>NW_026000057.1:14842362-14938956 GCF_001458135.2 Marmota marmota marmota | reverse complement strand
TATATATATATATATATATATATATATATATATATGACTAGCTTAAAAATGGTAGGACATTAAGGAGACCCTGTCTCTAAATAAAATATAAAACAAAGGGATGGGGATGTGGTTAAGCACCTCTGGGTTCAATCCCTGTTTCCAAAAAGAAAAAAATAAATAGTATAGGACATGTGTAATTGCAATATAAGACAGAAGAAAAGAAAGGAAATGAAAAAGAAAATATATATTTAAAAAGATATTATTCAGGATTATTCAAAATCTGGTGAAAGACATCAAACTATAGATTAAAGTATCTTGGTGAAATCTAGAATGACGATTAAGACTATGTTTATATTTCTTCATCTGAAAATAGTATAGCCAGTTTGGAATTGTTGCAGTTATATTTTGAAGTTTCTGGTGAGTCCTAATCTTGGTATCATCATTGAAAAGATCATAGAAACCACAGCACAGCGTTTACATACATTGCTAGCTATCCAGCTAATCCAGCTCTCGAAGATGTCAAATAACAGACCCCAAGTAAATTTTCCTATGGCAAAGAAATGATGATACCCTTCCAGTAAACCTCTGATCAATATAAATGACTGCTTTTCTTCTGGTTTCCAAGCATTTAAGAGGACTATTTTAGTAAATAGTTTATCTTTTATATAATAATATAGTAAACTCTTAGATATTCAAAGTTTTTTATTAAATACAAAAATCTTGTACCTGGGGTAGACAGGCACTTGAAAGTATTTTGGTATGGTATCATACTTAAAAATAGTAAAACTATAACTGTCATCCATACTACCTTTAGTTAACAGGATATATATGGTTGAATATTCTTCCAAAAGTTATAATACAGAAGTTAAGATAAATAACATTTTATGGTTTGAATGTGAAATGGCCCTCAAAATCTCATGTGCGAGAGAGACAGTGCAAGAAGGCTCAGAGGAGACATGATTGGGTTGTAAGAGTCTTAACCCAATCAGTGGTTTAATCCCCTGATAGGGATTAATTGAATGGTAAGGGAAGTAGTAGGTGAAGTGGTAGGGTGTGCTAGAGGAGGTGGGAATTGGGGCGTGGCTTTGGATATATCTTTGTATCTGGAGTGTGGACTGTCTCTAATCATGATGTAAGCAGCTTCCCTCTGCCACACTCTCCTGCCATGGTGTTCAACCTCACATCAAACCCAAAGGATAGAGCTGATATTGTCTGGACTAGCACCTCTAAAACTGTGAGCCCCCAAATAAAGTTTTCCTCTTTAAAATTGTTCTGCTCAGATCTTTTAGTCACAGTAGTGCAGTAGCTGACTAAAGCAAATAACACTGAAAGTTTCTCTCTCTCTCTCTCTCTCTCTCTCTGTGTGTGTGTGTGTATGTGTATGCACAGACATGTATGTGTATATATCAAGAGCCAATAGTGAATTGTATAGAGCCCCACTGTGTAGCAAAGTAGCCACTAGTCATCCATGGTTATTGAGCACTAGAAATCAATATCTTTAACATTTTCTAAATCCTAGAGAAAACCATGAGGTTATCTATACTTTCTGCTTATAGTGTTCTATATATGATTATTTTCTCCTTTATTATTATTTATCATATTGTTAACTGATTTTGATTTTTTTAATAAAACACAGTGTGATTTTTTCCTTGTAATTTAGGCAATTTTGCATTATATATATTGAGACTTCCATACTAAACATACAGATGTAGAAATTCTTTGGCTTCCCACTAAATAAAAACTTTTAATAGATATTAAATAATTCTATTTTAACACTAATACATAGTTTTGGCTTTGAAGTCTATTTTGTCTGATAAAAAAATACCACCCCATTCTTTTTTGTCGTGTGTAAATGGTATATTGTTATTCATCCTTTTAATTTTAAACTTTGGATAATTCATGTTTCTGATGTGTGTATTATAAAGTCAAAACTCATTTTTATGCAGTCTTACAACCTTTATATAATTCAGTTCATAAGTATTTAACATAGGTGCTAATTTATTTGAGAGTCACATCTACTATTGCACTGTGTTTTCCCTTTGTCTACATATTCTATGTGTGATTTTCTTTTTTGTTTGTTTGCCTTTCTATTGTTTTCCTTTAAAAATAATTTTATCTATACTATTCATCTTTATTTTTTTTCATTTTTGCAAAAAAAATTTAGCATCTTTACTGTTATTTCCTAATTCATTAGTGTACCTTCTAAAAATTACATGTCTCCATGACTAATCAAAATGAAATATTAATTGGTGCTTTTACTTATGCAAGGTGTTTGGAATACTTACACTCCATTAATAATAATAATAATTCTCCTCCTCCTCCTTTTCCTCCTCCTTCTTCTTCATCTTTTTGGTAATAGAGATTGAACTCTTGGCCTTTATCCACTGAGTCACTCCTCAGCCCTATTTTGCATTTTATTTAGAGACACTAAACAATAGATCTCAAAGTTTATTTCTCCAGTCTAACTGAAACTTTGTACCCTTTGTAGAACATCTCCTCATTCCCTGCTTCCCTTGCCTGACCTTGTCTTCTGCCTTGGGTTTGCACCATTTTACTCTCCACTTCTGTGAGTTTGACTTTTGCAGATGCCATACGTAAGTCAAATCATGCAGCATGTCCTTCTGTGTTTAGCTTACATTATTACCTAGTTTGCTTGCTTGATGGTGGCAGTCAAATACATTTGGCCTTCTTATTATAAATGCTCAGTTCTTCTTAGGGAAAAGTTATTATTTTTTTCAATGAAATAATCACTCTTGATGGTAAAGTCTAAATGCAACTGATTACTAAGTACCAGCTAAATTAACCAATATTTAAATGGTGACATTTTGTATTATTTTATTCTTGCATTTCTTTTTTATTTTCCTGTTTTTCTAATCATTAAAAGTTCTTTAGTATATACAGAATTAAGTTAGGTAAGAATGTGAATATGAGCTAAATTATTACTTCAGATAACTAGTCATAAAATAGAGACTTATATTAATGAAATGTCACATTCGAAATAAAGAATAGTGTTGAAGGGACAGAAAATCATTATGATTAAGGGTGATTTGGATGAAATGCTAAGTGATTAGAACAAGACCCTGTTACATCTTGGTATGAAACGTGGTGTGATTTTTCATACTGAGATGTTTGCTTCTTTAGAACTATTATCCTCCGAATGTTTTGATGCTACCCTACTTGCCATATTACTGACACAATGAATGTTACAATTGTCTATATGCAGATTGCCTCTTCAATATCTTTGGTAAAGAAATCAGCATTCTTTGTTAGCAGAGCTCCAAGTATCCACTTCAATTTTACAGTTAAATGAATGAACATGAGTGTTAATGTCACCTGTATGGTAATCAGGAGAAATTTATTCATGCATTCTCTTATAACAGAAAATTTACAGAAGTTCCTGAAATTGTTTGTGATTTTAGAGTAGTTAACTTGTGAGATTGAGGACACACAAGGTCTTCTACCATTTAGTCCCCCTTATTGTAGAAACTGAGTGCATAAATTCCTCTTTTGTCTTCATACCTGTATTCCTAGTGTTTAATCATTTTACATGGGCATGACAATGTCATGGGAGCTTGTGTACCAGATTGTGAGCAATAAGGAGGGAAATTGTCTAAACAATTGAAAAAACAATAAAACTACTCAAGATAATCCAATTGCACTGACAATTCTAAATATGGTCAATGATAGTATTCTTCCATTCCAGATTTGTGACACATGCCTGTAATCCCAGCATTGTGGGTGGCTGAGGCAGGAGGATGGAAAGTTTAAGGCTGGTTGTGCAACTTAGCAGGACTCACACACACACACACACACACACACACACACACACACTAATTTAGAGGACTCTCCCTAATGCGCAAGGACACTACTGCATGTGATGGTTTGGAGTACAATTGGTTTTGGACCTTTTCTTATCTAAATGGTTTGAGTTCATAAACATATGAGGGTTCTCACTTAGTTCATATATTTATGCATTCCTTTGGCTCTTTGATTATTTTATTATGCTTCAAAATGCATCACTAAGTATTTTGATTTCTCATATGTCTTCTGGTGGATGTCAAATACTTCTTTGTATAGTCCCCCCAAAACCTGATAATATTATTTTCATGTCATTTATAACTATTACATATTTATTAAATATTTGTAAACAGTTCAAGTGAATGAAATAATGCCCTTCACATTCCTTTATATTTGCAAACACACAAAATAAAGCTAATTCTATTAAAAGGAGAAATAGATTCTAGAGGCAGGAAATAGTATTTGGGATAATTCAAATCACTGTTTTTTTTTTGTTTTTTTTTTATTTTATTTTTAATTTTTTTTATTGGTTGTTCAAAACATTATAAAGCTCTTGACATATCATATTTCATACATTAGATTCAAGTTGGTTATGAACTCCCAATTTTACCCCAAATACAGATTGCAGAATCACATCGGTTACACATCCACATTTTTACATACTGCCCTATTAGTAACTGTTGTATTCTGCTACCTTTCCTATCCTCTACCATCCCCCCTCCCTCCCCTCCCATCTTCTCTCTCTACCCCATCCACTGTAATTCATTTCTCTCCTTGTTTATTTTCCCATTCCCCTCACAACCTCTTATATGTAATTTTGTATAACAATGAGGGTCTCCCTCCATTACCATGCAATTTCCCTTTTCTCTCCCTTTCCATCCCACCTCATGTATCTGTTTAATGTTAATCTTTTCTTCCTGCTCTTCCTCCCTGCTCTGTTCTTAGTTGCTCTCATTATATCAAAGAAGACATTTGGTATTTGTTTTTTAGGGATTGGCTAGCTTCACTAAGCATAATCTGCTCTAGTGCCATCCATTTCCCTGCAAATTCTATGATTTTGTCATTTTTTAGTGCTGCGTAATACTCCATGGTGTATAAATGCCACATTTTTTTTATCCATTCATCTATTGAAGGGCATCTGGGTTGGTGCCACAGTCTAGCAATTGTGAATTGTGCTGCTATGAACATAATCAATCAACAAGTACATGAAAAAATGCTCACCATCTCTAGCAGTCAGAGAAATGCAAATCAAAACCACCCTAAGATACCATCTCACTCCAGTAAGATTGGCAGCCATTATGAAGTCAAACAACAAGTGCTGGAGAGGATGTGGGGAAAAGGGTACTCTTGTACATTGCTGGTGGGACTGCAAACTGGTGCGGCCAATCTGGAAAGCAGTATGGAGATTCCTGGGAAAGCTGGGAATGGAACCACCATTTGACCCAGCTATTGCCCTTCTTGGACTTTTCCCTGAAGACCTTAAAAGAGCGTACTACAGGGATACTGCTACATCAAATCACTGTTTTTAAAATCTTTACTGAAACATCTTTTCTTTGGCATTTTGTTTTGTTTTTGCTTTTGCTTTGCCTATACTTTTCTAGAAAAACACAGTGATAAAATTTAAAATATTATAGAAAAATGAATTTAAAGATATTAATTTTAAAATCTAGATCCATAAAATACGAAATTATTTTTAGATTATGGCAAGCTATGTTTCTAGATGAACTCAATAACTAAACAACTATGAAGGAAACATAAATATTAATTTTTAAAAGCAAAGTGAGATTAAGTTCTAAGGCCACCAGAAATAAAATAATTTAAGCAACAGCTTTAATTTTAAAATTTACAAAAATTAGACAACTGTGACATTAGAAAAAGAATTTAAGACTAAAAGTATGTTAATATATAGACAGTGCTATAACTTCATGTAAAGTTTTTTTCAGATGATATAACGGTAATTAATGTGAAAAATCAAGATAATAGATAAAATGTATTTTTAGAAACTTCAAATATTGTATCTTGGGGGAGAGTCAGCTAATTAATGAAAATATTGATCATTTCTAATTATCTAGTTATTTTAGGTTATTATTGGAAAAATACATTTATATAAGATTTAATATATCCTCACACACTCATTTTGCTTTGTAAAAGACAAAAAATTTACTTCTCACCAAAATATCATTTAATAAACTTTTTCTTTTTTTTAATTTATGGGAAAAGAATGAGTAATTTGGGAGCATGATAAAAAAAGTTGTTTTAATTATTCACTGTCTATAAAAGAAACACTATAAATGTGAGAAGGAAATTTTCTTTGGGGCAGGTGTATCCCATAAATCTTTTTTCAAATAATCATGTGAATTTGAGAAACCTATATAATTCCGAAAACAAATAAACTGAGCTCCAAATTTAAGTAGCAAAAATGCCTGAAATTTATATTTTAAAGAGTGTTAATAAATGGGTTATCTCTAGTTGACAAATTATGGCATGCCAGCTGTAAGCTGTTAATTATGCTTGAAAACAACAACCTTTTCTAACTTATACTGACAACCCACCTGAAGGTACTTGAGCTTGGTTTCCATTGTTTCTTTTAAGATTTAGAGGATTTTTAAACTGTACATTATAGTATGATATTAAAGTTGATGCAATGCAATTCCATACACATAAAAATACTTAAGAGGATTTAAAAGTAAATCACTTTTGATAAAATGAAGATGATTTTTAAACAAAACTTTTTATTGACTTTTTAAGAACAAGGAACTTACAGTAAAATCTAAGGAGTACATGGCAAAATATGAGCATATAAAGTTTGTTTATAAGGTCAAGCTTTTAAAATTGACAGAATGTAAATCAATATTTATTGTGGAATCAGGACATATCCTATATCTGTAATCCTTCTGCATAAAAAACACATAATGACATTTCATAATATATTAAACACATCTGCAAGCTAAAACACATGAAACAGAACACCATGTGCCTGCATATTTTAAAAGACAACAGCAATTCATTATCATCTCCACACAGCCATCCTCAGCTCTGAGATTGAATGCTACCTGTCAAGATCATATCACAGCACATCACATCACAACTTGAACTTGGAAATAATCATATTTTTTCTTAGTAAACATGAGAGTATTTTAACCCAAGACTTCAAAAAATTATCATTTTAATTAAATATCTATTAGAAAAATTGGAGTAATCTCATGCCAATAATACCACGGAAGCATAGACCAAGTTATACTCTACATGTTTCAGAAGTTGGAATTATAGAGAGATGTATATTTAAAATTCTACCAGAGGATAAATTGATTTTTAAATATATGAAGTAAGAAAGCAATAATATTTAGAAGCATATAATACTGGAAAAGAAGAGCTTTAGATGGGTCATTTTATTAAATTAATTTTCTATATTATAAAACTGAAATAAATTTCCCAGAGTTCTACAGCATGGGTTCATTCTTGCTAGAGCAAATGTACCTCCAGGGTTGATTTTTGTTCCAGCATGATTATTGAAATAATTATGTTTTGTTCATAAATGTCTCAGTTTAGATAATAAATTAATGATATGAGCTCCACACTGGAACTCACATGATAGAACAGACAATGGCTCATCAGAATTGAAGAACTGACAACCATTTGACAAACACTTTGTTACCTTTTTTGCCTTTATGCTTAAGGCAAATGTTGTATATTTTATTTCATGTCACTTAAAGAAGCTCATATATTGGTGTAATATGAAAAAAAAATAACTTGACTCCTTTGAGAAGTTTTTCACTTACTCTGAGGCCAATTAGGTAGTCTTGGAAGTGTGTCAGAAACTCAAAGCTGTCCACCTTACACTTGCTGATTCTTTGTTTAAACAATGACAACACCAAGTTAATGTTCTTCTGGAGTGTGAGTAGCTGAGTAGATACCATTTTCAACTCAAAGATGGAGAAGCAGTCATTTTCTAGTTGAACTCTAATTAGCTCAATATAGAACTGACTACTGCCTGCAATAGCCACACGGCCTCTCCTAGCTCCTGTCATCAGCATGGCCATCATCTTCAAAATAATTATAAAAGAAGTCCAGGTGGGAATGAAGACTTCAGTGTGACTCCTTGGCTGTTTCTTCTGAAGATTCTCTTGTGAGTGGGAGGGTTCCAACTTGTACTGAATCAGAGGCTTTCTTATCTAGGAAAACACACCCTATGAAGTAGATGATCCTTTTGAATGGATAGACTTAACCAAATATACTTCATTTTTGTACATGATGCATTTTGAGATAAAGCCATTATGTCAATGTGCCAGTGGAATCTCTCCAAGAAGGGGTCAGGATGGGATTGTGAGTGTTAAATCCAGTAGATGTAGGTGAAAATTATTTTCAGAGGAAGGTTTGCATATGAAGCCTTAAATTGAATTTACCTTTTTCTTTCTAATCCTCCAAAATAATGAGAACAAAAGCTTTAAGAAATACTCTTAATAACAGTAATTTTGCAAACTGCTGCAGTTTGCAAGCTACTTTTCATATTCTTTTGTTTGTACAGCCTTAAAATATGGAGAAGTTACTCATATAAGGCTTTGTAATAACTCTCATGATCACAGCATAGAGAGAAATTGTTTTTTAAAAAAAGTGACAATTAGGCGATTAATAGCCAGGCAGGAAAAATCATCCCTCTGGTCAAATAGTCATGGAAAACCAGATAATAGAGAATATAAACCTAGCAATTGCTGTGATATTAGAAAAAGCTTGAGATTGGGGATGTGGCCCAGTGTTAAAGCATTTGACTAGCATGCTCAAGGCCCTGGGTTTGATCCCCAACATTACTAAAAGGAGCAGAAAAGAAGGGGGAGGAGGTGAGGGAGCAGAGGCAGGTGAGAGGGGGAGGAGGGGAAAGATGGGAGAGAAGGAGAAAGAAGAAGAAGAAAGAAGCAATAATTTTTCTTTTACTTCTTCATTATTTTCTAAAATCTTAAAATACCTTAAGAATAGTTACATACAAAGAGTTAATATAAGGTCAAATTCTCTACAAACATGACCTCTTTTATTAAGTGGGGAAGTTATTCTTAGTTCTTTAATAAAGATGACCTGCATAGTGTTTGGGCTCAGAAGATGACACCCAAAAGTATAGCACTTTGACATGCTGAGTGGAGAAACAGTCTCAGAACCAAGTTCTCTCTGACCTCCCAACAACCCCATCACCTTTGACCCACTTTCTCTTCTTATGTGCAGGGAAAGACTCTTTCATGCAGTTCCATTATTACCTACAGGCTGGGTTCACAAAGAGGAACACAATTACCTTCACATCTTCTTCCTGACATTTCATTAACACATTTCACATTAAATTCATAATATAGAGGAAAAGACTGAAAAAAAAAAAAAAAAAACCTCATACCTAAAGCCTAGAGGATCTACATCCGAGGCCATTGTCTGTTTTCCTGTCTCATGCTCTCCCCTAAAAATCACTTACCCACTCTCTAGAGTTGCCTACAGCCCACCTCCCTCCATCTCTCTCCATCATGAAGAGGGTATTCAAGTTTTAACCATCTGCCCTTTCTTTGAGTTTCATATACTGTATGGGTCCTGTGTATCTTAAAAAATTTGTCATGTTTTTCTTCAGTTAACATATCATTTTTTAAATCAATCATGACCCTTTATAATGGACATAAAGGGAATCATTTATATTTTTTTCTCTTAGAAACCTATTATCTAAGGTGTAGATCTATACACTTTACACACATGTGTAAAGTGTATAGTTCTGGAGATCTTTTTTAAAATTTTGTGTATATTTTTTATTTGTTCTTATTAATTATACATGGTAGTCAAATGTAATTTGAAATACATATATGGAGCATAACTTCTCATTCTTCTGGTTGTACATGATACAGAATTACATTGGTCATGAAATCATATATGCACATAACATAGTAATGTCCTGTTCATTCTACTGTATTTCCTATTCCCATCCCTTCTCCCTTCCCTTCATTCCCCTTTATCTAATTCAAAGAACTTCTATTCTTACCTAGCCCCCACTTCTTGTGAGTTAGCATCTGCACATCAGAGAAAACATTTGGTCTTTAGTTTTTTGGGATTGGCTTATTTCACTTAGCATAATATTCTTCAGTTCCATCCATCTACTGGCAAATGCCATAATTTTATACATCTTTTTGGCTGAGTAATATTCCATTGTGTATACATACCACATTTTCGTTATCCATTCATCTGTCAAAGGGCACCTAGGTTGCCTTCATAGTTTAGCTATTGTGAATTAAGCTGCTATAAACATTGATATGGTGGTGTCACTGTAGTATGCTGATTTTAAATGCTTTTTGTATAAACTGAGGAGTGGTGGTTCCATTTCAAGTTTTCTGAGCAATCTCCATACTGCTCTCCAGAGTGGTTGCACCAATTTGCAGTCCCACCGACAATGTATGAGTGTACCTTTTTCTTGCATCCTCGCCAACATTTACTCTCGCTTATATTCTTGATAGTGGTCATTTTGACTGGAGTGAGGTGAGATCTTCGTGTAGTTTTAATTTGTATTTTTCTAATTGCTAGTGATGTTGAATATCTTTTCATATATTTGTTGACAGTCATCTTTCTTCTTCTGTGAAGTGTCTGTCCAGTCCCTTTGCCCATTTATTGATTGGGTTATTTGGTTTTGGGGGTTAATTTTTTGTGTTCTTTATATATCCTGGTGATTAATACTACATCTGAGGTGCAGGTAGCAAAGATTTTCTCCTATTCTGTAGGCTGTCTCTTCACATTCTTTATTGTTTCCTTTGCTGCGAAGAAGCTTTTTAGCTCCGATTTATTGATTCTTGATTTTAGTTCTTAAGCTTTAAGCTGACACGATATAGACTTGGGCCTACTTTTTTTTTTTTTTTCTAGCAGGTACCTTTGATCCACTTTGAATTGAGTTTTGTGCAGGGTGAGAATTAGGAGTTTAATTTAAGTTTACTGCATATGGATTTCCAGTTTTGCTAGTACTATTTGTTAAAGAGGCTCTATTTTCTCCAATTAATGTTTTTGGCACCTTTGTCTAGTATGAGATATCTGTATTTATGTGAGATGTCTTTGTGTCTTCTATTCTATACCATTGGTCTACATGTCTCTTTTGCTGTCAATACCAGCCATTTATCTTACTATAGCTCTATAGTATAATTTCAGGTCTAGTATTATAATGTCACCTGCTTAATTTTCCTTGCTAAGGATTTCTTTGTCTAGTCTGGGCCTCTTATTTTTCCAAATGAATTTTCATGACCGGTTTTTCTCTTTCTATTAAGAATATCATTGGCATCTTAATAGGAATTGTATTAAATCTGTATAGTGCCTTCAGTATTATGGCCATTTTGACAATGTTAATTCTGCCTAACTAAGAACATGGGAGATTTTTCCATCTTCTAAGATCTTCTTCAATTTCTTTCTTAAGTATTCTGTTGTTTTCATTGTAAAGGTTTTTCACCTTTTTTGTTAGATTCATTCACAGATTTTTGAGGCTATTGTGAATCGGGTATTTTCCTTATTTCTCTTTCAGTTGATTCATCATTGATATATAGAAATGCAACTGATTTATGGGTGTTAATTTTGTATTCTGATACTTTGATAGATTCATTTATTAGTTCTACAAATTTTCTGGTAGACCTTTTTTGATTTTCTAAATATATAATTATGTCATAAGCAAATAGTGATAGTTTGAATTCTTCTTTTCCTATTTGTATCCTGTTAATTTCTTTCTTCTGTCTAGTTGCTTTGGCTAGAGTTTCAAGAACCATGTTGAATAAAAGTGGTGAAAGGGGCATCCTTGTCTTTTCCAATTTTTAGAGGGAATGCTTTTAATTTTTCTCCATTTATAATTAAGTTGACATTGGGTTTAGCATATATAGCTTTTACAATGTTCCTACTATCCCTAGTTTTTCTAGTGTTTTGAATATGAAGGGGTACTTTATTTTGTCGAATGCTTTTTCTGCATCTATAAAGATAATCATATGATTTTTGTCTTCAAGTCTACTTTTTTAAAGACACACACAGGGAGGGAGAGAGAGAGAGAGAGAGAGAGAGAGAGAGAGAGAGAGAGAGAGAATATTTTTTTTTTCTTTTTTGGTAGATGGACACAACACAATGCCTTTAATTTTTATGTGGTGCTGAGAATTGAACCCGGGTTCCACCCATGCTAGGTGAGCACTCTACCTCTGAGCCACAATCCCAGCCCCTCTTTAAGTCTATTGATGTGATGAATTATGTTCATTGATTTCTGTATGTTGAACCAACCTTGTATCCCTGGAGGAACCCCACTTGATTGTGATACACTATCTTATTAATATGTTTTTGTATATGATTTTCTAGAATTTTATTGAGAATGTTTGCATCTATGTTCATCATGTATATTGCTCTGAAGTTTTCTTTCTGGATGTGTCTTCATTTGATTTTCATATCAGGATTATACTAGCTTCATAGAATGAGTTTGAATGGGAACTCTCCCTTTCTATTTAATGGAATAGTTTGAGGATTATTGGTATTAATTCTTCTTTGAAGTCTTGTGGAATTTGCCTGAGAATCTGTCTGGTCCTGGGCTTTTTTGAATTGGTAGGCTTTTGATGGCATCTTATATTTCATTGCTTGAAATTGATCTGTTTAAATTGTGTAAGTCCTCATAATTTAGTTTAGGTAGATCAAATGTCTCTAGAAATTTGTCAGTGTCTTCAAGATTTTCTATTAGAGTATAAATTTTCAAAATAGTTTCTGAATATCATCCGTATTTCAGTAGTATCTGTTGTGATATTTCCTTTTTCATCATGAATTTTAGTAATAGGACTTTTTTTTCTCCTTCTCTTTATTAGTTTGGCTAAGGCTTTATCAATTTTACTTATTTTTCAAAGAAAAAACTTTTTGTTTTGTCAAATTTTTGAATTGTTTCTTTTGTTTCGATGTTGTTGATTTCAGCTCTGATTTTAATTATTTCCTGTCTTCTACTGCTTTTAATGTTGATTTGTTCTTCTTTATCTAGGGCTTTGAGATGTAATGTTAGGTTATTTATTTGGCCGTTTTCTATTCTTCTAATGAATGAGCTCAATGCAATGAACTTTTCTTGTAGAACTGCTTTCATAGTGTCCCAGAGATTTTGAAGTTGTGTCACTATTCTCATTTAGTCTTAAGTTTTTTTTTGTTTTGTTTTGTTTTTCTAACCCAGATTTCTTCTGCTATCCACTCATCATTCAACAGTGTATTATTTTAGTCTCCAGGTGTTAGAGTAGTTTAGTTTAGTTTTTGTTTGGAAGATCTATTCAGTATTGAGACAGTTGTGTTAAAGTTACTCAGTATTATTATGTTGTGGTCTATTCAATTTTTGGAATTAAGAAGTTTTTTTAATGTATGTAGATGTTCCATTGTTTGGGGCATAACTATTTATAATTGTTATATCTTATTTGTGTATAATTCCTTTAAGCAGTATAAAATGTCCTTTTTTGTCTCTTCTGATTAACTTTGGCTTGAAGTCCCCTTTATCTGATATGTGGATAGAAACCCTAATTGTTTACAAGATCCATTTGAATGATATGTTTTTCCCCATTATTTCACCTTATTCTGTGGATGTTTTTGCCTATGAGGTGAGTCTCTTGGAGACAGCATATTGTGAGTCTTATTTTTTTTTGTCATTTGCATAAATTTATTTCGTAAATGATAAAATTTGTAAATTAAATATACATATGGCTTATTTATAAGTTAAAAAATATTGTACAAATTTATTTCATCAATTTAACTTTATAGGCCTTATAAAGAAAACAGAAAAAAACCCAAAAGCTATTCTAATTAAAAGAAAAATCTGAAATTAGAACTTGCAAATAATGTTTGCTATTTTATATTAAGTCTCAGCATTCCATTTGTTTGAATAATTTGTTTTGGTTACACAGCATTGAGATACATTGTGGTTATCCTTTTACTTATCCCATGTTATAGAAATGGACATGCATAAATCTGAGCACTTAAAAAGACCAGTGTAAAGCTATAAAAGTTTCTATTGAATAACACATTTGAAAAAAATTTTTTAAAATATATACATATATGGTGAAAGAAACTTAAATCCAACATCTGTATAAAAACAAGTTAACCTGGGAGTTAAGGTGAGGCTTATTGATTATCCCATGTGTTCAGTACTGCAAGTTGTATTATGCATTCTTCTAGTTTTTATTTTTTTTTTAATTTTTTTTTATTGGTTGTTCAAAACATTATAAAGCTCTTGACATATCATATTTCATACATTAGATTCAAGTTGGTTATGAACTCCCAATTTTACCCCAAATACAGATTGCAGAATCACATCGGTTACACATCCACATTTTTACATACTGCCCTATTAGTAACTGTTGTATTCTGCTACCTTTCCTATCCTCTACCATCCCCCCTCCCTCCCCTCCCATCTTCTCTCTCTACCCCATCCACTGTAATTCATATCTCTCCTTGTTTATTTTCCCATTCCCCTCACAACCTCTTATATGTAATTTTGTATAACAATGAGGGTCTCCCTCCATTACCATGCAATTTCCCTTTTCTCTCCCTTTCCATCCCACCTCATGTATCTGTTTAATGTTAATCTTTTCTTCCTGCTCTTCCTCCCTGCTCTGTTCTTAGTTGCTCTCATTATATCAAAGAAGACATTTGGTATTTGTTTTTTAGGGATTGGCTAGCTTCACTAAGCATAATCTGCTCTAGTGCCATCCATTTCCCTGCAAATTCTATGATTTTGTCATTTTTTAGTGCTGCGTAATACTCCATGGTGTATAAATGCCACATTTTTTTTATCCATTCATCTATTGAAGGGCATCTGGGTTGGTTCCACAGTCTAGCAATTGTGAATTGTGCTGCTATGAACATCGATGTAGCAGTATCCCTGTAGTACGCTCTTTTAAGGTCTTCAGGGAAAAGTCCAAGAAGGGCAATAGCTGGGTCAAATGGTGGTTCCATTCCCAGCTTTCCCAGGAATCTCCATACTGCTTTCCAGATTGGCCGCACCAGTTTGCAGTCCCACCAGCAATGTACAAGAGTACCCTTTTCCCCACATCCTCTCCAGCACTTGTTGTTGTTTGACTTCATAATGGCTGCCAATCTTACTGGAGTGAGATGGTATCTTAGGGTGGTTTTGATTTGCATTTCTCTGACTGCTAGAGATGGTGAGCATTTTTTCATGTACTTGTTGATTGATTGTATGTCCTCCTCTGAGAAGTGTCTGTTCAGGTCTTTGGCCCATTTGTTGATTGGGTTATTTGTTTTCTTATTGTTTAATTTTTTGAGTTCTTTGTATACTCTGGATATTAGGGCTCTATCTGAAGTGTGAGGAGTAAAAATTTGTTCCCATGATGTAGGCTCCCTATTTACCTCTTTTATTGTTTCTCTTGCTGAGAGAAAACTTTTCAGTTTAAGTAAGTCCCATTTGTTGATTTTTGTTATCAACTTTTGTGCTATGGGTGTCCTATTAAGGAATTTGGAGCCCGACCCTACAATATGTAGATCGGAGCCAACTTTTTCTTCTATCAGACGCAGAGTCTCTGATTTGATATCTAGCTCCTTGATCCACTTTGAGTTAACTTTTGTGCATGGCGAGAGGAGGGGATTCAGTTTCATTTTGTTGCATATGGATTTCCAGTTTTCCCAGCACCATTTGTTGAAGATGCTATCCTCCCTCCATTGCATGCTTTTAGCTCCTTTATCAAATATAAGATAGTTGTAGCTTTGTGGATTAGTCTCTGTGTCCTCTATTCTGTACCATTGGTCCACCCTCCTGTTTTGGTACCAGTACCATGCTGTTTTTGTTACTATTGCTCTGTAATATAGTTTTAAGTCTGGTATCGCTATACCGCCTGATTCGCACTTCCTGCTTAGAATTGCTTTTGCTATTCTGGGTCTTTTATTTTTCCATATGAATTTCATGATTGCTTTATCCATTTCTACAAGAAATGCCGTTGGGATTTTGATTGGCATTGCATTAAACCTATAGAGAACTTTTGGTAATATCGCCATTTTGATGATGTTAGTTCTGCCTATCCATGAACAGGGTATATTTTTCCATCTTCTAAGATCTTCTTCTACTTCTCTTTTTAGGGTTTTGTAGTTTTCATTATATAAATCTTTCACCTCTTTTGTTAGGTTGATTCCCAAGTATTTTATTTTTTTTGAGGATATTGTGAATGGAGTGTTTTTCCTCATTTCCGTTTCAGAAGTTTTGTCGCTGATATACAGAAATGCCTTTGATTTATGCGTGTTGATTTTATATCCTGCCACTTTGCTGAATTCATTTATTAGTTCTAGTAGTTTTTTTGTAGACCCTTTTGGGTCTTCTAGGTATAGAATCATGTCATCTGCAAATAGTGATAATTTAAGTTCTTCCTTTCCTATTTTTATGCCTTTAATTTCTTTCGTCTGTCTAATTGCTCTGGCCAGTGTTTCGAGAACTATATTGAATAGAAGTGGTGATAGAGGGCATCCCTGTCTTGTTCCAGATTTTAGGGGGAATGCCTTCAATTTTTCTCCATTGAGAATGATGCTAGCCTGAGGCTTAGCATAGATAGCTTTTACAATGTCGAGGTAAGTTCCTGTTATCCCTAGTTTTTCTAATGTTTTGAACATAAAGGGATGCTGTACTTTGTCGAATGCTTTTTCTGCGTCTATTGAGATGATCATATGGTTCTTATTTTTAAGTCTATTGATGTGGTGAATAACATTTATTGATTTCCGTATATTGAACCATCCTTGCATCCCAGGGATGAATCCTACTTGATCATGGTGCACAATTTTTTTGATGTGCCTTTGTATCCGATTCGCCAGAATTTTATTGAGGATTTTTGCATCTAGGTTCATCAGAGATATTGGTCTGTAGTTTTCTTTCTTTGAGGTGTCTTTGTCTGGTTTCGGAATCAGGGTGATGTTGGCCTCATAGAATGAATTTGGCAGAGCTCCTTCTTTTTCTATTTCCTGAAATAACTTGAAAAGTATTGGTATTAATTCTTCCTTAAAGGTTTTGTAAAACTCCGCTGTATACCCATCCGGTCCTGGGCTTTTCTTGGTTGGAAGTCTTTTGATTGCTTCTTCTATTTCATCTATTGTTATTGGTCTGTTTAAGTTGTGAGTATCCTCCTGACTCAGTCTGGGCAAATCATATGACTTAAGGAATTTATCGATGTCTTCACTATCTTCTATTTTATTGGAATATAGGTTTTCAAAATAATTTCTAATTGTCTTCTGTATTTCTGTAGTGTCTGTTGTGATATTGCCTTTTTCATCCCGTATGTTAGTGATTTGAGTTCTCTCTCTTCTTCTCTTCGTTAGCATGGCTAAGGGTCTGTCGATCTTATTTATTTTTTCAAAGAACCAACTTTTAGTTTTGTTAATTTTTTCAATAGTTTCTTTTGTTTCAATTTCGTTGATTTCCGCTCTGATTTTAATTATTTCTTGCCTTCTGCTACATTTGCTGTTGTTTTGCTCTTCCTTTTCTAGGGCTTTGAGATGAAGTGTGAGCTCATTTATTTGTTGGTTTTTCCTTTTTTTGAGGAATGACCTCCAAGCGATGAATTTCCCTCTTAAAACTGCTTTCATTGTGTCCCATAGATTCCGATATGTTGTGTCTGTATTTTCATTTATCTCTAAGAATTTTTTGATTTCTTCCTTTATGTCTTCTGTAACCCATTGATCATTCAGTAACATATTGTTCATTTTCCATGTGATGTAGGATTTTTCCTTCCTTCTTTTATCATTGATTTCCAGTTTCATTCCATTATGATCAGATAAAATGCATGGTATTATCTCCACCCCTGTATATTTACTGAGGGTTGCCCTATGGCATAATATATGGTCTATTTTTGAGGAGGATCCATGTGCTGCTGAGAAAAAAGTATATCCACTTGATGATGGTTGATATATTCTATATATGTCAGTTAAGTCTAGGTTGTTGATTGTGATATTGAGTTCTATAGTTTCTTTATTCAGCTTTTGTTTGGAGGATCTGTCCAATTGTGAGAGAGGTGTGTTGAAGTCACCCATAATTATTGTGTTGTGGTCTATTTGATTCTTGAACTTGAGGAGAATTTGTTTTATGAACGTCGCAGCACCATTATTTGGTGCATAAATATTGATAATTGTTATGTCTTGTTGGTGAATGGTTCCTTTTAACAGTATATAATGTCCTTCCTTATCCCTTTTGATTAATTTAGTCTTGAAGTCAATTTTATTCGATATGAGGATGGCCACCCCTGCTTGCTTACGAGGACCGTGTGCATGGTATATTTTTTCCCAACCTTTCACCTTCAGCCTGTGTATGTCTTTTCCAATCAGATGTGTCTCCTGGAGGCAGCATATTGTTGGATTTGTTTTTTTAATCCATGTTACCAGCCTATGTCGCTTTATTGGAGAGTTTAAGCCATTAACGTTTAGAGTTACTATTGATATATGGTTTGTACTTCCAGCCATGTTTGATTATTTATCTTCTTTTTTTTTTTTTTTTTTTAATTTAGTTTGTTTCTCCATGGTTAGCTTTCCCCCCGCCCTCTGTCTTTATAGAGGCACTTCCCACTGATGGTTTTGGTTATTGTTTTTCATTTCTTCCTCGTGTAGTGTTTTGCTCAAGATGCTTTGCAATGCTGGTTTTCTGGCTGCAAATTCTTTTAGCTTTTGTTTATCATGAAAGATTTTTATTTCGTTATCGTACCTGAAGCTTAATTTTGCTGGATACAGAATTCTTGGTTGGCATCCATTGTCTTTCAGTGTTTGAAATACGTTGTTCCAGGATCTTCTCGCTTTCAGCGTCTGTGATGAAAAATCCGTTGTTAACCTTATTGGTTTACCCCTGAATGTAATCTGCCTCCTTTCTCTTGTAGCTTTTAGTATTTTCTCTTTGTTCTGTATATTGGATATCTTCATAACAATGTGTCTTGGCGTTGGTCTACTGTGATTTTGTGTGCTCGGTGTCCTGTATGCATCTACAATTTGTATATCCGTTTCCTTTTTTATTTCTGGAAAGTTTTCTGTAATTATTTCTTTCAGCAGGTTACTCATTCCCTTGGTTTGAATCTCTGTACCTTCTTCTATCCCGATGACTCGTAGGTTTGGTTTCTTTATGTTATCCCATATCTCTTGGATGTTTTTCTCGTGGTTTTTAACCAGCCTTTCTGAGTTGGCTAGGCTCTTTTCAAGATGATATATTTTGTCTTCATTATCTGATGTTCTGGCTTCTACTTGCTCCACTCTGTTAGTGATACTCTCAATTGAGTTTTTAATTTGGTTTATCGTTTCCTTCATTTCTAGAATTATTGTTTGGTTTTTTTTTATAATCTCAATCTCCTGATAAAGATGCTTAACTTCTTCTTTTATCTGTCTATGTAATTCATTTTCAAAGTGTTCTTTCACTGTTTGGATTTGCTGTCTCGTATCTTCTTTAAGGTTCCATTCCATCTGTCTAAGGTATTCCTTGAGTTCTTTATATGACCATTTTTCTGCTGACTCTAGGTCCTCCTGAATATTTAGGCTGTCCTTCATTGTTTGTACTCCTTTTCTTCCTTGCTTTTTTATGCTGCTCATGTTACTTCTTGTTGTGTTTGACTGCTGAGTTACTGTTTACTCTTATAGATTTATTTGATGCTTGAGAGGAAAGATATTAGAAGGGAAGGGAAGAAGTCACTAAAGAGAATGAGAGTAGGCAGGTAGAATTCAAGGAAGGGGGAATAAGAAAATTGAAAAGAAATGAAAAGACAAAAGAAACAAGAATAACAAGGATTAGATAATAAAGAAAGAAAGAAAAGAGGAGAAAAAAAAATTTTTAACAAAAATAATAGTGATAATAAAAAATGAAAATTAAAATTTAAAAAAAAATAATAATAATAAAAAAAAAAAAATTTAAAAAAAATAGAAACATTGAAAAAAAGTTAAAGAACAACAACAAATAAAAATTGAAAATGAAAGAAAAAGAAGAAAAAAAAAAGAAAAAGAAAAAAAAAAAAAAAATGATAATAATAATAATAATAAATGCAGTCCTAGAGTTCTATTAACTTCTCTTCCAGTAGGTGGAGCTGTGCCCACTGGGCCAAGCTTCTCCTCTCAATAGGTGGGAACCATTCACTGTGCAGCAGCTCTTTCTCCTAGACTGGGCGGGTCTCCAATCCTGAGTGTCTAGGGCCTTGTCTTGTGTTTCCTCAAGCCAGGCCGTGCTCACCTGTGGCGCTCACCACAATACTGGCTACACGCCAGGTCTGCTGCTCCTGGGAGCCCTGTTTTCATGAACACCTGGGCTCACTCTCCCTGTTTGCCTCCCTCAGACCCTAAGTTTGTAGAGCTTGGGGCTGAGATCCCCCAGCGAATTTGCTTGCCCTCCTGTAGCCACGCCCCCGGTAGCTGGTGCAAGAGACCTCAGTTGTCAGCACTGGTGGGAGCGGTAGCCGGGAGTTCCGCTCCGCGAGTCCCGCGCCACTCCTGATTCCCTCGGTCTGGTTATTGCGTTCACAGGAGAGCTGGGAGTGGCCCTTAAGTTTTCCCTGCTGTGTGGAGAGAGATGACTAGGGGATTACACACCTGTCGCGCTGGTTTCAATGCAGTTATCTCCTCCGCCCGTGACGCCATTTCTCTGCCATGGTTATATCCCATGCAAATGGTGACCGTTTGTTCCCTTTGCCGGGTGACCAATGCAACGGGTGGGTCCTGACTGTCTCTCCCAATCCCCGTTTCAGTCCTGTGGCCACTGCCTATGAAGGCTCGGTTGGCTTTTACCTCTGTAAGTTCCTAAGGGCCGGCCAATTATTTCAGCGGGATCGTTAGTGCTGAGTCACACGAAGCAGGCGAACCGGAGCTTAATTGCCTCCGATTCGGGCTCTGTGTGTGTGTTCTGAGGGGCCCAGCCTGTACACCCCAGATCCACGTCAGCTCAGCATTGCCTAGTGATCTTGAGCAAACAGCATTTAGACAGTTTACGGCTCCCTATGCCCGCGCAGTTGAAGATGTCAGAGACTTGATCTCTCTGCGCCTGCCACCATGTTACATCTCATCAATGATATTCATGTTGCCCTTACAGCTTCCTGGTATAAGCAAGTTCTTGGGATTATACAAACTGCTGCTTCTGTTTCCAGTCCAGATTTCTAGAAATGAAACCCTGCCGCCGTCGCCTCCCACGCTCACGAGCGCCGCGCTTGTGTGCGACCGTAGCAGAGCCGCCCTGGCCTCCGCAGCTCTTCAGCCCGGTGCCCGGCCCCTGGGGCCCAAGCGGCTGCCGCCGCGGCTCTCCGTCCCCCTCCTCCGGAGCACGGGTCCCCTGGCAGGGGGGTGCAGAACGACCCCAGAGCAGGCTCTGCCCGAAGGTGCAGCGGCGAACAGGCCACCGAGACGCTCGAGGCTGCAGTCCAGCCTTCGGAGGACAGGGCTCGGCACGCAGCCCAGCTCCAACCTCTAGGTGCGGCTGCCGGACAGTGTATACAGAGCCATCAAGACAGCAAGCAGAAAGCAAATGGCGGCTCCCGCGGAGTGGATTTTCGGCACAGAAACCACAGCCCCGCCAACAATCCCAATCCACAAACTCTCCCTGTATAAAAAATATTCAAAAAAAAAAGAAAAAAAAAAAGGCGGGGCGCACTGAGCTTTCTTTGCCTCAGGTACTTACAATCCACTGCTGATTACACATTCAGCTTCTCCGCCAGGAGCAAAGCGAAAGAGGAAGCAGATGAGAGCAAAGCACCCGCGGCTCTGAGCATCCAAGCGTCTCTTTTTCGATTTCTTTGTTCTTCCTGCTCCTTGGCAAAGTGGTCCGCTACAGATTAACGGTGAAAGGAGCTCTAACAGACTGTGCAAAATCTCTATTAAAGCCGTTGCTTTGAGCACCACGCTCAGCACTTCAGCAACCCCCGTACGCGGCGGCCATCTTTGTGAGTCTTATTTTTTAATCCAATCTGCCAGTCTGTTTGTTTTGATTGATGAGTTTAGGCCATTGACATTCAGGGTTAGTATTGAGGTATGATTTATATTCCCAGTCATTTTGGTTTATTTCTGGTTTTTAGTTTGAATTAGTTTCTCCTTTGATTGACTATTCCTTTAGTGTTGTTCCTCCCTTTGCTGTTTTTCACTTTTATTTTTCACTTCATCTTCATGAAATATTTTGCTGAGAATGTTCTCTATTTCAGGCTTTCTGTTCTCTTAACTGTTTTTAATCATGAAATGTTTTTATTTCATCTTCAAACCTGAAGCTTAATTTTACTGGGTAGAGTATTCTTGGTTGGCATCCATTTCTTTAAGAGCTTGGTATATAGTATTCCAAGACCTTCTAGCTATGAGGGTCAGGATTAAGAAATCAGCTGAGATTCAAATTGGTTTCCCTCTGAATGTAATCTGACATTTTTCACTAGCAGCCTTTTAAATTCTGTCCTTATTCTGTATGTTCAGAACTTTCATAATAACGTGCCTTGGTGTGGGTCTGTTGTAAGTTTGTACATTTGGGGTCCCATAAGCCTCCTATATTTGATTTTCCATTTCATTCTTTAGATATGGGAAATTTTGTGATTTATTTCAATGAAAAGATTATGCATTCCTTTGGTTTGTACCTTCATACTCATCTATCCCGATAAATCTTAAATTTGGTCTTTTCATGGTATCCCATAATTCTTGTAAGTTCTGTTCATAGTTTATTATCGTCTTCTCTGTGTGGTCAACTTTATATTCAAGATTATATATTTTGTTCTCACTGCCTGAGGGTCTCTCTTCCAAATGGTCTAGTCTGTGGGGGAGACTTTCCATTGTATTTTTATTTTCCTTTATTGATTTCTTTAGTTTGAGGATTTCTGCTTAATTTCTTTTCATAGTCTCTATCTCTTTATTGAAGTGATCTTTCAGCTCCTGAATTTTCTGTCTGATTTCACTCCTTACATCATTCTTTATCTTGTGGATCAGCTTAACTACATACACTCTAAACTCCTTCTCTGACATTTCTCCTGGATAGCCATCTAGCAATGTGGATCTGAGGCAGTACAGTTTCTACCCTGTAGATTTGTAGTGTCCCTGAAGGTTTCCAATACCTTGCCTTTAAGAGGGAGACAAATAATAACAGCAACCAATGCAAATGATATACAGATTTAAACAAAAAAGCTCCTATTAAGACATCTTCAGTTTTGTTGCAATAAACAGAAATGATATATTCAGCTATAGCCTACAATTTAAAAAGTAAGTTTACAAAAAGATTTACATTTTCAAATGGTGGACAAAAAGAGAATAGAATTTGTGTAGCATGTGATATTTATGAGAAAGGAGAAGAAAGATAGAAGTAAAAAATTAATGGAAGAATGAAAGAGGGAATAATAGGTTGACTGTTAGCAGGAGAAAAGAGAAAAAGAATCAAGGGAAAGAGATAAGCGAGATATATATATATATATCTCGCTTATCTCTTTCCCTTGATTCTTTTTCTCTTTTCTCCTGCTAACAGTCAACCTATTATTCCCTCTTTCATTCTTCCATTAATTTTTTACTTCTATCTTTCTTCTCCTTTCTCATAAATATCACATGCTACACAAATTCTATTCTCTTTTTGTCCACCATTTGAAAATGTAAATCTTTTTGTAAACTTACTTTTTAAATTGTAGGCTATAGCTGAATATATCATTTCTGTTTATTGCAACAAAACTGAAGATGTCTTAATAGGAGCTTTTTTGTTTAAATCTGTATATCATTTGCATTGGTTGCTGTTATTATTTGTCTCCCTCTTAAAGGCAAGGTATTGGAAACCTTCAGGGACACTACAAATCTACAGGGTAGAAACTGTACTGCCTCAGATCCACATTGCTAGATGGCTATCCAGGAGAAATGTCAGAGAAGGAGTTTAGAGTGTATGTAGTTAAGCTGATCCACAAGATAAAGAATGATGTAAGGAGTGAAATCAGACAGAAAATTCAGGAGCTGAAAGATCACTTCANTCAAAATGCATTCTACTGCCATTTATAACTAATTAGAATAAAATATATATATATATATATATTTAAGAAATAATACAAAACAAAACTGAAATATACTAATCTGTCATTCTAGTCCTCAATAAACTGATGCATGAAAAATAATTGGTTTCAAAAATGGTAGAAATGTGAGATAAAATGGGGAAAAAAATCTTGAACAACTGAACAATTGTTTCTATTGGAGTTCAAAAGATTCTCAGTTTCCCTTATCACCAGTTAGATGGGATTGTCTGGAATGTGATGCTTACTCCACCCTCAGGGAGGGGTTGCTAGAATAAGAGGGTTAATCCTGGAGGTAGAACTCCTAAAGGTGGGGGTGTAGATTTAGGTATGCTCGAGTCTCTTCACTGAATGCCAATTGGTCTGTAGATTTTAAATCAGCACACCTACAAGGCCCAGAAATTGAAGACTGCACCCCAGGAATCTCCTTTGTGTTCCACTTGTATGGTGTAGAAGCCAGTTTTTAGAACACTAAGTTGCCTAAGCACCCCTTGATTTCTAGTCTCTGATTCTGTCTTCAAACTCAATCTCTCCACCCCTGCCCTTTCAAATTCCCAGTCAGATTCTTCCCTCCTGGCTGGTCTTGCAAACAGCCAGATTGGAAGGGGAGGGAGGATCCTGGTGTGTTTTCATGACCAGTATTCCCCTGTGTAAACCTCTCTCCACTCTGGATTTTCTCCTGGTCACTTAGGCACATTCTCTGTTGCACAGCATGGGTTTACCTGGGCTTCTTTTTTGAACCAGACTCTGGTAGGCCAGAAATCAGATCCCCTAGCTGCCAGACCTGTGCCATGGCTGCAAAAGGATTCCTTCCACTGTCCTTTGCACACCACCAGGAGAGATGCAGTTTCTTTCCTGTACAATGACCAGACATACTGTTTGTTCAGGCAGTGACTTTGATATTCAAACTCTCTGTACCTCAACATGCCTCAGTCCTCCCAAGAATGGGTTCCTTTACTTCACTTATTGCTTTACTGTGTTCACGGAGGGATTGTTCTGGTTTATGCCTCCAGCAGCTGCTGTGGTTGTGGTGTTGGAGATTTCTTCCTTATTTTATTATATTCAATCTCCTGAGTTCCTGATCTGTTTGGAGTGTCCAGTATTAAGTTCCAGTAACGCCCCCCCACACACACACACACAATTTTTGTTAATTCACAGACCTTGCTGAAAAGCTTCCTCTCTGTGGTCCTTAGTTTTATGCCATGGAACCACAAAGGAAGTGATCTCTCTATTCCACCATCTTCCTCTTTCTTCTGGAGATCTTTTTAAAAATCTAATCATGACAGTAATCAAGTCAGTCTTTGTTTAGATTTGCTCATTATTCCGATACTTAAATATTTGATCAACCATGTATGATTATCCTCCTATTTCAG
This sequence comes from Marmota marmota marmota, assembly GCF_001458135.2. Lineage (NCBI taxonomy): Eukaryota > Metazoa > Chordata > Mammalia > Rodentia > Sciuridae > Marmota > Marmota marmota. The sequence goes on along the minus strand of NW_026000057.1, from coordinate 14,913,866 downwards.
GTATCCAGAAGGAAAATAAAAATAAAACGTATTAGTAGCTTGTTTTAGAGAATTCAAACTGAGTAAAGACTATTTCCTTCTGAGGGATTACATATTTTACTAAATTATTGAAAGCATTTTATTATGCTAGTTAAAAAATTCTGATTATCTTAATCAATATAATACACATAAGGTCCCCCATTAAAACACTACTATTCAGGCTCTTCTTTTCTTGTCAGTTTTTTAACAGGAAGATAATGATGGCATAATCTATTGCAGGAAAAAGAAAGAAAGGGAAGGTATGAGTGATGTGAGAATATTGGGAATGAGAAAAGATGTATGGATTTAAAATAATAAAAATATCATATATTAAAACAATAAATATAAATAATGGATTGGGACATTTGTTTTCAAACTACAGACATCATCCTAAAATTCAAGTGTAAGTTTTCCATCCTCTGTACTTGATTCTTTTTTAAAAGCTGATGATTTCTCTAATAAAATTCTGTATTTGAAGAAACAGCCATGAACTGAAGCGGTATAGGATTCCTACGAGAGAGTAAGAGGGATTATCTTTCTATTAAAATCAAAGCAAGAAGGGCAGAACAATCTAAATTCTAGGTCAACTTATACTCCAATGTAGGTTACTTGGTGCATGAGACATAAATAAAAATCTGGAGTGAGAGTCAGAGTTTAAGAATTAAACAGAATTCCCCTTCCTTTGTTGTACTTCTTTTTCTCTCTGCTTTCCCCTTATAGTGTTAGAGGTCCTGTCCTACTTCCATCCCTTCTTTCATGCTCAATCTTTTTTCTTCTATACATCTCTCACTCTGTTGTCCCAGCTCACAGTCATCTCCATCTCTTCTCCTGTAATGTTCGTTGGGTGTCAGTCTCATGCTGGTATCTGTCTTGCAGCCCCATCCCGTACTCCACATTGAGTCAGAAACACATTTTCAGAAGGGCAATAGAATAATGTACACACACACACACACACTTACAACTCAACAAAAAAGAAGAAGGCAGTCTACTTTCTTCAAAACCTAACCTGTATTTAGTTTCTAAAATGTGAACTGAACCTATAGAAGAACAACTAGAGTATAGTGAGAAAAGATTATAGCAAACAAAAATAAAACTTTTCATATCAACTCATGAACTTGAATTAAACTGTTCATTTTGAGGTGATGCAATGAGTCTATCATGTTGTCAAGTTATCATTTGATAAGTTAACTTTTTACATTATAATCCACATAGTTAAAATGTTAATGCATCTGGAGAATGAAATTAAACACTATTTTGCCCTTTCCTTCACAAAAACATTTAAAAATACCTTTTAAAATGGTTTTTGCTGTATTCTAAGGTCTATTATTGCACATAAATGTAGATATTTGGTGATTCAAAGGAATGTCCCAATTTTAGAATCTTTTACTCCAAAAGTATAATAAAGCATATTAATATATTAGTGTATTATTTTATAAATGGTAGAATATTTAGAATTTAATGATAAAATGAAGTATTATTTTGTTATAAAAATGTGAATGTATAAGCTGTTATGATTTGATACTTTATTTTTAACTTTCAATTTTTATGTAATGTATGAGCATAGATAATATTTACACATTTAAATATGTTCGTTTCCAATTAAAGTCAAAATACACATAACAATGTGAGCATCACAATGTAACTCATAATAATACACTTTGGGGTATATTTTAGTACTTGGGATAAAATGCAGAGTCTTTTACATGCTAGTCAACTAGGTACCACAGAGCTACATCCCCAGCCCTCCCTGATCTCTTAATGTTGGAATACCAGGGCTTCAATATCTTATCCACTCACATGACTTTAACTGCTGTCTTTTTATTAATGATGCTCCAGCAGCTCTAACCCACCTTAGACTTTTATTTACAACTACCTTGCAGTATCTCTTTTGAAAGTTATAAAGTCATCACAAATTTAACATGTCATCTACAGAACTCCTTATCTCTGTCCTACTAAATTTGTTTCATATGAAGTTTTCTACAGCTTAGTCCCTTTCTCCATTACATTTTTTGCCTGAAGTACATCTCTCTTATAATTGTTCTCATTATTTATACCCTCAACAGAGTTGGTCTTCTCACAAGACTGAATCCAGATTTTATTTATTTTTTTGTGGGGCAGTGGTGTACTAGGGATTGAACCCAGGGGCACTTTACTACTTAGCCACATCCCTAGCCTTTTTATTTACTTATTTTTGATAGGGTCTTGCTAAGTTCCTTAGAACCTTGCTAAATTGCTGAGGCTGGCCTCAAACTTGTGATCCTTCTGTCTCAGCCTCCCAGGTTGCTGGAATTAAACATATGCACTACCAAACCCAGCTGCAGCCAAAGACTTTTAAAGTCAAAATCGGGTCATAAAGTCATTATCTAATCAGAGATCTGCAATAACTCTTTTGCTTACAAAGTTACAAAGTTTCTGTGATGTTCTGCAAGACCTTACACCATTGGCTCTTTAAATATTTTACCTATTGATACTCCTTATCTTGTTCAATCTTCTCTTGATTCATTTCATTATTGCTGTTCTCAGCATACACCAGAACTTCTGTTATAATAGTCTCTGTGCAATGCCTATTTCCCTTACCTGGATGCTCTTCTCATAAATGTCCATACAGCTGGCTCCTTGGTGGTCTTCAGGAGTTTGCTCAGGCAACATGATCTCACTAAATCCTAGCCTTTCCATTTGATAAAATATTTCACTGCCGCCTCCAAACCCAGAACTTCTGATCTCCTTGGTCTGACTCTTATTTTGTTTTTCCAAAGCATACAATATACTATATTTTCAATAACTTTATGTTATTGATTATTACCTATCTCTTCATCCTTGGAATAAAATCCTGTAAGGACTGGAGTTTGGGGCTATTCATGGGGAATACTTCTTATTTAATACATTTATGTTATTGCTAAATTTCTCTTCATGTTTAAAATGTGAATCTGTGAAGACAGGAGCTTTTGACTATTCCAAGTCCTCACAACAACAAAACTTCACCCTAGGAAAAACTAGTACTTGGAAATTGCTCAAAAAACCCCTAGGATTGCTCAAAAAACACTTAGGATTTTCTATACAAGCCTGTATAGCATAAAATATGTCTATAAGTTCAACTATATATTTTCAATTTAAACACAAACCCTGAAATATTTCAGTATATTGGAGAGTGATTTTGAGTAATATTCAAACATAAACTGCTTCTAGAACTTCATTGTTTAAAGCAAAATAAAGGAATGTAAATGAGTATTTGACTGCAGTATTTAAGTGTACATAAATAGAAACATCTCAAGGGTAAGTTAACCTATTTTGTGCAATTTTAGTCCTTGAATGGTGTACATGCCTTTTAAAAAAGTGGGATCATATTGGAGAAATGGGAACAAAAATCACACTCCTTAAGAACTTCTGCTCCATGATTATTGACTCTCAGTTCAGCTTGGGATATATAGCACAGTGTCACATTGATTCATATTAATAGATATGAATGTTTCCAAAAATATGGACATATTTGCTAGTCAAAAATATTGCAAGTCAAGAAGGCCCTCGTTCATCTTTTTGTTACCTCTCTAGCAATAAAACCACATCCAAGAATCTAGGAAGATAGCGGGTGTGGGCATGCTATACCACCAGTCTGAGCTCTGAAAATGGAGGGAGTCGTAAGAAAAATTCAAGCATGAAAAACTGCAGCTCAAAGTGTCTCCCTCCCAATTTTATTCAAGTTTAATATAAGCAAAAACATCAGAGCTCTACGAAGAAGCGTAACATCAATTTAACAGATAGCTTTGACCTTTCCCCATCAATAAATTTATGTGATGTTTTTGCTCTTAAATTATTGTGTATACAAATTATTTTGTGTTTAGATGACCTTTATAAAACAATAAACCTGTTCATAACTACAGATATAATTCTAAGTAAGCTTATATTAATGTCATTTTTAGAAACTAGTAGTGTTATTCCAACAGCTCTTTGGCATATGTAATCTATATCTCCCTATCATTGTGGCTACTATCACAATTGTTTGCTAACATAATATTTTATATCATGAATAAACTTAAGTACAAATATATTTATAGTAAATAAATGCTAGCTAATTTTACATTTTGAATAACATTATTCTGTAATAACCATGGTATAAATGATAATACTTGCAATCAGTACATTTATTAAAAGTTTATTATGTGCAGGGCACTGTTTGGGATATTGCTTGGAATATGACAGACAGCATACTATATTCAATTTAGTTATGTAAATGAAATATAAATACTCATTAAAATAAAATACCATCTGTGGTATGAAGTAAAATGTGATATAAGTTATTTCCTGAGTCTCTTCAGGAGGAAGAACTGAGCAGAAAAGTAAGAAAGTTGAAAAATACTAAAAATCATCATAAAATCTTTCAAAGCATATACAAGAACATTGTAAGAATTACAAATAAAACTTTCCAAAAATATACACATACACATATATGTGAGTGTGTCATGTCTATGCTAGTCCAAATATGTGCTAAGTGTGCATTTTCTTTTAAAAGTTATAAGCACTTTGTATTAGAGATAGAAATTAGTCTTATTAATGAGATTTTTTAAAAAGTCAAATCTACACAGCTAATATGAGATGGAGGAACTCTAAAATGGTTTTGCATCACTTTATAGCTCATGTACTTTCCACCCATTAGAATTTATGGAGAAGCTATTATTTGAATTGGTCTTGAAAGAAGGTGAAAATTGAACATGACAAATGGAAAGAAGGGAGAGAGTCAGGGGTTTGGGAAGGGTGTGAACAAATCAAAAGTCTGGAAATCTAAGAGATGATTGGAGGAAGATGAGAGAAAAAAGAATGGAGGTAATTGAATTCTGAAAGAGACTCAGGCAGGATATGAGCCACAGCAAAAGGAATGCAGCGATGGGGAACAAAGGAATTTCAAGATAAAGATAGTATGAAATAGAGAAAAAGGTCTCTTGGTCAGAGTTTGTAAAAAAATGAAAATTGAGATTGAATGTGCAACTTGTTTAACAAATTGATTCTTGACTGTTATGAATAAAATATCTTTAAGTTATTCCAAACATTTCGGAAAACTATAAACAAAAAAACACACAAAAAATCCTGGGAGTGTTGAGAGCCATCCGTGAACTCTGCATAGACCAGATCATTATGGAAGCCATTGAGTGGGAAAGTCTGCTACTGGGAACTCATAGCAGCACTCCTGCTGGTGAGATAGCCCAAATACCTGCGAAAGCACACCCAGCTCTGCTAAAGGTCCTGGACAGCACCAGAGATGGGATGACCTGCTGCAGCCATGTAGCAACACAGCTTCTCAGAGATGGGTGTGGCTTGTCAAGATGCCAATCAACCTGTTGAGGGCAAAACACCAGGAAGCAAGACTCTATCTACCTGCTGAAATCTTATCCCTGCCTCTGATGTTCTCCCTTAAATAAAGAATCAGAGCCTTTTTTTTTTTTTAACTGATCTGTTCCAGCTTCTACCAGGATTGAAAGAATCTATCAGGTGCTGCCTTAAAACTATAATTCTGACTTGGTTTCTTATTTTTCCAGTAATTATTTCAGACTTTAATTTTTCTCAGGTGGCTTATTCCCTTCTGAGGAGGAAAAATTACACTGGGGAGGTAGTGGCTGCCTCGTGATAATGGAGAACTAAATGATTCAGTCAAGAATAAAAATACATATGAGGTGGCATCAAAAATATCATTACCTCATTTTCTTAGTAAAAAAAAATGAATAAGTTTTAAAAAGACATTTAATTTTTAATAAAAATTTGTTGGATGAAACAACACTACATGCTTAAAAATAAATATTTGGAAAAGATATTGTAATTGCCTCAAATTGAAAAGACATAAAAGGAAAAGGAAAATCAAAATATTAAAATGATAAGTCATAATATATTTTGAAAATATATAAGAAAGTTGTAAGAATTCCAAATAAAAATTTCCAAAGATACATTTTAATGAACAATGAACATTTATATTTTCAGTTTTAAAATATCACATTAACTAACAACAGTGCAAAACAAAGGTACTTCTCCAAGGCTGATTTTCAATCACAACTATTGATTATCTGAGAATAAATGGAATATCTAGAAAATTCACCCCAGTTTCAACTAAAATCATATGTTTTTACAGGGTACAGAGATCAAAAGCAGTTCAAATCAGTAAAATTACAATTTTTCTAATAAAATCATTTATATCACCATAATATAATAATGGAGTATTTAACTTGGGATCAGAAAAGCTTACTGTCATCTCAGCCCTAGTTTTAATTAGCGAATTATGATGATCATCCCAATTTCTCTGCAATTTTCCCCCTACTGGTAAACAATTGAGAAGATAAATTAAGAGGGCTAAATATCAATATATACTCATCAAAATGGACTAAAGCTATCTTAATTTTTTTTCCAATTAATTACTGTCAAAGAGAATATTTACATATGTGAAATTCAGAAAGCAAATAAAATTCCTAAATAAAAATTGATGTTATAATTTGGTTGTCAAAGAAATATTCATATCATAATTAATTCTTATTGATATATATTTTTTCCAATGATAAATTATGCTTCTACAATTCAACTATGTTTTTGATTTCACTGTGATTTATATTCTCTACTGTTATTATTCAATTGATGAACACATCACAATTTATTCATAACTGGATTAATAAACTGGAATTGCTTCTAGTCTTAACATTTTTTTTTACCTGTCACACCATAAACTGTAAACATATATATCTTCTGATAGTTGCAAGAATTTCTTTGGGTCTAGAACTTAACTACTGATTTATAATGTGAAACTCTTTTAATTTTGTTAATACAGACCATTTTCCATGATATTTGTACAAATTTATAAAACTACAGGAAACAATGAGCGTTTCTTCATGCCTATCCTTATAATCATGTCACCTTTTTAATTTCTGCAAGTATCACATCCAAATGGTTAATGGTTTTAATTTCCAATTCCCTAATTAATGGTGAAATTGAGAATTCTTCTCAGCAAACTACTTGATTGTTCATTTTTCTCTTGTATTTTTCCTTGATATTTAAAAAGCATGTATATTTGTTGCTTTTTCAGTGTTTTCCTATAGAATTTTTAAACACAAAAATATATTGTTAGATAAAACTCCCAGTTCTAAAAATAACTTTGATTTCTAGAAAAAAATGTTGACTTTAAAAAAAAATCATCTCTCAATTTTTTTTGTCTGATAGAAATGTAGCTGAACTTGTATGCTGATTTATTTGTCCAAACCTTTGCTAAATGAATTAATCCATTTATCTGGATTTCTAGCTACATTATTATACCATGAAAAAGTAGTGACAGTTTTATTTCTTTTCTAATATTCCAATAATAAATGTTTCATGCAATTAAATCTAATTTGGGCTTGACATATTATAATTTTTCCAATCAAATTTTGTGTTTGGATGCTAATATTTTGCATTGACTTTTGTATTTGTGTTTATAATTATGCATTATTTTAGTGTTTTTATCTCAATATTTCTGACTGATTTTTGGCATTCCTGTTATGCTAGTCTTACCAAATCAGCTGAAGATTGTTCACTCTCCTCTTGACAATATGCATGACAAAATTTATTTATTCTTTAAATGGTTGTAGAATCCATTGCTATATCTGTTTTGGCTTTTCACTTGTGAGAAGATCTTTAAACTACAGATTCCATTAAAATAATGGTTATCTCCTTCAGGTTTCATATTTCTTCTGCAGTTAATTTTGGTAATGGAATTACAGTGACATGAAGTTAATAATGTCGTCTTATCATATTTTCTCTGCAGCATCTGGCATTATGTTCTTTTTTCATTCCTCATGGATTTCATTTGTACTATTGCTTATTTTCCCTTAATGAACACTGCCAGAAATTGATCCATTTTATTTTCTTTTCCATTTAAGTATAATTTTGGCAAATATGATCCTAGTTGTTACATCTTATGATGTATTAATTTCTTCACTTTCATCTTTCCTTTCTTTTATGTTCTTAGCATTTATTCAGTAATTTTTGGCTCTTTTTACCTCATCTTTGGCCTATACATTATGTTTTGATATTACTTTAAAGATATCCCACAAGTGTGCATACATAGTGCTTTCATTATTGCGAGTCTGAGGTATGTTATTTTTTTTTCCATTATGATTCTAAATTCCATAAAAAATTATTTCCTATTTCATTTCATTTAAAAATAGGTACAATGTTTTTTACTCTCGGATTATTTAATCATCCTAAAATTATTATTGTAATGGAACATTGTTTTAGTCAGCTTTTTCACTGCTGTGATTAAAATATCTGACCAGAACAATTGTAGAAGACAGGAAGTTTATTTGGGGGCTCACAGTTTCAGAGGCCTCAGCCCATAGGCAGCAGGCTCCATTCCTTAAGGCTCAAAGTGAGGCTGGACATCACAGCAGAAGGGTGTCATGGAGGGAAGCAGCACACATGATCACAAGGAAGCAGTGAGAAAGAGACTCCACTCACCAGACACAAAATATGTACCCCCAAATGCCCACCTCCTCCAGCTACAACCCACCTACCTCCAGTAACCACTCAGTTAAATCCCATCAGGGATTAGTTCGATGATTAGGTTAAGGCTTTCGCAACCCAATCATTTCCACTCTGAACCTTCTCACCTTATCTCACACATGAGCTTTTAGGGGACACATCACATCCAAACAATAAGAAACCTCATCTGAAGAAGATCACCAGTAGAATGTGGAAAGATATACTGGATGTTTTAAAATTTGTCTTGAAGAAGCTGTCAAAGTGCTGGGAAATTGCTGCATCATACAGTTGGTAGGAATGTTCTGCCAATATTTTGTTACAGTTCGTGAATTCTGTTCTCATAACTTCCTTTTATAAGAAGTTTTCATAACTTTTCTTCTTTCTGTTTACATAAAGAATAATTTCTTGTCTTTTAGATTTCTGATACATAAAATTCAAATCATTGGTTTCCAACTTTTCTTGTTTTCTAAAGTAGGCATTTAATGCTCTAAATTTCTAAGAAATGTTTTCATTCCATTGTATAAATTTTCACTTATTCTTTTTTCACTTTGCTGTGACCATCTTCACTTTGCCATGACCAATTCGAAACTAACTAGAAGGTTCCTGTGATGGGAGATTGGAAGAAATAAGAGTCACATATGTAGACCTTGAAGATAAAACAGCTGGGATTTGGTGGAGTGCTTCTCACTAATGGAGAAGCAGGTCTAAAGAATTACACCGGCAATTTTTATTATATATGTCTCTAAATCATATTAAAGACTATGCAAGCATTATTCTTTGTATTCAGGAAAGTTACCGAGTTAGCAACAATATGCAGCTATTTCCTCAGTTACTTTCTATAGCTGCAATGTGCAATGTTAGGAGCTTTGTGCAGCTCTCAAGAAAGTCCATTTTTTAAAGTTACTAATTTGTGGGCAGATTCCAGAGCAGCGGAACTGGTGAAACATTGTGGTTATCTTAGCAAGGAAGTTCCCTCATTTCCAGGAGCTGCTGTGTCTGAAATAAGGTCAAAGCTGATAAGACTCTAGCATGGAAGACATCTCCATAGCAACCAGATACCCTATGCCTTTGCATAGAAACTTTCCCAGTCACCAAGTATGCCACAGAAATGAAGTCATCAGAGACCCCCCAATCTCAGACACTGATCTCCCAGTCACTGTCACTGCTCTCCACACACTTATTTCAAAACACTTCTTAGTTTTTCTTTTAAGTTTTCTTCTACCCATGAGTTAGTTAGAAGTAAGCTTTCTAGTTTCTAAATACTTAATTTTTTTTCCCTTTCTGTCATTGATACCTAAATTACATAGATTTTGGGGAAAAAAGGTTTTGTATGATTTTTTTAAAAAATTGTTTTATTGAAAAGAATATAGTCTAAGTTTTCCATGCTTACTTTATATAAAAACAAGCATTCTGTTTCAGAGTGACTTGCTCTCTAAATGTCAGTTATGGCAAATTTGTTTAGTAGTATTGCTCAAGTCTCCAGTATCATCACTATTTTTCTAAACAGTCATTCTGTCAACAACTGAATGTGAGGTGTTGAAATCTCAGATTATAATTGTGACTTTGTCTGTTTTTCATTTTAATTTCATCATGTTTCCTTCATTTATTTTGAGATTCTGTTGTAAACTGCATGTATCTTGAGGATTATTGTGCTCTTGATAAATTGCCACCTAAAGTAATTATCTGTTGCAGCATAATAAATTATTCTAGAATTTAGCAGTTTGATAAACAATAATTTATTATCTCATAGTTGTGTGAGTCAGAAATCTGAGCATTGCTGAATTGGGTACCTCTGACTTAGGTTTTCTCATGATTTTGCACCAAACTCTAACTCAGTTATGGCAGTGGTCCCATCTAAAGAATTGAATGGTAAGAGATCCACTTCCAATCTTACTCACCTGGTGTTTTACCAGCCTGTCCCCTCAACTGATGAGTCCTTCCACAGGACTGATTGAAGACACAGAAACTGGTCTCCTCCTGAAAGATGAGCAAGAAAGAACCCAAAGCAGAAGAAATTCTTTTTAAGTCCTAATCGCATGAACCACATAACATCTTCTGTTTTATGGAACAAAGTCAGTAGTTTCAACCTATACACAGGGGAGGTAATTGTAAAAAGGTGTTAATACCAGGTGGCAAGATGAACAGAGGCCACCAAGATCAGTCTTGAGCTTGAACCCAGCATCAATACAGCCCTCAGGAAAGAAAACAGACAGTCCACATTTACTACTCTCAGAATGTCTCTTTCCTGTCTAAAATTTCAATTCACATAGTCTTTTGTGGCTTCTCCAGGTTCCTGATGTTTTCAAAATATTGTTTTTGTAAAATATTTATATTTTTGAGTTTGCAGTGAGAGCAACAGTCTGCCTTCACCTGCCACTTCCTAGCAGGAAGTGAGATGTTGTATTTTAATTAGAACACTTTCAAAGCTCAATTTGGTTCCTTTTCAAAACCTTGTGTTCATTTTTATGGTCTTTGTTACTTAAGTACATTTTCAATTTTCTCATATTTCTAAAAATATAGTCTGCAAACTCAACTGATGATATCTTCTAAAAATGTGGGGGATATATATATATATATATATATATATATATATATATATATATATATATATATACATACATATACATTGTGCTTCAATCAGACCACATAAAGTTTATAATCTCAGAGATTAAGTATGAAACAAAAGCAGGAATTCATAAGTACATGTAAACTCTAAAGTTAGCTTTTTCTTAGAATCCTCATTTAGGTTTTAATAACTTACACTCTATTTTATCAGTTACAAGTAGAAAATATCATTAAGGAAATAGTATGTGAAAATGGATTAAATAAGAAGGAGTAATTTTTTTCCAATCCTTAACATTTGAACCCAAGAGCACAGAATACATATTGTCTTCCATAGACTATCTATTCTTAAGAAGTACATTTTCATTATCTATGGCACAAAACACTTTGGTTTAAATACTTACTCTCTACATTGAACCCTCTCTCCACCTGTTCCAATTTTGTAGTTTATATCGCCCCTGTTGTGCTTAATGTCAAAATATCAATGCTTGTATTTTTTAGATATTCCATGTTATCAATATTTCAATACCTCTATTAGGTGTTTCTTAATCCTGCTATTTCCTTCTTCCAATATCTCATGAATAATCCATACTGTTTGCAGGATAGTTTAACTTCTCTTGCCACCTCTCTCTAGTATGCCTTTTGAATTGCAGAAGCTAGAAAGTTAAAATGACAATTCCTTACCTCCCTTGCCTCTCATGTAAATCTAGTAAACGTACAAGCCTTGAATGCACAAGTGAATTAACTAGGGAGAAAAAGGGTGCCAGAGTAAGGAAAATTAATTTTATTATAATATAAATGAAGACTTAGGTTTCTGATGTGGCCCTGTCACCCACCATGACATTCTCCAGCTTCAGGTCTGGGTGCACCACGCCCTTCTTTTGCCAGTGGCACACGGCTCTTGATTTGTCTAGGCATGGACTTCTTTGAGATTCCTTGACCAAGGTTTGCTAAGCTGCTTAAGTCTGTAGATTCATGTCTTCCACCATATTTGGAACACTGAGCCTTCATTTTGTTCTGTGTCATACTCTGTCTTCTTATTTTGGATCCATGATGACATTAATGCTAGACCATTTCAAAAATCCCTGAAGCTTTATTTATTAAAAACAACAAAAGAAACAACAACAAACTTTCTTCCATTGTTTGCTTTGAGCAAATTCTGTTGGTCAGTCTTTAGATTCACTTACACTGGGCTTCCTGAGCACTCTACCCATGGTGGCTCTCAGAGCCATGATCTTGCTCTCACTGAGTACACTGAGGCCTGCTTCTGTTCAGGGTCTGTGAAAATGGTTGTCACTTTCTGGTTTTCTGGTACACTATCATAAACTCCTCTGAGTTGTGTACTTGCACCAACTCCTCCCCAGTTGACCTGAGGTTTTCTTTTTTTGAGAGTGGAGTACCTGGGAATGAACTCAGAGGCTCTCAACCACTGAGCCAAATCCCTAGCCCTATTTTGTATTTTATTTTTGTGCCCTTCACTTTTCAAAACTCAGTGTCCCTAGAACCCAAAGATAAGAGCAATTCCACATGAATGCACTTGGCTTTTATGTAAATAGCAACCCTAAGATGGTTTAACAGCTCCAATTCCAAAAGCCCATGTGCTTACACCATGACCTTTAGCAGTGATCAGGAGGGGATTTGGGGTATGGAGGCTGCAGAGCATGTAGTGAAGCACCCAGGCACTGCTGCAGGCAACTCCCCCACCCCACCGCCCACTGGCCCATCTGTCCCTTTCCTGCACATGGGATTATGGAGATGATTATGATTATGATTATGGAGACTCGGAAGTCTCTAATACCTTTCCAAATATGTCTTCTCAAACAGCTGCCACCCACGGTCTCCACAGATCTTAGGGAGGGGCCTGAAGACTGGGAAAGGGATTCTTTCTGGCCAAAGCAATTGGCTCCAATGGAATCAAGTCTTGGCTCAAGGGGAGTGAGTCTGTGTCTACACTAGGTCTAGGCATCTAAATTGGCTCAAGGCAGGTGAGTCCCCATATACAGTGGTTCAATGCAGTGAGTTCCCATATATTGGCTCAAGGCATGCAAGTCTCTATCTTCGCTGAACAGGAGAGGGAGGTACAGTGGTCCAGGACTTAGATGAGGTGGATGCTGGGTTCCCACCCTTGCACTGAGCCCTCCCACTATTTTAGATTTTAGGGGGATTTTTTTCTAATTTTTTTTTCAGTTTTAAACCTGCCCTTAAAAAAAAAAACCACAATCTTTGGAACATCAATTTTGTTATACAATTTGTGAGAAACAGAAGTTTATTAAGAACAATCTCTGCTATCTCAGAAGAATGGGAAGAAGGACAGAGAGGTGTAGTGCAGGGGGAAGAGTCCCAGGGAAAAGGGTCTCTTGTGTCTCTGGCAGATTGGAGAAGAAAAGAATCCTGGTGGATCCAGATGCACTCCTGGCTGGAATCTCTGTGGGGAAGCCTGAGCCAGTCGGTACACCTCATTCCTGAAGCTGTTTGACCAATGCCTACTCCATGATACCAGGATGCTCAAAGCTTGGAGTCTTCTGGAAGTCCATTGGTTTATCTGTCTCATCTCTGCATCTTCACTGGACCCACTTTGTTTTGGAACCTAGAATGTCTGTATCTTCCTTCCACTGGAGCCACTCTTCTTCCAAAGGCCATCCTGCAGAAGCACAGCATGCAGCAAAGCAGTTATTGAAAGCAGGTGGCTATCATTCTAGTGCCCCACTTCTGGCTCCTACTAGTTTCAAGGGATTTCCCTGGGGAAATACCCTGGTAGGATGAGCTGCCTGCAGTCCCCTATTGAGGACCATCCAGGGATTGGGCCTGGGCTACTCAGGCCTGTAGGGCACAGGGTCATGCTAGGAGGTTGTGTCTATATGGAAGAAGCAGAGAGGAATGGCAGGCATGTTGGCACTTGCACTCTCCATCTACCCTGACTGCTTAACCTCTTCAGGCTCTACTGCTTACAAGGCAAAGGAGGGGCAGGTTCACTGGCACACTTCTTGGGGCCAACACTGGTACGATCTGTGGAGCCTGGGCAATGTAGTAACTGTAGGTCAGTGTAGTAACTGCATTAGCAGCCCAGTTCTACAGGTTTTGTTTGTTTTGTTTTGTTTCTAAGTATTATTTTTTTCCTGGAAACTGATACTAGAGTTGATTTCATCAGCAAACCTAATGATTGAATGTCACTTAGTGGTCCATTAAATAGCTTTTTTTTTTTTTTCTGAATGAGCTAGACAGGATGACATTCTTTGCATCAGAAGCCTGATTGGTATGCCCATGCCTTAAAATCTAGCTTAGTCGTTATCTCTTCTCATTCAACATTTTAAACATTTATTTGATTAATTTTTATGTAAGTCTTCCACAGGAAATCATGATGTTCTAATATTGCATGGATTTCTGTCACTGTACTTAATAGATAGCATTGACAGTATCTTTTTAAATCTTTCCCTGATTTGATGTCAAACTCCTTGAAAGCATAGTGAATTTCATATCCAAATCAAGTAAAGTTAAAGCAAATATGTACTGAATCTACCTGTGGTACCGGGTTTTGGTCCAGTGACATTGTCCTCATGCTACTTCCTTTTCAACCTATTATAATTCACTAACTGATAACCAAGTACTAATGCTGTGCCTTTCTCCTCATTCCTCAAATTTATTTTATCTTTAATTACACTTTTAAATATATAGGGAAATCAGGGGAAATAACCATTTCATATAGTAACTCATCTACCTATATTTACAATAAATTATTCTCTAATATTTAAATGTCCTTGTGTTGATTGAAAACTGGTTAAGATAAAACGTCCTATTAAGTATCAGATACTTCAATGGATTGTCTGATTTAATCGTTCTGTTCTGTAAATCCTCTTCCACTAGTTACATGATTTGCATTGTACACTTGAAGAAATAAGGACTTTTGGAGTCAATGTAGTTTAAGTCAACACAGCAAAAACCCTGAAAATAAGGCTAACTTCAAAAAACAGCATTCTCAATAAATGTGGAAACATCTGGCACGGACAGATCTCTGGAATTTCTGCAGAAGGATTTCAGAGACTGTAAAAGAGAGAAATGAGTTGAAATGGGTAATTAGCCATTATACCTAATCTACTGGCTACAACAGGGATAACCTATTCTCATCTGATCACACTTGTCTGCCTTTAGCAAGAATTTTGTCAAGACTCTCTAGATAGTCTGTCCTTCATTACTTTTTTATGTGCCCTTTTTTTAAACTTTTTTTATTTTTAGTTGTACATGGACACAATACCTTTATTTATATGGTGCTAAGGATTGAAACCAGTGCCCCATGCATGCAAGGTAAGCACTTTACCACTGAGCCACATCCCAAGCCCTTGATGTGTCCTTTTAGTAATTCTCCATCCATTGACTACCACCCTGCTCCTTTGCTGAATCCCCACTGGCTTTGTTCTATTTCAAATTGAGCCCATTTCTTTACTGAAGCCTCTGTTCCCCAATTGCATTAGTTCCTGAATAAAATATGTGTTTTTTTATCATTCTATATCTACAGTTTAAAAATAACTTCCACATAAAACTTCATAGGAGAAAAAAACATTAATTGCTCATCTCTAGATGTCTGCTACATAAGAAATATTTCTTAACACAGGGCAGCCCTAAAAACAACTGAGCTTTGTATATAAACTTACTGTAATATTTGTAGCATTTGAGTAATAATCTTGGACACTTTAATAACATAATCATAAGTAATTGAGATTCATAAAGCAACATGCTGCCTTAAATTCTTTCCATGTGCAAAATGTTTGTAAGATAGTCCTATAGGGAATAGGGACAAGGCAACCAGGTGTAAGACTATTCCAGTTGCAAATCAAGCTTAGCCATTGGTTTTTTTAACATTATAGATTTTAGAGCTTTGAACATCTGCTTGTTAAATGGTATCCTTTATTGCTGATTCCCTTGGAAAATACCTTTTACAAGGGACTGCTGCTTTTATGGCTTCACTGTTATGTAGTAAACATATTACTAAGAATTATATGAGCCATTAGGAGTCATAACATGATATTACTGAATTACTGTATTGAATATTTTACTTTAAATTAAGGATGGTTTGCTCAGTATTTTTATATTACATTTTGCTTTCAAGATCATCACAAGCAATTATGAACTACTTAAGTTAAGGAATCATAACTTACACAACTTCTACTTAAGATTATAGTTGATTTGATGTTGTTCTGAATTAGCATAGAAAGTCAAGAGGAGACTCATTGTCTGTTAATGGTTTCTTGATGGTGTTAGCATTCTTTGATATAAAAGTTCTGTTAGAAATAACTTGGAGATAGGTAAATGATCTGGAACTCCTGTCAGACTTTGTTCAGAAATCCAAAATTGTCTTAGTTTATGAGTGTCATAAAATGGCAAATCAGTCTAGTTCTACAAACATAAAGAGATTTTAAAATGGCATACTATCACTCAAAAAAGCACATGCACTAATCAGAAATTATCTGAAATTATCTGATTATTTATTGCTCTCAACCCACACAAAAGAACCAAAGGATTCTTCAAAGTTTGTCATGCTGGAGATTATAAATGATCTAAGGTATTTCTATTTCTGGTTGTATCTCTATCTTAACACAACTCAAATAATTTTATCATGCTCTAAATTGACATGGAAACAAGGAAAAATAAAATCAGATTTGTTTTTGTAGGATGGCACTCATGGGGATCTTTTGGTTGCAAAATACAAATCAAGTCTCAGGAAATATACCTTCCATTAAAAGCTAATACCACAAAATAAGTCAGGGATTCAAAGAATCCTAACATGGCCAATAGTTACCCAATAATGATGCCAGAATTGTGATTCCAGCAACTGAGAGACTAGAAGAGGTTTAATGCTTAAAAATCATTTGCTTTCTCCTCTACTATAAAATATTCAATATCGTTTGAAATTAAATTGAATTTTGCTGATATTGAGATTTCACTATGTGGGCACCATATATATGTAATCTAAGTCAGTACATTGGATAATATCTATTTTGCAGATAGAGAAAATGTATGTCATGGATTAAGCATAATTTCATGGATGTCAAACACCAAAAGCAAGTAAAAAATTTCAATAAGGTTCATGAAATTTATTAAATTAAATGTGTTCTGTTTTATCTCACAGACTTATCTAGATCTCTACATCTCTCCTGGTTCCTCTGTTCCTCCTGAATTTTCAGTTGATCATGAAATACAGGATATAATGATTAGACTGGAGGCTCTGGAATGGGTCTATATGGGGTCACATCCTTGACCTTCTATATAGTAGAAGTGTGGCTTTGATACCATGATATAACTATCCATGCCTAAATTTCTTTGTGAAATGAGGAAGACAATTACTACCAAGTAATGGTAATTGGAAGGATTCAATGAATTCATGCAAATAAAACTCTCACCTAAGTTAAAATTGGACCTTGCAAAGAACCTGATTTAATTTGCTAAATAAGTAATAAGACTCAAACAATAATGCTATCAAAGAACCATCATTCTAACTTCTTTATTCTAGGATTCTTTACGTATGACTTCTATAATTGCCACCTGAGATGACCAGTGAATGTCAATGTGGAGGTCTGTATGTTTGACCTCGTGTACATAAAGAAGAAAGGATACCAAGCAGACAAAAATTTCTTTACAAGAGTTTAAAGTTCATACATCATGACTGAGAATAGATTTAAATATCTAACCTAGCTATAGAAAGACTGGGTAATAAAAATTTTGGTTTTATAGCTTCTCTGGGACAGAAAGACCAAGGAATATGCAGTGTTCAGAATGAGTGTTGAATAAGTCTATCAACAAAACATGTTACAGGTGCATAGTAATATACATTGGTAGACAGAGTTATATCATCTCCTTGCACATTTGGACACATTAGATCACTAAATTTAGTCATCAGCACTTATTCCAGATTCTATTTGAACTTTTGGTTCAGTTCATTAGCTTGATCTTTTCAAATATCAATGCAAATCTCTATGGAGAGTAACATAAAGATTCCACAGTAGCCAAACATCTATTTCTAAACTGGATTTCTAAATCTAGGTTTTTACAATGTTGTATTATTGTTACTGCTACTCAGTCATTTATGCTGGAATCAGTGGTTGTTGGAACGGGGGTGGGGAGACTCTCTTAATGGATGTGTAGTATGTCTCCCACAACACATGTTAAATTGATAGGAATTTCTGTTTTGTAATTTCTTAAGTATCAGAGAACAAGCTCACCGTGCCATGTGTAGCACAAAGGTAATTTCATAAAGGGCTGCTAGTTTGTTTGTTGATACTATTCAACAATATAACCAAATAATATTTTCTCAGACTCTATGTCACTTACATGATAATATATCACTTATATGTGACAAAGTATAATACTACAAGTATATAATCACAACTTATATGTGACTAAGTATAATACTACAAGTATATAATCACAATTTTATTGTGATTAAACAAAAAGTAGTACCTAAAATGTTATCTATTGATTTATATTATTCAAAATAATTTATGTTAATTAGATGGCTGTCTAAAAATTGTTTTTTCAACAGTGAATAATTTATCTACCTGAAAAAGTATTATTAGCAATTAGTAGAATTGGAGGAATGTGATCATACACCTTAGTATGTAGTCATATATAGAAGAAACTTTACATTTTACTTCACTAGTTTTATAATTAAGAAACATCAATATTTATTTCACATTCTATATATAATTGTATTAAACGGTTAATAAAACATAATCATTTCACTAATATTTATTTAATTTCTAATATGCCAGATGTTTCAAATGATAGACATACCATAACATATTTAATCCTTCTAACAGCTCTATGGATACATCAGACCATTATACTCAGTAAGCGACAATTCATTCACTGTAGCACATCTGAAAGGGATGGATTCCAATTTAAATTCAGATGAACAAGCTTCAAACCATCATTCTGACCTATGTTCTAGGAGCCCTGTAATGGAGGAATGTTTTTCCTTTAAATTAAAATGCTTGCATAATTGTTGCTGATGCCACCAATGAAAATAATGGAGTACACTTCAAATCTTGTCCACATTCGACACTTTATGGCAAGCCTTTGCGAAAGGAATTACGTGATATCCACACATCATGATATCTACCCCAATATTTGACACATAACTTTGTTAAATGTTTTTCCTTAACTAAAAGAAGTTGGCACTCAGGAAGTCCAAATCTTTGGGTCCCTTCCTTAGGTTTGGTGACTGTCTCAGTGTTTCTGGGTTTCTTAACAAATTCTGAGAGGAGTTACAGATTACTCATCTATCCCAAGGTTTTTTGTTACAGAATTTTATCTCAAAGAATTCATGCACCATCAAGAAATGAGTCTCCTCTTGAC
Source organism: Marmota marmota marmota (assembly GCF_001458135.2). Taxonomy (NCBI): domain Eukaryota; kingdom Metazoa; phylum Chordata; class Mammalia; order Rodentia; family Sciuridae; genus Marmota; species Marmota marmota. The sequence goes on along the minus strand of NW_026000057.1, from coordinate 14,894,456 downwards.
TTTTTGTAGTAATTCAGAACTGTCACCTATTTCAAAGCCTTCTCCAGTTGTTCAATAAGTGAACTTCTATATTTCTGGGAGCAGGGTCATCTACTTTTACCTAGTAAAGCACATTAGTTTCTGCTGTTTTGCAAATCAGGGTAGTCAAAATGATATAAATAGAGACAATTGCCTGGCACCTCAAGAAATATTCATAAACAGTAGATAGATTTCTGCCAGTAAATATTTCTTCTTCTTCCCGCTCAGCAAGTAGACCGGGGTAGGGAAGACACAAAATGCTTTTCTTTAATTTTCAATAGCCATGTAAAGCCAAATATAGTTTAGATAACATGGGTACAAGTGGAAATATTTACTTATGAGAGAATGTAAAGTGAAAGGAACTTTGAGAAGTCTTTCTATTCATTTGTTTCCCTTTTTGATATAGATAAAGAGTTATAAGATTACAGTAATGTTTTTGGATATTTCAATTTAATTATGATCATAAGATATTATGAGTAGGTTATGTGAGTGGGTGCAGGAAGAAGGGATAGATTAGAGGTACATGGTCTGTATTGCAAAAAAAAAATATTAATTGATGTATGTAAAATGAGAAGGATAAAAAGTACTTGGTAGTTATGATGAGAAACCAGAAGAACAGTCATTAATGATACTAATTAAATGACTGGGCTGGAGAAACAAACAGAGCTATGAACCCTCATAAGTGAGACTAAGTATCTACATAACAACCATTTTCTTTCTTTCTCATTCACTGAAACACAATTTTGGTGAAGGCTCAATTATACTCAGAAATATGGCATGTGAACAGATAAAAATTTCATTAGTTAAGAAAAAGCATAAAATATTTGTTGAATAGTAAGTTTCTGCCTCTCATAAATTGAAGGTAGAATTAAGCAAAAAAGCATGAAAAGTAGTAACTTGAATGTGAATCTATAAGATATTAGAATATTGTGAAAGGAAGTTTAAGTTTTAATGTATGATCATGTTATTGATGTTATTATTGGTATTTCAGGCAAACACTGCTTTTGCACTGGGAAAAAAAGGAGAAACAGAAGATAGCTGAGATTTTTTTTTAATAACCTTGTAGGACCAAACTTGAACAGAAAGTGTAGGTACAGAGGTGGACCTGAACTCATGATGATTTTGTTTGGGAAAAAAAAAACAAAACACAGATGCTCTGACTCTGTCTCCTAAAATGGTTTAAAAACAAGACTCCTTATTAGTCAATAGTAATAGGAATCCTTAGTGCCCAGATTGTGATATTTAAATATCATTTTCTTTTAAAAATGCAGAGATATTAGAAGAAATAATTCAGAGCAGATTTATTGGTGATAGAAAATATACCACTCTGATGGGTGGTGTTGATAAAAGGAGAAGCTCTGCATGTATGAGTATAGAAGTATATGAGAAATCTACGTGCCTCTCAATTTTTCAGTAAACATAAAATAGCTCTTAAGAAATAAAGTCTTTATATTTTGTGATAACTTCAGTATGATGAAACAGTTTAAGTTTAAATCTGTAAGTTCCAACATCCTAAAATAATAAATAAATACATAAACAAAAAGCCAGTGTTTGGGGCTGGGGATGTGGCTCAAGCGGTAGCATGCTCGCCTGGCATGTGTGCGGCCCGGGTTCGATCCTCAGCACCACATACAAACAAAGATGTTGTGTCTGCCGAGAACTAAAAAATAAATATTAAAAAATTCTCTCTCTCTCTCTCTCTCTCTCTCTCTCTCTCTCTCTCTCTTTCTCACCTCTCAGTCTCTCTTTAAAAAAAAAAAAGTCTTTATAAAAAAAAAAAAGCCAGTGTTCATTTTTTAAAGATTCTAAATCAGAGGTTGGAAACTATGAGTCTAGAGTTTAATCTGTTCTAGTTCCTGGTTTTGTAAATATAAAGCCTACAATATTCGCTATATTGCTCTTTGCAAATGATGGGGTTTAGGAAACACTACCCCAAAATATGGCATCTTGGCATTTGAGACATCCATAGAAATAGGAAGTTTATTGTTAGCTTCCCCTGCAGGGGTTAAGAGTAGAGAAAAAGAGACAACCAGAGAGTATGTGATTTTCTGATAGAATTTTAAATTATTACCTATGAGGTAGGCTTGCAATATATCATCTGTGTATCTGATCAAAATTCTTGCTATAAGTACCAGCTGACAAGAAGAACTTGTAACAGAAAGAACATGTGAAACCTCACCAAGCAGATTCAATAAAAAATATCCAGTCTCTGAGAAAATGATGATAAAGGAATACTAAAGAATTACTCTTGAAAATATTAGGTGGGAATATGAAACTCTGACTAAATTAACCCAAAGAAAGAATTTTTTTTATTTTATTGATACTGCTAAAGCCTGTAAGGGTGAAATAAAATGATATCTGGAATTGTCTTCAAAATGACTCAGGGGAAAATCGAATAGAAGAGGGGTATAGATAATATGGGTACTCATGGATGTATGATGATTTCTTTGCACTATTCTCTCTGTTTAAAAATTTCCTTAATCAATAAGTATAAGGAAGACAGTGGGAAGACATTAAATGAAACTGAGAACTCTATGGAAAAAAACCTTCTTGAGTTTGTTGTTAACATTTTGTCCTTGTGTACTGAACATACAAGAACATAAAATTTTGCTTTGGAGGAAGGGTTGAATCAACAACAAAGAGAAAACTAGCCAACATGCCTGTGAGAGAGTGAGAAAACTTATTTACAAATGTAACACTGCCAAGTTACATTTAGCATCTCTTCCAAATATCTGTCATTTACCCTGCCCATCTGCTTAGTTTTTATATCCAATATTCTTCACATTAGAATAAGACAGAGTTTCTATTCTAAAAACTGTGTGATAAGTGATGATAAAATAACTTCAAGTGGATGACTTAGAGAAAATTATGGAAATGTGGACTTGCATTGGTTAGAAAATGCATTGAACTGATACTAACATAGGAAAAAACAACACTGCCTTAAATATAAGATTTTTTTCTTCATCTCATGAATTTCAGGGGTAGACAATCTAAGGATATGATAAAGGCTTTGTCCTGATTACTAATGTTCTTCTGCCTTCTGAAGCAACCATCAGAGTCTACATGCTGAGCAGGAAGAAGGGATAGATTAGAGGTACGTGGTCTGTATTGCAAAAAAAAAAATATTAATTGATGTATGTAAAATGAGAAGGATAAAAAGTACTTGGTAGTTATGATGAGAAACCANATGAGTGAGAGTATGTGGGTGTGTGTGATTTTTAGGGGGAGGGGGGGATAGTAGAGGATAGGAAAGGTAGCAGAACACGACAGTCACTAGTATGGCAATATGTAAATCAATGGATGTGTAACTGATGTGATTCTGCAATCTGTATATGGGCTAAAAATGGGAGTTCATAACCCACTTGAAGCAAAGTGTGAAAGATGATATATCAAGAACTATGTAATGTTTTGAACAACCAACAATAAAAAGAAAAAAAGAAAAATTGGAGAAGGGCTATGGAATAGGCCACAGAACCTTGTGTCACAGAACCAAGGTGAAACTCTGATGTGAGGTATTTCCTTTTTATTTGGCTACTGTGAACAAAATACCCAATATAAATACAGAGATCAGAGAACCTTCAAATACCATTTTGAGATCAATATTTATTGAAGCTATGGGAGACAGAGTCAATGTTTTGGGACATGCAAAGATACAGAATCCTCTGAAATATCTTAGTGACACCAGGATGTGGGAGAATTAATCTTAATTCTAAAGTATGTAATTATGACTTAGTAATGAATGCTCTGTTAGATGGGTTTGACCGCATCACAATGCCCTTTGCAAGAAAAATCTTGTAAGGCTTGGAAATGTAAAAAGCAAATTACTGATGGTTCTTTAGAATGCCAGACAATGTCTATTGGATGCAACCAAGATAATCTGGTTCTCTGGAGCTGTATACTTTTGACTATCTTTGCATGGCCAAGTTATTTAGTAGTTTTGAAGATATCTAACTTAAGTTGTAGCAAACTGGTTACAATTCAAATGCTATTTGTTCCTAGCGTTACAAATCATTCATATGCTGGACAGTGTAAAGTAAGTTTGAGAGAGAATATAAAGTTCTATAAATTGTCATTTGAACTAGTTTGCTATGACTGATTTTCCCATTAACTGATGAATTAAAACTTTTTACAGGTTATTATATTCGAAAATTGGACATGAATAGTTCTGGAGCTTTCACTGAGATGCTCAAATGGACTCATGCGATGAATGCAAGTTGAGTGTACTACTGAAGAAGTGTGCACCAACACAGTGCTGGAGACACATCTCAGTTCCCAGAATGAATGCCTAAGAGGCATAGAATTTTAACTTTATTGGTTCTGTGTTGCTCTAATATTTCCATCCTCACTGCTGATTTTCAAATTAATCACAAAATATATTTCAAGCTATCATCTTTTATGCTTGCAAAACTTCAATACTTTTTAGTGAAACTATTTCTGGTCCCCACCCCCAACTCCAGGAAACACATTTGAACACTGTAAAGAGTACTGACATTTAAAATTGATTCAATTTGCATACATTTTCTAGGGACTAGAAACAAACTTCAAAGTAGAAATTTGAATCCTATTAAAATATCACAATATCCAAAAGAATAACGAAATACATCATTAGTTTATCCTCCTATTTCAATGATAAAGACTATTATTTCTGTTAGCAATTGGAGGAGTTATTTCTTATTTCTTATTTGTGACTATTTGTCTTAAGCTAGTAGAGATGAAATGAATCAGAGATTTTAAAAGAAAAATCTTTTCCAGAATAAGTCCTGCAGCAAAATCTTTTACAGTACCCAGCTTCTGAAGTCTTCATTTATACTTAACATCTTAAACCACACTATCATTATCATAAGTTATTCATAGGCCTTTTATAAAATATGAAGGAGTTATGAAGCAACTTTTCATACTTGGATAAGAGCAAAAAAATAAATTATGAAACTAGGATGTTTTATTTTGCTGACTACTTCTTCATAAATGTTAAGTAAAATTATGTAAGACTCAGGTCACTGCTATTATTGTCTGGTTTTGTCTTCCCAGAGGGAAAAAGAAAATTGCACCATGGTTGATAGTAGCAACATTGTCTTTCTTTTTTCCACTATTTAAATTATCTATGCAACACAAGATGTTCCCAGCTTGTATTTTATCTGGTCTGAGAACAGGGTCAGGAAACTGTGTGCAGTATATGATCTGGTGACTTTTCCAGATCTCCTCTCTGCCTTTCTTTACCCTCTCCTCTGCATTAGAGTCTGACTCAAGGACCATACTGAGTGCTCCTTTGACTACCTTTCACTTCCTTCTGTTTTTAGCCAACTGATCAACTCTGCAGGGGACTGAAGTTAGCAGGTAGAGGAGGGGTTAGGTAGCTTTTCTTTGGTCTCTGTTATGCTCAAGCTGGCTATGTTCATCAATTAAAGCTGCATCATCCTCTACGGGATTCTGTCTTTGATGTTATGGTGAAGACATTTTGCTTTTGTCATCTTCTCTGCTATTACAAGTACCATAGATGAGTAATGGGGTCCTTTGAGGGATTTTTATACCAAGACTATAGCTTTATATGTGTTTCCTTTATTAAATCATTCTCAAAAGATTCATATTTTCACATTCCTATCAAACTTGACAAAGAATCAAACAGGAATCTAGTAATGTCTGAAATACCGATAGGGCCTGATTATTCAATCCAATTCTAGTCTGTGAGTCTTTAGAGAGAGAGTAAGGCAACTAAGCTCTTGGGAAAGCAGGTGAAAATACAGATATAGGAAAGTGAAATTATGTCCAGCACACACCCTCAGAGAATATTTCCATTCTCCAACTTTATTTTTGGCCTACTGCTCCATGGTTCCTTTCTGTTTCCTTTTCCAAATTATAAACTCTATAGGGAGTGAACATGTTTTTTATATATTTAACAAACCATTTCAATGATGGTGATAATGATGCATATTTATTGCGCTATGACTTTTACAGGTGATCATATCTTGAGGAGGTGGTGTATTGTTCTGCATCAAAAAACAAAGGCTCACAGGTCACATTAATGTGAAACTGACCTTCTCTTTCCAAACACACTTATCCCTTTCTGTTGCCCATAGTACCTCCTGGTCCTGTTGTCCTGTACCAGAATGTGAAATGAAAATGTTTTTGTCCCTTCTGCTTAGCGAATTTCTTTTACTTCCTTGTAACAATTCTCCTTTCTCTTTGTTACAATCTTATTTACTAGATGTTACCAGAACTTAAAGCAAATAAATAAAAAGAATCACACATATACAGTCAGATATATTCACATACCATTCCCATTATTATGTGATGTTAACCATGCTTTGACCTTAATTTCAATGAAGACAATGAGAAAGTAAGAGATGTTAAGATAAAAAAAAAAAACTATGTACAAAAAGCAGATTTTTCAGAATGGTTTACTCCTATGGAAAGACAGAGGAATAATACTATAAATAATAAGTGGAACACTCAAAATATTTATTAATAAGACCAGGAAGAAAGCTAATCTGTTTATAAATTCTGAAAAGTTAAAAATTTAGGACTCATTCTTGACCTTAAAATGCTCAATTTTAAGGGATAATGGAAATTGTTTCAATGAAATAAAGCTCTCCTATTAATACTCAGTAGTGAAACATTAAAAATATGTTTCTATAATCAGAATCAAGAAATAACAACTATAACTTCTATATTTAACACTATAGTATGATAGTGTTATTACTATCTAAGACACTATGATTAGCCTAGTTAGACAATAAAAAGAATAATGAACATAAAAATTAAAAATACTTAGATAACATTGTAAATAGTTGTAGGTTATCTGATTAGAAACTATAAAAAAAAATCAGCTAAATTTCCTCAAAATATGCAATCATTTGATATATAGTACAGTATAATGTTAATGTATAGAAATCAATAGTACTCAATAAAACAAATAGGAAAAGTAAGGAGAAAAAGACACAATAAAGAAAAATTTCTATGAATATGTAATAATAATCATGCAGACCCATACTAAACACTTTAAAAGTACCTGTCACATAAAAAAGTGACTGGAACAAATGAAAATAATGAGGGAAAAATTTGACAATTTTCTCTAAGTTGAATAGCTTTTAACACAACTTCAATTAATATACCATTTATGAACTACATAAAGTAATTGTAAATTCATGTAGAACTTTTTAAAAATTTATCAAAATCTATGTATTTTCTCTTATAGATCATACAGATCTTTTTAACAATAATTTCATTACACAATTTGTCTGAAACAAATTTATTAAGAAACATCTCAGAAGAATGTGAGAAAGGACAGAGGAACAGGGGAGGGGGAAGGTCCCAGGGAAAACAGTCTCTGATGTCTTCTTCGGCAGGTGGGGGCAGAGGAGACTCCTGATAACCCAGTGGATGCAGAAGTACTCTCAGCTAGAACCCATGCAGAGAAACTTGAGGTAGTTGGCACATCTTGCTCCTGCAGCTGTTCAGAATCCTCATAACTGATGCCCACACAAGGTGCAGAATCCACAGAAAACAGGTCCTTTGGCTGCGCACTTGTTTGTCTTAGTCAACTCTCCCCTTCATTGGAGCCACACTTTATGAATATGGCAGGTTTCTGCCCTCTAACATTGGAGCCACCTTACTGCTGACACGTGGCATGCAGCAGCACACTTGTTAGACACAGATAGCAATCCTAGCAATGACTTTTCAGCGTTTTACATTGGTATGGGGTTCCCAGAGTCAGGCTGGGAGGCTAAATCAGGAGTAGGGGTCCTTGCAGGCTGGAATTGGAGATGAATGTCAGAATGGCTAGCCCTTCTGATGTGCTTCGGCCCTGACTGTTGGGCCTCCCCAGGTAGTGGAGGCTCACAGGTTAAGGGGAAGGTGTGAAGGGCGGGCTCACTGGGACTCCTCTTTGGGAGGACAGGGAAATTGAAAAGGTCCACAAGACATGGGCAAGGCTTAACCCTGGAACATGCCGCCTGCCCCCTGGATTTTCTGATGCTCCGGTATGAGTAGGTAGCCATGGATGCATTGAACTTTTTCTTGACCAGAGACACCCAGGTCTTGTGTAGATCATAACCCATATCAAACAGGATTGTCATTATTTGGGTCTCTAGAACTTCTTCCATTTTCAGAATAGGAATAAAGAAGGACTCCAGACATTTTTTTTTTTTTTTTTTTTTTAACGTTTGCTTTAGTGGGTTATGGAGACTGATATTTACTTGTTTAGGAATTAATAGTTATATTTAACTCCAATGTACTTTTCATTTTCAGCCTCAAAATCTCTAATAACTTTTTGCTTTGAAAGACCACAACATATCTATACTGTAGGTATTCCTTTTTTCTTCCACCTTCAAATAACTGGTGTCAAAGGATGGTAGCACCTCACTCACACGGGTATACTGTAACAGAATGCTCTGTTGCCTAAGACATCATAGAGCACAGTATTAACACTGGTGGGGATGAGAGAGAGGTTCAAAAGTTTATCACAATTTCTCCATACAGTCCTACATTCAATTCATATGCATTCCACTGTGACCTCAGTAACTGAGGGGGACAGGGTAGAGATGTAAAAGAACAACATTTTCTGGTGTTGAGGCTATGCTGCTATAGGTTCATACCACAGTTGTTTCTCTGTCTCATGTTAAAGGGAATCCCAGCAGCACTGCACTGGGCATACCTGTAGGACATAACTAAAATGAAAGCAATGGAAATCCAAATATTTCACATGAAATATCAATTAGATAGGAGAGAAGATAATAATTAATGGATATAAGACACAGTGAATCAGGAGCTTGCCCTGCTCTCCTTATAAGAACAGAAGGGCCACTGAATGAGCAGCCCATTCTGCTTTCCTTATAAGGTCACAAGTCCCACTGAACCAACAGAAGGCCTTCCTTTCCTTATAAGGACACAAGTTCCACTGAAACAACAGATTGCCCTATATCCTTATGACACCATCTTGTGTAATTACATCATAATATTGCCATTTATGTGAAAAAAAAGGTCTTATTCCAATGTGTGGGATTAGAACCTATATAATTGCTCTACAAGACATAATTTAAGCTGTAGCACACTCTATTCCTATTTTTCTAAGAGTTTTTGTCCATAGGTATTGATTTTGCCATATGATGTTTCTCCATCAATGCATAGAAATCATCTGACTTCCTGGGCTTATGAATGAAGTGCATATCTTTTGTGAGTATGTCTTGAAAATTCCTGATGCCCAAAAACTCAATCCACCTCTTAAAGACTCTACCAGCCTACATCACCATACTGAGGACCAAAGCTGCCCATACATTTTTAGGGGGCAACAGGTACCCAGACCACAGCAACACTATTTCCTTATTACACGGTAGATGTCTTCAGGGTCTGTCATAATTAATATTCCACTTAATACATAATATTGAAAATTTGTCTATTCTTTCCTTCATCAATGTTTTTACAAATTTGTGAATTTTATTAATCATTTCAAGCAATTTTTATTGTATTGATTTCTTCCATTGTCTCTATTTTCAGTATAGTTAATCTCTGCTCTGATCTTCATTAATTCTTTCTTCTGCTTGATTTTAGTTTATGTGTTCCTCAACCACCCACTCATCCCCAACACCCAAGATTTTCCAGTTGGTAAAATTTTGGTTATTAATTTGAGCCTATTCTTCACTTCTAATATGTTTTTAATGCTATCAATTTCCAAGTATTGCTTTAGATGTATTCTATAAATTTTTATTTTTTATTTTTTTTATTTTTTATATTTTTAGTTTAAATAGCCATGTATATTTTCACATATATATTCCTATATGTGTTCATATATATTCATGTATATATGAATATACCCTAATGGCAACCAAATACCTGCTCATACGTTTTCATACATATTCAGTTACATAATCGTAAACTACAACTAAAACAAATTGTAAACATCCATCTCAAAACAAAAATGACTATATACAAATTTATATCTATTTAAATATTTTCATGTATATTTTCACATATATATTTATATTTGCCTTTCTATATGGATAAAAATGTTCAATTGCTAAACTATCCCTAACTACTTTTTACATTAGTCCTATACCTACAAATACACCTCAGAGAAATATCAATACATATAAACCATGACATTTTACATGAATATATCTATGTATTGGGGGATATAAGTTCATAAATTCACATAAAAACCTATAGATATTTTATATATATACTCATTTCCACAGGCATAACCCAGATTTCATATGTAATATAACAATATTGCTTACCTTAAAAATATCCATATATAAAAGTATATATATATAAATTTTGATATATATTACCTCTATATTCATGTTTATATTTATATATATTGATATATCTGTTCCAAAGTTAACACATCCTCTAAACAAATATATAAATCAGAACTAAATCTAATTCTACCCATAGTCATGAATCTTTTAAACAAAAACTATAAATATTACTAAATAAATCTATATATATTTTCACATATATAGTCCATATATGTTTATATATATATATATATATATCTCCTAATGGCAACCAAGATCCTACCCATGAATTTTCATATATATTCAGTTACATAATGATATCTTATCCTATATCTTACCAAAACTGTAAACATCCATCTCAAAAGAAAAATAGCTTTATACAAATCCATATCCATTTAAATATTTTCTTTTTTAATTTGTTTTAATTAGTTACACATGACAGTATAATGATCTTGACATATCATACATTTGAATCAGATGGGATATAATTTCTCATTTTTCTGAGTATACAGGTTGCAGAATCACATTGGTCATGCATTCACATATATACACACAGTAATAATAATGTATGCTTCATTCTACTATCCTTCCTATCTCCCCAACCTCTCCCCTCCTCTCCCATCACTTCTCTCTACCTATTCTAGGGTAATGCTATTCTTTTTTTCTCACATCTTCATACATGTATTTTGTATAACAATGAGGGTCTCCTTCCACCATCCATGCAATTCCCTTTCTCCCTCCCTTTCCTTCCCATCCCTCTTTCCTATGTAGAGGTAATCTTCTTCCCATGCTCTTCCTCTCTTCCCCATTTAAATATTTTCATGTATATTTTTACATATATATTCACATTTGTATTCATATGTATGTATAAAAGGGTTCAACCCCAGTATTATTGTGTTGTGGTCTATTTGATTCTTGAAGTTGAGAAGGGTTTGTTTGATAGACAAAGAGTCTCCATTGTTTGAGGCATAAATATTTATGATTGTTATGTCTTATTGATGTATAATTTCCTTAAGCAGTATGAAATGTCCTTCTTTGTCTCATCTGATTAACTCTGACTGGAAGTCCACTTTATCTGATATGAGAAAATACATGCCTGCTTGTTTACACAATTCCATTCTTTCACCTTCAGTTTGTGGGTGTCTTTGTCTAGCCTATGAGGTAAGTGTCTTGGAGAGAGCATATTGCTAGATCTCATTTTTTAATCCAATCTGCCACTCTATATCTTTTGATTGATGAGTTTAGGCCATTAATGTTCCAGGTTATTATTGAGATATTGTATTCCTGGTCATTTTGTTTTATTTTATTTTTTAATTTGAATTAGTTTCTCTTTGATCACCTATTCTTTAGTGTAGTCCTTTACTTCACTGGTTTCCACTTTTTTTTCATTTCATCTTCATGAACTATTTTGTTGAGAATGTTCTGAAGTACAGGCTTTCTGTTTGAAAATTCTTTTAATTTTTATTTATCATGGAGTGTTTTTATTTAATATTCAAATATAAAGTTTAATTTTGCTATATATAGGAATATTGGTTGGAATACATTTTCTTTCAGAGCTTGGTGTATATTATTCCAGAATCTCCTAGTTTGAAAGTCTGGGTTGAGAAATCAGCTTACAGCCATATTGGTTTCTCCCTCTCTGTAGTCTGATATTTTTCTCTTGCTGCCTTTAAAATTCTATCTTTATTCTGTATGGTAGGTATTTTCATCATAATGTGGCTTGATGTGGGTCTTATAATTTCTCACATTTGCTTCACGTAAGCCTCTTGTATTTGATTTTCTATGTCATTTTTTTTATATTTGGGAAATGTTTGGTTATTATTTCATTGAAAAGATTGTGCATTCCTTTGGTTTATACTTTCATGCTTTCATCTATCCTGATAAATCCTAAATTTGATCTTTTCATGTTGTCCCAAAATTATTGGACGTTCTGTTCATGGTTTCTTAACATCTTCTCTCCATGGTGAATTCCATTTTCAAGATTATATATATTGTCTTCATTGCCTGAGGTTCTGTCTTCCAAGTGTTCTAGTCTGTTAGTGATGCTTTCTATTGAATTTTTAATTTGGTTTATTGTTCCCTTCATTTCAAGGATATGTGTTTGTTTGTTTGTTTCAGAATCTCTATCTCTTTATTGAAATGATCATTTGCTACCTGTATTTGCTGTCTTATATCATCCTTTACTTTGCACGACAGTTCAACCATGTACATTATAAACTCTTTCTCTGACATTTTTTCCACTGTGGTGTCAATGGATTCTGTTTTTGGAGTATATTGGTTTGCTTGGGGCAATTTGTTCCCCTGGTTTTTCATGTTGTTTATGTGTCTATCCATCTAACAGTATGGATCTGAGGCAGTAGAGTTTTTACCCTGTGGACTTATCCTGTCCCAGAAGGTTTTCAATACCTCACTGTTTAGGGGGAGACAAATAATAACAATGACCAATTCAAAGAATTTACAACATTAATCCAAATAGTACTTACTATGATGTCTGCAATGTTAATCATCAAAATAAACAGAAATTATATTATCAGCAATTGTGTATAATAAAAACAGCAAGTTTGCAAAAGGGGTTACATTTTCAAATGGTGGACAGGAAAAGAACAGAAGGGGTATAGGATGTGATGTTTATTAGGGAGGAGGAGAGAAGACAGAAAAAAAGATTAAAGGAAGAGTGAAAGAGAGAACAATAGAGATTGGCTATTAGCAGAAGAAAAGAGAATTAAGGGAAACAGGTAGGAGAAAATATATATAATGCAAAATTTTTAAAAAAACTAAAAATAAAAATAAAGGAATACAAAATAAATACACTAAAATACACTAATCAAACATCCTAGTTTACAAAAAAAAAACTAATCTATGTAAAATAACTGGCCTTAAAAATGCTAGAGATAAAAAAAAAATAGAAACCTTTATAAGTGTCCATGCATCATTAAGGTCCCAATTAAACAGTAAAAAGAATTAAAAAAAAAGAAAGAAAAAGAAAAAAAATGATGAAAAGTTAAAGAATTCTTTTCATTGGAGTTCAAAATATTCTCAGCTTCTCTTCTGAGCAGTTTTAGGTGGGGTCTTAGGAGTGTGATGGTCCACCCTCCGAATTGCTGGAGAGAGAGGGAATCCCATAGACAAGTTCCTGGAGGCAGGGTTTAGTCTTAGGCAGGCTCCAGGTTATTTGCTGAATGCTTATTGGTCTGGAGATTTTAAATCAGCACTCCTCCAGTGCCCAGTATTTTCTGCTCCACACTGGAACACTTTAGCCCAGGTAACTACTTGGGTTCCACTTTTGTGGTGGGGAAGTCAAATCCTTGTCCCCTATGTCACCTGTAGAACCCATGTTTCCTGGTCTTAGACTCAGTCTCCAATTTTTCCCACCCCTGCTCTTCTGAGTTCCCGGCCAGATTGATCTCTCCCAGCTGGTCCTACAAGCATTCATATGGAGGGTGAGGGGTAAAGCCAAGTGGATTTCCTTGACTAGTTATCCCAGTTGTAAACCTCTCTCCACATTTGATTTTCTTCTGGTCACTTAAGCACACTCCATGTTGCAAAGCATGTGTTTACTGGGCCTGTAATTAGGACCAAACTTGGGTTTACCATGAATTGGCTTCCTCCAGTGTCAACCCCACAACCAAATCTGCAAAATGGCTCCTTCCTTTGTCCTCCCACATTGCCTGGAGAGATGGTAGCTTTTTTCCCCACACATGGATATTATGTAGTGAGTCCTTCAGGTTTGTTGGGCAAGGCCATTGGTCTCTAAACACTCCATACCCAGACACACCTCAGGCCTCCCAAAAATGTGGGTTCCTTTAATTCTCTTGTCCCTCTACTACACTCATGAAGGGACCCCTCTGGCTGGAGCTTCTGGCCTGGCTGTAGCAATGGCCCTGCCACAGGGGATTTTTTCCTTTTTTTAATTATATCCAGCCTCCTGTGTCCTCCATCTGCTATGAATGTCCAGTTTTAAGCTCCCATAAAGTCCCTCCTTCTTTTTTTTTTTTTTTGTTTGTTTTGTTTTCTTGGTTTTTTTGTTCAACTACCTTGTGGAGAAGCTGCCTGTTTTCTTTATTGGTTTCATGCCACGGAGCAGCCAGGAATGTGACTTCCTCTATTCTGCCATCTTGGATCTCTCCCATATAGAACTTTTAAAAAAAAATCTGAAAGAGAAAATCAATAAGAAGATTTTTCCTAACATAATTAATGTATCATATAAACTTTTGTATAGAGAGAGACATTCAGAAAGTAACCCCAAGGGTTACAAAAATTCAGGTAAATCTAAAGTGGAAGGTTGTATACTATTCAACAGATGCATTATGGAACACTGTGTGGAGCTCTGGAAAGGGTAAACCTGTGTCCATTATTCCACATAGAAAGTCCAAAAGTGGTAATTAATTAAATATAAAAACCAAAGTAGTGAAGGCATCATTGGAGATTTTTTTCATAAATTCCATGGGTGAAAGGCCTTTATACTTTGAAACAAATATTAAGAAGCCATAATGAATATTGATAAATTTAAGAATATGAAGATTTAAACTACTAGATGCCTAGTACAATCTAAAGGTTAGGGCCAATTGGGCAAATACAAATGGCAACTAATATTAAATACAAGAACTCCCTAATGAATAGAAAAAAATCTAAAAATAGGCAAGAATAGATAAAATAGGTAAACATAAAGAAGAGACCAGTTACAGCAAAGGAAATGTGCCATGAACAAGCACAGAAAGAGAGGTAAATTCTCACTCATTTTAAAAGAAAGGCAAATTAAAACTGCAATGCCTTTTTAATCCATCAGACTGACAAAAACCTAAAAGCTTAATAAACACAGTGTAGGTAACCTTGTGAGCAGAAGCAAGTTTGACTGACTGTCCTTTTCTGACTGCCCTTTTCTGACTACCCACTTTTAGGGTGTGCATTACTGTGGTAGCTTACAGAAATGGCTCTTCACCATATAACTCCAGCAGTGCATCAGGGAGATCTTTGCAGTCAGAATGAGGAAAGGGCTGGCATTTTCAGACATTATTATGGCAGTGACTTTACAATCTCCATAAAAGTTTAATAAGAATACATCTTTCTGACAGCAATGCTTCTACAGATTCTTGTTCATACACACTAGCACACATGTAGGATTTCTTATGCACAAGCTGCTTTATTGCAGTGTTATCTCTAATATCAAAGGCTGAGTGTTAGTTAAGTAACATATGACATTTTCCTACTGTGAGACTATCAGCCACAAATAAAGGAATCAAAATCTCTTTTGTCTTGATAGAAAAAGATGTGTCAGATTAAAAAAAATAACAAAATATGTTCAGTGTGCCACCTCCTCTAAATGGTAACAGAATATACATCCAAAAATCAGACTTATACACATAGGAAAAAAATCATTGTCAGAAAACAAATAATAACATAGTTAACCTGTTGGAAAAGATGCAAACTAAGTGTATTAAGATTAAGTGCAAGAGGGTACCTGCTCTATAACAGAATACTATGGACTGGGTAGCTTAGACAACAAACATTGATTTATCACTGTTTAGGAGATGGGAAGTACAAAAACAGCAGTAGATTCTATATGGTGAGGACACCCTTCTTGATTAGCAGACAGGCATCTTCTCACTGTATCCTCACACAGTGGAGAATAGAGCAGATTCATCCTCATGCAAGGGTACCAAGGATCTCATGCAGACCCAATCTCCCAAAGACTCACCTGTAAGAGCCATGTTGGGAATTAGGGCTTCCACACATGCATTTGGAGGAGACCTCAAGCCCATAGCAAAATGAAACGTTTTACTGTGTACATTTTAATACTTTTTGATGTTTCAAATTTGTGAATGTCTATAACCTATTCAAAATATTAAAATACAAAAATTCTCAAAGAATAAGAGATAGGTGGTAATTTCATTGAGAATCAAAACCTAAAGGAATGAGTGACATCTTTAAGAGGAAAAGCATGGAATTATAAAAGGGTCAATGGGATATCCAATTGTAAACTGTTATTCCTGTCAAACTAGATATTTTCTTCCAGCCGAGATTCAAAGTGGTTAAATACTCTTGTGGATAGTGCTTCTCTCCTTCAAATCTTCATTTTAAATCTTCCTTATATATTACATTTTTATTAATAATTCATTCTAGAATTTTCAATGAACTAATGTCATAAAATTATGAGTCAAACATCTGTACTATTTCAAAGATGCAGATATGAAGAAAATGCAAATGATGGGTGAATTATAAAGTAAAACTTTCCCTCAGAAAGCTTCATCCTGAAGGTAACAGACTGTTGTGTTCCCCATGGGCTGGAAGCCCCAGATGGCCAAGTATTCTGGAGAGGGGAGTTAATGAAGAAGAGTAGGAGGTGAAAGAAAGTAGTATTTTGTGAGATTTGAACTGAGAGAAAGCACTGGCATTCCTGTGTATATGATTATAAGTAATCTTTGTCTACCATGAATACACAAAGGAAAAGAGAGAGATTATTTACTTCTATATTTTCTTTGTTAGTCATAGGGATTTCCTTCTCTTCTAAAATGGTAAAAGCGTAGAATAAGATCCTCACATGAATTTGAAAGTTCAAGAGGATAAAATAAAAAGTTCCAGAGAAGGTGATTCTAGCAGTAATAGCTCAGCTGGGAGACAGCAGATGTGCTAGGGAAATGACTTCTGAAAAATTATTGGATCTCAGTCATTCAATACTCAAGCAAGAGTGTTGGGTTTATAAACATAAACATTTAGATAAGTCAAATAATTCTTAAATGTTTGAAAATTATCCTTTCATAATCATAGCCTCAAAGGACATGAATTCTAGGTAACATCCTGGGAGACTTGATTTTACATGTAAATACAAATAATTTAAATATATATATGTGTGTGTGTGTGTGTGTGTGTGTGTGTGTGTATAGTTGGTGTGTATCATTTTGCTGTTTTATAATTTTTCAGGAAAAATTATAAAAAATTATAATTTTCAGGAAATTCCAGAGAACAGTGAAAAATCTAGCTTTTATTTGGCTTTTTCCTCATTGGAGTCATTTCTTCAAGTCTGGAATCAATAGAACATCAGAAAACAAATCTCAACTCTCCACCTATGTTGAATGCAGCCAAAAAAAAATAAAAATTAAAAGCACACATCCCCTGCAGATTGGTCTCTAATCTCCAGACATTCTAGTGAGCCACATTCAATTTACCATATTTACCTAGTCTTTTCACACTCTCTTCCATATTTTTTTGCCCTTTATTAGCTCTTTTCCTTCAGTATAAAAAAAAATGCTACATGTCCATCTTAAATATCTCCCTTACCACCATGAAACATCTTTTCAGGCATTGCCTAATTTCATTATTCACTTTACAGCAAAGTATGTTGGAATAGTTTCCAATCTTTCCTATTTTCATTTTATATCATTCTATTCTCTGGCCAAATGCAGTTAAGACTTACCCTCCCCTTCTCTGACCCAGATTGGACATTGTTCTCTCGCCACATCAAATGATCCTTTTCACCCCCCCAGCTGCTGAAGCTGGATTTAATGAGTGGATTGCACTTAAATTTTTAAGCACTTTCTTCATATGTCCTATAGAATATCAGAATCTTTTATTCAATTGTTGTTCTCTTCTTGTTTAACTTTGCTAGATTCCATCTTCCTCAGCTTTTATGTAACAGAGAAAGAAACCCGGGGCCCACCCTTGGAGTTCTTCTTCTAGCTAAATTCATTCCATGCACAACCTCTTATAGCTTTACATTCCATCTACTTCTGAGGACTCAAATTAAATATAGCCTTCTACCCAAAACTCAAGACACAAAATTCTACAGTTCAATTTGATATTTAAGCAGTATTCAAATTTTCAAACCTTTATAACCAACTTCTTGGTTTTGATTCCCAGTCCTTCAAAAAGCAGTTTCTCTTTTGACCTTCCCCATCTCAGTAAGGAGCAACATCATTCTGGCATTTGCTTAGACTAATTGCTGGAGATATCCTTGATTCTTTTTTCCTCATACTCCACTTTTAATACTCTAATATACCAACCATAGATCATATGCACTGTGCCTCAGAGCCTCTCTTCTTTTGCCTATAATGTTGTTTTCCCAGTAGACATATAATTTACTCTTATACTTTCTTCACATTCTTGGTCACACATCACCATATCAGACAGAGTCCTCTCGTGAACAACCTGTCTATAACTGAGCCTCCCCTACCTAGTGTCCTTTACCAACTTCTAGGAAAATACAGAGTAAAAGCAAGATAATGTTAGTAAGCATCAGAACTTAAGCCCCAGGAATACACAGGAAATTTGGAGAGGTTCGAGTTTCTCTAGTTACTTGGATGATAGATTTTGAAGCAATCCTACATAAACATAAAAGATCACTGAAGATTCCATTAGCCTACGAGCAGTAATTCTAAACCACATTTGACTTTTTGGTTCATTTTTCCTCCTGAGATACTAACTTGTATCCTGACTTTCTTTCTTTCTTCCTCCCAGCTTGAGAGCCCCACATCCTGGAGCTCACTCTACTTTTTGCTCTGCTTCCAATTGCTTTTCTGTTTTATCTCTTCTTTATGCTTGTATATTTTCCTCTTTGTTGGCAGTACTAAGCGCATGGTAGGCAGATTGAAATGAATTGCACTTTCTGAGAGTTAGTCTTTGATAGTGTTTCAAGCAGATGAGGTTATAGAAAATGTCTGTGGTTGTAAAACCTACATGAAATATCCTTCCCAGAGACCGTAAACTAGCTATTAACCTTGGCCAGACATCTTGTTTCTGAGCTCTTGGCACACTAGCAAGAAATCAAGCATAATTTAAAAAAATCACTATCATTAAAAAGAACCGCTATCTTCCGATAGTAACAAGTTTAAGAAGAGCAATCACCCCATTATCTGGGTGGTAAGTAGTCTATAGAATAAAGAAAGGCACATCCTACACCAGATTTCAGCTTTGATTGATATGTTTAATACTCTTTTTAGCACTTTTTGCAAATAGGAAATTAAGTTCTTTTTATTTGTTAATTCCTCTCTGGATTTCTCCCCTTTTCTTTTTCTTTGTTTTGTAGCAATGTAGGCAGAAGTTAAGCTTTTGTAGATGATGTTGTAAGGCAAATCTCCTGATGCCTTTATAGTGCACCAGGGGTTTACAGCTGCACCTTCTATCAGCAATTTATCAAAGCACTTCCATTAATGCCTCTTTTATTTTATTAGTGTCTTACAGTGAGCCAATCAAAATATAGCTACTATGTGAATGTGATATGTATATATATAAATATATATATACATATCACATATATATATATATATATACATGTGTATGTGTATATATGTATGTATATGAATATATTCGTATACATATATTTATATATATATAAGTGCATGTGTGTAAAAGCTACAAAATATTTTAAATTTTTTCTTGTGGATAAGTTTATTTTTTAAAGAAAAAGTATTATACTCATTTTGAAAGAGGACAGACTGTGGTCATAATTTCTTCTGCCAAGGAAATGAATCACTTTGGGGATTTTCACCTCCCACATTTTCCCATGTACTGCTAAAGAAATATACAGCTTCCTGACAAATATTTTTAGAGAAGCAACCTTTCAAATACTCTAAAAGAATTATCTCTGTACCCTGCGTCGGATAATTATACAACTTAAATAGCATAGCATATTTGAACCCAAATCAAATATAATTTGCAAAAATTCCAAATCCTTATAATAAAATGAATGCATATATACCAGGTTAGTGTTGTTGCTTTATGTCATTAACCAAAGTTCTATAGCAGCACCCATTAAACAATATTTTATCTTTAAAATTTCTGTGACAGGGAGTAGAAACGAAGTTTTGCTACAAAAATCTATCCCACTGACTTGCTGAAAGGAAATTTCTACTTAAGCAAAGGATTGAATTTAAAGGCATCCTAGCTTCTGGCTGAAATCTGTCTGGCATAATGGTTCTAAGCAGGCACTTGTTAGTCCTGAAGAGTCTGCCTTTAAGCTGTGCTAGGACAAGTAACTGACTCAACTGGGAAATCGTATATGATTGGGAGAGCTGAAGTCAGGTACTGCAGAAGCTTTATTTGGATTTGAGAATTCATTGTGAAGGAATTACATATAAAGTGGGGAAAAGTTTGGTTAATCAGTTACTTTAAAAGAATAATTGCTTTTCAAATCCCTCTGAGTTGCCATTTTCTTCTGAAGCTTGTTCTTCAGACCTTACCCCAAATGTGACACTTTATTGGATTACTTCTTGAAAATATTTGTTATGATTTAAGTATGAGGTGTCCCGCAAAAGCTCATGTGTGATCTGATACAGGAATGTTCAGAGTTGAAATGATTGGGTTATGAGAGCCTTAACCTAATCACTGCATTGATCCCCTCACAGGGATTAACTAGGTGGTAACCAGTCGGTAGGTTGTAGCAAGAGGGGGTGGGTCACCGGGAACAAGCCTTTGTTGTGCTCATTTGTCTCTCTTCCTGGTTGTCGTGCCCTGGGATGTTTTCCTCCACCACGTCCTTTCAACATGATGTTCTTCCTTAGCTCAAGACCAGAGCAATGGAGTTGACCATCTGTGATGTGAGACCTCTGAAACCATGAGCCCCAGAGAAGCCTTTCCTCCTCAAAAGTTGTTCTTACCAGTTCTTTTGGTCACAGCAGTGAAAAATCTGACTAAAACAATATTCCTTCTTGCTTGTTCCCTCAGGCATACTGGTAGTGGCTTGGCTGCTCACCTGTCTGCCTCTGAATGCTTCTTGAAGAAATTCACTAGCTTCCCCATCTGTTCTTAACACCATAGGGCCTAGCAAGGTGTCACCCTGGAGATGGGGATTAAATACATTTTAACTAAATCAGAGTTTATTTTAAACGGTTAAATAATAATTTATGTTGATGAGCTTTAAGAATTACAAAATAAATGATAGATTTTCATGATAAATATTGCTCATGAAATCCTCACATATGTTTATGAATTATTAGAAGTATTTTCTAGACAAAAGCATATCATTTTCATGATTTACAATGTTTGAAAGCATAATAATATACTCTTTGTTAATATTAAGTGGCACTTACGTAAATATCAAATACATCTTTTTTTTGAGAGAGAGAGAGAGAGAGAGAGAGAATTTTTTTAATATTTATTTTTAGTTTTCGGCAGACACACATCTTTGTTTGTATGTGGTGCTGAGGATCGAACCCGGGCCGCACGCATGCCAGGCGAGCGCTCTACAGCTTGAGCCACATCCCCAGCCCTCAAATACATCTTTACAGATTTTTTTCTAATGTATAAATTCCTTCATGTGAATTAGGTTTTTTGATAATCAAAATTACTTCTTAAGATAGCTATAAAATATGCATATCATAAGTGAAGGAAAGTGTGTACATGGCTTCCAGAATTAGCTGAGACATCTAAATATGGGAAATTGTTTGAAAAAAAAATGAATCCTCCCTGATCTGATTATCATATAGGTTTCTGAGCTTTAGGTGCACTGGAAAGAGATGGTTAAAAAAAATATCATTATCATTCTAAAGAATCACTCTTTCTGATACGAGCAAGAATTAGAAAAGCAATCGCCCCATTATGTGGGTAATAACTAGACTATAGAATAAGGATTCTATACATTCAGTACATGTATCAAAATATTACATTTTGCCATATATATATATATATATATATATATATATGAATAAAAGTAAGAAACAAATATTTTTAAAAAGTTAAGCCTCTCTGCCAACCCATGTGGGTCAATCAAATTGAAGCAGACAACCCTGAAATCATTTTCAAAGAAGTGAATGGAATCACCAATTCCCAGCCTCCTCCACTCCTCCCAGCCCTAAGACTCAACAGCCTAGTCCCACAATCTGGACTTGGCCCTTAGGACCTAAGTAGCTGTTCAGGGATAATAATACCCCATCTTAATAGACAAGTTGACCTCAAGGATCCTCATGTTAATCATTTATTTCAAAAGTGAAATAATTGGGACCCTGATGAGGACCCGAAGCTCTGTGGGATGAGCAAGAGACACATCAAAGCATCGCACTCTGTTGCCTGCCACAGTCTGGCTGGGCACAATCAGAAGCCACTTGTCAAAAGAAACTAACTTTATTTTTAGAACCACACACGCCAAACAAAACAGCCTCTCAGGAAAAATCCTCAGAGCCTCAACTGCCACCACCGGCTTTCCACAAGCCTCTCTCTCCCACACAAGCTTCTCTCCACCTCCCACAATCCTCCTGCTCTTGAGGCCGATTGGCTGGGTCACGTGGGCGGAGCCAAAAAAGTCCCCCAATGAGCAGCTCCGTGGTCTGAAAGGGCAGGGAAACAGCCCAATGAGCATCACCGCAGAGGAGCCAATCAGCTAGATGTTGCTGGGGCCGCTGTGAGCCAATCATCAGCCGGCAGCTGGAAGTTTGCTGGGGCTCCTTCGGCTGTGGCTCTCAACAGTTGCCCCCTATTGTCAAGCACTTATTTGTCCACAACTTTCCTCAAGAGAAGAAATTTTTCATTTATTCATTACTTTTTTTTCCTTTCTTCTAAGAGTCATGCAGAAATAGTACAGAATAGTACAGAGTGAGCACTCTGGAGTCCTGTTTGTGGTTTTCTTGCTTTTTATTCTCTATGTCACTTTGGCAGATTACTTATTTTCTGTCTATGGCATACTCTTTATTTATATGTAAAATTAATGATCTGAAACTGATGAATCCCAACAACCTTTCCAATATCTCTGAATCTTTGGGGGGAAAAAAGTGCATAATAAACCATGTTCAAATGTGAGGAAAAGTTAAAGTAAATGATACAAGTCCTGACACTGAGTAATGCCTTATTCTTGGATTTGCTAAAGTGTCAATTTAGAGAGGAAATATAAGCATCTAAATTTAGTGGCCTAATGCAATTTGAGTAAAATGACAGAGCCACTGATTCAATACCATTACTAAATTGGTTTGCCTTTAACCTTCAGCACAGCACTCCATTAAATTACATACTTATTAACAATACACTTAAAGACGTTTTTGTATGAAAAATACTTGTAGAGTTTAATTACAAACTATGTTTTTAACAATATAGCTCAATATTTCATAATACACATGATAAGCTTTAATCATGCTAAACTATAGCTATCACACATGGACAGAGAACATTGCTTTCCTTCCATTGGACATATCCTTCATCTGTTGGATGCATTCCACTAACAATTTGCACTGAAGGTCTTTCAAACATAAATTCAAATTTTACCCACCATATAAAAAAGTCAACTGGGAGTTATTTTTTTTTCTTCCACCATGTACTAGCCAGGGTTTTCTAGAGGAACAGAACCAACAGGCTATGTCTATATATACAGATATATAGATAGATAGATAGATAGACCTTAATAAATATATAAAGATATAGATATATTGAGAAATATAAAGATACAGATATGAGTATAAAAGGGGATTGATTATATTGGCTTACATCACCGGAAGATGGATAGGACTATCCACAAAGGCTGGAGAGATGGAGGAACCAGTAGCTTCTCAGTCATAGAAACTGGAGCCTCAGAACAAAAGGTATTAATGATGCAACCCCAGTCTGGGACCAAGGGCCTGGAAACTTCCTGGAGAATCACTGATCAGAGTCTGCTTTGGAACAGTGGAGGAGCTGGAGTCTGGAGCCCTCAGATGATCACAACAGCAATCAAAGAACCAGCTCAAGAAGAATGGAGCTTGAGTCTGCTGCTTCTTTGTTCTTCTAATTTTTGTTCCATCCAGGCCCACAACCTATTGGACTATGCTACCCACACTTAGAATGGGTCTTCCCCTTGGTTTGTTAGCCCATGTGCTAATCATTCCTAGAAATACTCTCATTGATAAACCCAGAAGCCTCTTAATCTTAGGCATTGTTTAATACAATCAAGTTGACAATTTATATGAAGCATTGCACACCCACTCATCCCCTTCTATTCTGCTCTACAGGGTGTTCTCTTCCTGGCTTTTGCACTTTAAGTCATCTCTATCCACAGAAATCCCTTCCTGCTTTATAGTGGTGTAACTAGGAGTTTGTTGCCTAATTATTTGTTTCCACTATCACTGCTGTCTTTCCCTTTCTTGCTCTCAAATTCTTTGGACTCGAATCACATCTTTCCTTAGTTCAGTGTAACTTTGTATTTGATGTCTATCTTATCCTCAAAAAGTAGTATTTTGCCAGGCGGGATGGCACATGTGTGTAATAACAGCAGCTCAGGAGGCTGAGCCAGGAGGATCACAAGTTCAAAGCTAGCTTCAGTGAAATCAAGGAGCTAAACAACTCAGTGAGATCTTTAAATAAAATACAAAATAGGGCTGGGAATGTGGCTCAGTAGTCAAGTGCCCCTGAGTTCAATTCCTGGTACAAAAAAAAAAAAAAAAGTAGTATTTTGCCTGCTATCTCAACTTTCTGAGTTTCAGTGTTTTTCTGTTGACTTTTGCTCAACTCTCCCATTTATTTTAGGTACATTTCTGTTTCAGTTTTCCACATATTAATTATACCAACTTGATATAAAATTATCTACATACTTAGTATAAAATTTTATAGGAAAATATTTTATTCCTAGTTTTGCTTTCATATATCTGTATTAACCTATATGCATATATGTATATTTGTATTTTGGGCATCAATAGCAAAAGTATGTGATCACATGACTTACCTATTTGCATAGCTACTGATCATCTGGTCTGAAAAATGCCTCAGGTTTTGCTTTTTCTCTGCCAGTGTCGTCCACTACTAACATTCCTATTGAAATTTTTATCTTAAAATCTGAAATAAAAGTCTTTAGTTGTAAAGAGGAAGAAAGACATTACTAAGATTTTCTTATTTTTAATGAGCCAGAGTAGATGCTTTGATTTCTACATAATATTAATTTTTTTTATTTTCCCTCAATCCATCTCTACTCTTAGTATTTATTATTTTTTAAAAAATCAAATTTGTGAAGCATAGAACAATTTTTTTTTCTCTTGAGATTAAATTTAAGTACTCAGTAATAGTCCATTCTTCCACTTAAATATGATGGTAGAATAAATCTATAATGTGCAATGAAATAATTGTTTTCTAACTATAGCCTAATAAATCAGTACTTTGTAGCAGCTATTACAGCACTATTGATAAATACATTAACTGTAAAACAATGAAATAACTTTAATAGTGCCTGACTGTTGAAGGATATCAATTTTTAAAAAGAATGGGTGACAATACAGTAGACATCTGTCAGTTTATCCTAATAAAAATAAAAAGTCAAAGATTCACTGACACACAAAGATAATAAACAGTGTTAAATAGAGCTGTTGAGAGAGATATGTTGAAATTTAATGATTCTGATTTTAAAATTACATATACTAGGTGTGAAATAGCACCATACTTTGGGATGTAGTTTCATTTTCTTTTTATATGATCTTGTTCTAGAACCAGTGTTTTATTTTTAAATTGAAGATTTCTAATAGTTTAATGGCTTCGAGGAGTGGTTTATCTATAAACATTTTTAAGACTTTAAGAAATCATCAACACCAATTTAAGCACAGAATTTTCTGTATTTGATTCCTCTATTTAGCTATTTTTCACTCCACCTGACCCCAAAACATACACATCACTTCAGCTTAACATCAGATACTATGAGGTTCTAGTGTTGTCTGTGCCCTTATGAGTCATGTAAACTTAAGCATGTCCCTAGTTCTCAAAGACATATGTCTCTTATAAATGATGGATAATAAGAGACCCAAGTGTAGCATAGCTGAGGGTGGTTTGAAAAACAAACTATGTTGCATTTAGTATAGCATCTGACATATGGGAAGTACTTGGAAAATATTTATTTTTATTTTAATTGGTAACAAACATCTAATTATATAATTGTCCCTTCAATTCTTTGCCTATTCTTTATGCCTCCTTTGGGTACTGCATTAGAAGGTTTAAAGAAGGGAGAATTTCTGTCTTGCTTGGTACTTTTACCAAGGAAGAAGCAAGAGCATTCAATAAAGTTTTTTAATACACTATCAAGAAGTTAATAGCCAAAGATTCCTCTCTCCTGATAGAACAATACTGGCAATTCTATTATACTTGAAGAGCTTACTAATATAGGATAATTTAAATGACCTTTCAAGTTGTCCCCTCACTGTCCTTCCCTTTTGCCATTTCATTTGTTTTGTGAGTAATGACCTTGGCTAGACCTCTCATTTGATCAATGACCAGTGACACAAAACCAAGTGCAGGCAATAAGGACTATAGGACTGAAAACTGCTGGAGCAGACCTTTTGATCATCTTAATGGAATAAAGAAAACTGCACAAAGAGTTCCCTTATATTTGCAAAATATATATAC
Source organism: Marmota marmota marmota (assembly GCF_001458135.2). NCBI lineage: Eukaryota > Metazoa > Chordata > Mammalia > Rodentia > Sciuridae > Marmota > Marmota marmota. The sequence goes on along the minus strand of NW_026000057.1, from coordinate 14,867,934 downwards.
TAGTTACCAGGAAAACAAAACAGAATAGTATACCTAATTTTTTAAAAAAATTCATAAAGGATGTTTTTCTTTCAGTGAAATCATTCCCTGTACTAATTGTCCAAGGGAAAGTTTAAATTTTTTTTATTTGTTTAAGTAAATCTTATTTTCCACTTCAAAACTGCTTAAAGAATATGTGAGCACATGCTTGTAGTAAGAAAAAATAAAAATAAGGTACCATATACATCATCCCTCTATCACTTCCTATCTCATCCTCCACCCTCCCATGACCAGTCTCAGAACAGCCCTTTGAGAGGGACATGAGTGAGAGTTTCAAATGCTTTCTTTTATGATGTTCCATATCACTATGTTATCTATCTGTGCTACAGCTGGAATGTAGAATCCTCACTACATATAAATGGAAGGAGATAAGAACTGTATGAGAAAAATCTTGGAGGGAGATTAAAGAGAAAAAGAAATAGCAACAGAAATCAGCTATTTTAAATGCTTTCATCAGTTGACTACTCACAGCGGTCCAGGTAGTGGCCTGTTATTCTCAGGTCCCTTAACAGTACAATACACACAAGTGAAAGACATCCTCAAGGTTAAATTCTCAGCCAATGGCATAACTGGAATACAACCAAATTCTATTTTACTCCAATACTTCAGATTTATCAGTTATACCATGCTACCTCAATGTCTTTCTCCTTTGGGCTGTTTAACTTTTTTGATAAGAGAAAAGTTTATTACACACACAAACACAAATACACACGAATCATAGGGATACACAATAAACGGAATGATAAATTTGCAGAGGTAGAGATGAATCATCATAATAACTGCTTTAGATCATTCATTAGGACAATGTTCAAGAGACCAGAAAGAAATGATTTTTTTAAATAGACTTGACTTTATGTTTTAGAAAAGTTTTAGTTTTAGGGGAAAATTGAGCAGGAGTTAGAGGTTTCTTTAAGCCCCCTGCTCTCACATGTGCCTAGTTCTCCCACTAGAAACATCCCCCATCCATGACTTAATATGCTTAATTCTTCACATTAAGATAAATGAAATATCTTATGAATGAGATTTCTTATTTGACACAATAGATAAGTAAGTTCATTGTAGAACACTGTTGTTTTATAGGTATAAGCAATATATTCCCAGATAGTCCCCCTTTCAGAGCCTTGGCATTATCAGAGCCTTGGATATTCAGATCTGAATAGACTTTGAGTCGATTATGGTTAGTAAGTACCATTCTCTGAACACAATAAACAAAGCAATCTGATTCTAGAATGTTTCTAGACCTGATCCTCATCATTCATGTTCAGGGCCTCCTTCAGTCAGTATTTTCCAGCTCTGCACACCCTCAGGTTTAAATCTAGGACTTGGGCCATTTCTGGCAGTCCTTTGGTAGAGGTGCATTACTAGAGGAATGGGAGTAGTTCATGTTTCACAGATGGAAATATTGGATCTTTCTTACTGAACATGACCCTATACCATAGAGCTAAAAATGGAGAATGTTTTTACTTTACAAGCTAATAGAACCAGAACTTTTCCTATGTGAAATTGTGTGTTCAAATCTGTTAATTAACAGATACATTATTTTTCATTTCACTCCTCTTTGTGTTATCGAGCTTTATGTCACTGTGAAAAAAATACATGAGGTAAGCAACTTATAAGGAAGAAAGGTTTATTTTGGTTCATGCTTTTAGATGTTTCTGTCCATGATTACTTGGCCCAGTTGCCCTTGGGCCTGTGGTGAAGTAGCACATCATAGTGGGGTGGGAGGAGGGTGTGGTACAGCAAATCTTCTCACCTCATGGCATTGAGAACAAAAAGAGAGGAAAAGGGGGCTGGGCCTCAATTTCTCCTTTGAGGGCCCCCAGTGAACTCACTTCCACTAGGCCTCACCTTGTAAATGGTCCATCCCCTCCCGATAGGCCAAATCTTCAACACATGGTCTCTGAGGGGCATTCAATATCCAAAATATAGTACTGTGTTGTTGTTTTTTTTTTAACACTATCAAATTGTATCCTTTGTTTTTATGTGATGCTGAGAATCCAACCCAGTGCCTTGAATGTGCAAGGCAAGCGCTCTACCTCTGAGTCACAACCCCAGCCTAAATTCTATGAATTTTAAATAAAATACTTGGTCATTTATCACCTATGAAGTTTATATAGATGGTTTCTCTAATGTTTCAAATTTTGTGGAAACTGTACTAAATGCTTTTAAAAATTACCAAAAGAAAGGACAAGCATGAATATTTAAGACAGATGAGTTTTTTTTTTTTAAAAAAAGCACACATAGTTTACTAATTTAATCACAGACATTTCTTTTTTCTGATATATACTGTGCATTGATTTGTTTTTTTCTTTCTTTCCTTTTTTTTTGTACCAGGGATTGAACTGAGGGTCACTTAACCACTGGGCAACATCCCCATCCCTTTTTATTTTTTATTTTTGAGACAGGGTCTCAGAAAGTTGCCTAGAACCTCACTAAGTTGCTGAGGCTGGCTTAGAACTTGTGATCCTCCTATCTCAGCCTCCCAAGCTGGGATTATAGACGTGTGCCACAGTGTCCAGCTTTGCATAAATTATTTCTGAGAGTAGGGAAAAAAGAGACTTTGGAAAAGAATCAGAGAAACTTTGGTTATACTAAAAAGAATAAAAGCAGCTTACCCAAAATATATACAATTGTGATTTTTCCTACCTAGTTTCCAGAATTACAAGAAATATAAAGTGATTTATATGACAATAATTAAAATTAAACTGAACACTAGAATACCTTAAAATACAATCATTTATGTCATTAATAAAACCATCATTAGTACTTCATAATCATTTTCTGCTAACAGAATAAGAATTTATGTGTTATGTATTTCTGACTTGATTATACTTGTACAAATTATTAAATTAAAAAATTCAAAGTCTTAGTTGACAAAATGCCCATGGTTCAAAACATAATATGAGGATTCTCATAACTCATATACTTTGCACTTAAATTTTTCTCTTGTGAAATATTTAGCAGATTATTTCCAATTCACTTTTTTTTTCTTCTGTGAAAATTTTATAATCTTTCATTTGGATAAATTCTTATGGAAATGTCCAGAAGGAACAAATGCATAACATATCAAATGAAGTCCTCTAGGTAATGCATAATTCATATCAAAAAGTAGAGCTTTATTTTTAAAAACTCCAAGGTTTATTTCATGGTTCAGAATATTTTTCTTCTCAGTTCACTGAACCTAAGAATTATTCCTAAAACAACTTAGCACTTTTCTCATCTGTTTCTAATTACGGAGCTCTTTCAGTATAAATTACAGTGAATTGATATTTAGCAGATGCATATATAATCTCAGGAGTGTGCACACCTTCTCTCTTACCTGGCACATGTCTTCCACATTTGAATACGTGAACAGGCATGCTTTTTTTAAAAAAAGTTATGAGCATATACACACACTTGCCTCTGATACGAACACACTTCTCTTATTTAATTTCTCCACATGCCAAATAATGTTAAACATAACATTTTAGGGAACAAAACAAACAACAACCTATATGGAAACTTGTAAGCTTCAACTATTCAGTCATTTTTTTATTGTGAAATTTCCCTGACAAGTACCAAACAATTAATTAACTAATAATCACTGACACATATTCTTTCTCCTCTGCATTAGAATCACTGGAGTATGCAAAGGAACATGCAAACAGAAACAGCTGCAGAACATACCTTATTATTGAGGAGGTCACTTTTTCACTTGGCTCACATTTAACACCCATTTTTACTAGGCCAATTGCTAATTTCACTTCCAAATTGAGACTGACCCTGGCCACTCTGTTGAAAGTTGCTCCTCTTCCATTTCCTTCTGTGCTTTGTCTTTTTTTTTAATTTTTGAATTAGCACTTAGTGACCTCCTGAAGCCATTTGGGTAAAGATCTATGCTTGGTACATTGATACATCCCAAACATCTAGAACAGTACCTGGCATATAGCTTACTAAGTATTTGCTGAATGAATGAATCAGAGGCAAAGAGTGGTTCTCTAGTCCAAGGGTTGTATAACTTGGTAGATGTCCTCTGATTCCAAAGTCTCATTCTTCCTTAACAGAATAAAGTGAAGAAAATTTTCTTCAAAGTCTATCAATAGTATACTTGGCATATTTCTTAATTCTTAACTGGACTAAATCATTTTTAAAATAACCCTTCTGTTATGTGCTAAACTGTGTCCTCCCAAAGTTTACACGTTGAAGTCCTAAGCCTCAGTTTCTCAGAATGTGGCTATATTTGAATGCAGATCTTTAAAGAGGTAATTAAGGTTAAATGTGGTTATGTGAGTATTCCCTACTCCGATACAATTAGTGCCCTTGTAAGTAGAGACTAAGACAGGGATACACTGAGAGGAGACCACCTAAGGCACAGAAACTGAAAGATAAGAAGAAAGGCCTCAGGTGAATCCAGCCTTGCTGACTGACACCTTGATTATGGACCTCCAGCCTTCAAAACTATGAGAAAATAGATTTCTGTTGTTGAAGCCATTCAGTATGTGGTATTTTTATGGCAGCTCTAGCAAACTAACTGTAAGTTATAAAACAAAAATTTTATCCAGAAAAGAACTTCAGAGAGACAAATCTTTTCTTTACTTGAAATTTGTAGGTATGTGTATATACTAATTAAGATAAAATAAAATATGACAACAATGAATTAATATATTTAACCACATTCACATGTATTTTGGAAAGAGAAAGGAGAGAGAGAGAGAGAGAGAGAGAGAGAGAGAGAGAGAGAGATTTCTCCAAAATGAAAGAACTGTATGATTCAGACAACTGGGGGCACAAAGAATGCCAGAATTGGAATAACTCAAGTTCTACCTCTTTTTCATATGAATACACTATTTCTTACAGAAATTTGCTCTGCACAAAAATAGTTTAATTGCTTCAAAACCGTTATTAGTTTACTATCAAAGCAAATCCATGGAGCTCAGTTCATGTGTGTCTGATTTATTTAGAACATATGTTATGGGGAGCCTCCTCAGAAAACACTCTAAGTCCAAATTCAAACAAAAGAGAACTTTATTTACCTGGCCAGGGACTGTCTCCCACACATAGAGACTGATGCTCTGTGGGAGAACAGCAATTTCCTGCCCTGCACCTTGGGGAAAAGGATGAAATAAACCACAACTCAGGGGCTTTTCTCAGCATCATGCAAGCAAGCAAGTTACAGAAGTTAAAAAAGGCAGTTAGCTTTATTGCATTTTCAGTCTGAACAAGTGTTAGACCATCGTATCCTGAGTTTCAGCTGAGCAGGGGTGATAATCTATTTTAAAGTTATGTAGACCCATAAATGTACTCAAACCCAGGATGTAGCTCACCATGTCCACCACCATATCCTGAGTTGGGTGCATTCTGTGAGGTAAAAAGTACACTAAAACAGTTTTTCTGTTATTGTTGCTTTTTTCTTTCTTTCTTTCTTTCTTTCTTTCTTTCTTTCTTTCTTTCTTTCTTTCTTTCGAAGACAGCTTTCGTTTTTGTTTATCAGAAATGGATCCTGCAGTTCCCTCTTCATAGGAGCAATAACAGAAAAACTAAGATGGAGTCTAGAGCAGCTAAGATGGAGTCCCTACGGCCACAATTTTTGTTCCTATAGCCGCAGTAACTCCATTCCTGCTGTTCCAGTACTGGTAGCTTATTTGATGCTTGCAGTTAATCTCATTTACTCATCATTTTACTACTGATATCTTATAAGCCTTATGTCTGCATGATCAAGCTAATACAATTGTTCACAGCTATACCTTGTCGGTATCTATATTAACCTATCAGCTTATTTATCTATAACTACACTGGCCTACTGACTTTTACTCATTACCTTACATTGTGCTATATCTTATTTCCTGTAGCTTAAATCCTATGTCTTACAGTTACATGATTATCCTGATGTTACTTATGCTTACTCCTGATGAACTTATGCTCTATGCTTACTTCTAACTTATTACTAGGGCAGTTTAACATTACTCATCTCATAGTACTTATTTTTATTATCCTATTTTATCTTATTTCTACAATCTTTAACCTATGTCTATGACTTATTGATTATATTGATCAGTCCATACCACAACACTTAGACCAACCAATGACCTTTGTGTACAGTATTTTATCACTGTATTGTTAAAGACAGTTTTTAGTTGGTGACATCATGTTTAATTTTTTTATAGACAATGTAGCCCAATATTGTGAAACTGCCACCTGTGTGATCTCAACCCCCTTCTATACTTAACCCTATTTTGTTTCTCCCTCAGCAATAACATTTCCTGATTTCCATTCTGATATTTCTGGGATAATATTTAAATAAAAACTGTTGTGTTTGTATGCATAGTAAACCACAGGTTTTAATAGCAGAAAGATGAGGATGCAGGGGCTTAAATGGTGACAAGTGAATAATGCCAAGCTCCCTTTGGTACTATACAAAATGGCCTGTTTGTTCATGGAATCATTTTTTCCTGACTCATTTTGAAAGTTAAGAGTGCTGGCACAGGCTTCTGATTGTGTCCTGTTTGGCCCAGCTGATGCTGCTGTGCAAGAATTCTGCTTGAGGCTCTCCTCCCATGTAGCATAGCAAGTAGTGGCTACATTTGCTTTTCTGTCTGAGTAGGAGATTCTCAGATATCCCATGTGTTCATCCTACTCCCACAGGTAGAAATTTCTAGAAATACTTTGAAATAACAAAATTAAATCCTCATCCTGTGTAATAGTCAGCCAAAAGGCAGAGGGGATAGCAAGATCAACACAACTGTATCAATGCTAGAACTCACCAAGGTGCTTGTTTATTTAGTTGGCTAGCACTAATGCCAGGAATGTCCAATTTAATGTCAACATATAGTATTTTATATTTATCGAAGCAGGATGAAGTAGATATTGTTACTACCATAATTATACAAATGGAAAAATAAAGCACACAGAGCTGTAAAACAGTTTTTCCAAAGTACACAACTGATGGGTGGCCAACTGGAATTTCAAACCAAGCCACCTGTTTCCAGATTTTGTGCTACAAGCATTCAGGCTATGCAGCCTGTCTCAAACACATAGTGATTATCACCAAACAATCTCACATCACTTTTAAGAATTAAGTTGTGGTAGGTCCAAGAATCATACACAGATTTCCTCTGACCTTTCCACAATTCATTTCTTGGTGCTAAAGCAAACTCTCTGTCCTTCACTCCATACCTGCTACAATTTGTCCTCTGCTTTTTTGAGGCAGTCTTCATCTATGGCCTGTGGCCTTCCCTGTCTTCTGGGTACCCACACCCATCAAGTGTAATCCCTACCTGTAAGTAAAGTAGACCAACAATTATGGGACTGAGTATTAGGAAAGATAATGGGAATTAAGTAGCCCCTACCATCATGTAGAATTTCCTAGTTTTTGATGGATTCATTTAAATATGTTTGCTATTTTTTTCCTCTTCTTCCAAAAATGAAATTTAAAAAATACTTTTCCTCTCTTCTCTCTGAGGAAAAGAGTAAAAACAGGAAAAATAAATAAATAAAAGATGAAAACTCATGATAAACTAACTCACAGTTAGGGAAAAGGAAAGGTATAAAGAAATAATAAGAAATTAAAAGCAGTGTTATGCCTCCGAGGTTGAATGTAACACTTTGGGAGACAAGGAGTTACTCTGGTATTAAGTGACTAAAGCTGGAAAATAATGAAGGAATGAAAAAGTTCTTAGAATTGAAACAGTTACACAGAATGGCTTTGAAGACTCACAGGGACATTTTCAGTGGGGAGAGTCAAAGTGACATTTCACTTTAATTTTTCTATCATGAACCTTGTTCTATGCTTCTTTTAAAGTGTTTTATTAAAATATGTACAAATTGAATAGTCTTTTGCAGCATAGTTAAATAAACATTTAAAAATATTTTATAATTGTTTAAGGTAACTCAGAGTATCAGATTGCCAAATCAGATTGACAGGAATCAGAGATCTTAATCAGAACTAAATTCTATTAATAATGTAAAGAACATTGATAATCATAAGTCACAGGCAAAACACGGACACATGTTTGGTGTACTGATTAATTCCTAAACTTGTCTTCTGTTTCTCCAATTCACAGCACTTTTTTTCCTCATGTTTGATTGTTTGGGTGGTGCTGGGTATTGAACCCAGGGCAACAGTATGCCAAGCGTGCACTCTACCACTGAGCTACATTCCCAGCCCTTCTAGCTCACAACTGTAGATCTTCAAACTTCTGAATCTTCATAATACCAAGAGCCAATTCCCTATAATCACCTATGTATTTGTCTGTCTGCCTGCCTATCTGTTTCTTATTTGTTCTGTTTCTCTTAGAAAGCCACAGAAATAAGATATGAAGAATTTCATATAAAAATATGGACTGTCTCTTTTGCTATCTGAACCAATTATAAAGCTTATGTGACAATTTCTAGTGAGATATAAACCATGAATTTGAAATTTATTTAGCAAGTACATCCTTTTTCTGAGAAGAGTTGCTCATTACCCCTATTATCTTTTCTTTTAATAAATACAATTACTGTGTGTACCAATAGATCTGGAGTTCAGGTTTAAATGAGGATTTGGCCTTGTCAGCTCTTTCCCTCTGGATGTATCTGGTAAAGAGAGAAAATAGGTCACAGAACTGCAGCTAACTTTCCTTCCTAGTTTTTCATTATAGGGAAAGAAATGCACTTGCTACAAAATGTCACTCAGATCATGAAAGAGCACCACACACTGGTCATGATTTCAGTTCTACCTCTCAGGAATATTAGCTTGGCCTTGCTGCAGTGACACTCCAGTTAACCCTTAAGAGCTCATCAATTCCTTGAAGAAAGAAGACATTATGGTACTTGGAGAATTATTCATAGGGAGTAATTATTTTCTATTTAGTTTCAGAATCAGGTGGGGGCAAAACAAATGGGGGCCTTAGAAAAGGACACCGAACAACTAGAGATGCCTAAAGTTAACATTGGATCTTTCCTTGTAAGAGTTGATATTTTCAATTCATACTTGATGCCCAGGAAAACTATGTGAATGTATTAATGGAAGAGAAATTGAAATATCTGGTCACACAAGTATTAGCCTGCTTTGTAGGCTATTGAGCCAGAAGCAATAGACATTACCTTTTCTTCACTTAAACGCATACACATCATACATTCCTATTATGTGAATATATGTTAAAGGTTAAGTAGTCATTACTCCCCACAAAGTACGTAAAGGGTAAGGTTTTCCAACTTCCTACATTATGATGTAGTTATATATACTCTCAACAAATGGTTTAATATCAGATGTCAAATCTCCTGGCATTACAAGAAACAAAATCTCTTATATTGCTTTGGCATTTTATTGTGGGCAGAAAATCTATGTGAAGAATTACACTTGTTTTGAAGAAGGGTAGCTCTTTTATGACTCATAGATTTCATTGAAGGTACATTGTAACTTCAAATTCTTATTTATATTTTGAAAGAAACAGTCTACTTTTATGGGCCACATAATGCCTTTTAGGATGTTGATGTGTTCATCAATGATGGATATTTGTAGAAATAAAAAGTTCTGACAGAGAATAAGACAATTTAAATACTGCATCATTTTGTTTGTTTTGTTTTTGCAAACAATTGAATAAAGCAAAAGATTCTCTCTCCTAAAAAATACTGATACACAGAAAAAAATTGATAATAAGTACTTGATATAAAACTATCTTGCATGGTTTTTATACATTAGAATCTATATAAATGGATAAGTTTGTGCAAAATTTACATTTCTAGAGCTTCTACAATTAATATTAGGAAACATTTAACTTTGGTATAGATACATTCTTCTGCTTCCATGTAAATACAACTAAATCTTTATTCTTTTCCTTGAAGTAGAGAGTCAAGTTGCTTTATAGATGTTCACAAAATCTTTTAATATCAGCTTCTGTTTAGCAAAACAAGATTCTGAAAGTTTGTGAACAGAGCACAAACTTTGGACAGAACTATACCTTCTAGATGGCTCGAATATGTTCTTTCTAACTTTGGACAATTCGATTAATTTACCTAATTCACTGTTTCCTTATACTTACATAGACAATGCTTATTTTGGTTAAAAGAAATATACTAAAGCAATTAGCCATTTCCAATAATGTATTTGATAATGGTAATAGTGTCCTGTATTTTTTAACTAATGTACAATGCATGTGCTTCAGAAAATTAAATTCGAATAAGAAAAAATATTTATATGTATACATAACATAAAAGAATATTTCTATTTAGAGGAAAGATAGCTAAAAAGATAGATTTGAAGGATATATATTTGGGTAGCAAACAGTACTTTATCAATATATTCAGGTTTCATCCCTACTTTCTATTTAAAACTATACATTTTCATGTCAGGTCACTTTCATAAGGCTTTCATTTATTACCGTTTGGCATTTATGCTTGGCAAATGGTTTGATTCCATTTAAAAGCAAATTTTATTTGAGAAATTAGAAATCTGAGACTTCTGGGAATCATGGTTTACTAAATCTGAAATATAGCTAAAATTGTTAAATACATCTGCAAATTGTGCCTCCAATATCAACCAAAGATTGTTCCTCTGATCATGTGAAAGGAAGTGCCATATTTTCAAAAAGTCAGTAATTAAGAAATAATCCTATGTGGATTAAAATTAGTAATTGATTTTAAGATATATTAATGAATTGCATCTTAGTCATCATAATAATGCAATTATCTCTCCAAAAAATCCAGTTAACATTTTCTCCATGTAGATTTAGAAATTGTGAGTAAACTGCCTATACTTGAGATGTTTTTCTTTCTATAAGACATATTCCAGATAACAGAGAAAAAATAAAATGGTTTGTGCATTGCTATTGATTTATTAATAATTCTGAAGCCATTTATTATACTTCATACATGTATGTAGCATCTTATTTTTCTAAATAGCAAGAAGGGATGAAGTAAACCTGTTTTCCATCAAACAAATATAGATGTTTGTTTTACAAGAAGTATTCATTATATAAATTGAAAATATTTAAACTAAGAACACACTAATATGCTGTCAAGTGTAATTTTGCTAAAATAATCATAAGTGAAAAATGTATAAGAATAAACATTTTAACATTAAAAAAAATCATTTTTTTTACTAACATGATTAATTGTTTTAACATGATATATCATTAATGAATATAAACAATATTTGGGGGAAGAACTCTTGGCATTTATGTAATTCTGATTCTAATATCATTAAAATTTAATTGCAATTTTGAAATGTTAAAGCAATGATTTTGACTAATGCCCAAAACCTGCAAAGATCTTTGCCAGTAAAGTACTTTTAGAAATTCATTCAAGATTGCTACCATAATTTTCATTTGGATATTTTGAAGAGTAATATAATAACTAGGCTAAGATCTGCAAAAAGGAAATTCAGAATTGGTCTATATACTGCCATTATGAGTGGGTAAATAGTAGAGGCTCACAAGATTTCCAACACAAACAGTTACAGCTCCTTCATTAAGCCATAGTTGCTTCAGTTAATCACCAGAATTATTGTCTGTTGAGATTTAATAATAAGTGAATGCAACAAAATAGTTCTCAGTGTACTGGTAATACACTGATGGTTTTTAATACTTTGAATAAATACCAAATGGTGCATCTTATATTTTGGGAACTGAAGTTATTTAGCTTTATACATGTCAAAAAGCATATGGTAGATTTAATTTTTACTTAAACATTTATAGCTTCAATAGAAAGAAGAGGAAAGAGAATACCAGAGAGTAAGAAAGGAAACAAGGTGATATTTTTGAGATATAAAAGCTGATCTTTCTAATTATAACATTAAAAATATTAAATTGATTTCATGTATTAGCTCTATTGTGTTCTATGTGATAGAACACATGCAATTTAGCAAACTAGATGGCTTTATTTTTAATCTACTTCAATTCAATTAATTGTTATTAACGTAACTTGCCATCAGTGATTCAACACAGGAATGCTTAAGAATTAAAGGAAAAAATGTATTTGAAATTAAGGCTACTTTTCTCTACAGACGGCAAGATCAAGTCTTTAAAAATGTACTCTTAGTAAAGTGGCTCTCCTTGCATGCACATTAGAATCACCTGTAGCAGGAAGAGGAATAGAAGGAAGATTTTAGAAATACTCCAATGACTAGGCCTCATTGATATATATATTTACATACACACACACACATGTGTTTGTATTGAAATCACAAGCAATTTTAAAGTGTAGTAAGAATTAAACAATATTTATTGGTGAAAAATTCCAATTCTAGGAAAATCTTTTCTACAAGCATAAAAGTTTCTGCAGTTAAGCTTGCACTGCATGAGAATAGCTTTACCAGCAATTTTGAAAAGAGAAAACACCTAATTTTTCTATTAATATATTGTCCTACAAATGAAAGATTTTTAATATTAAAGCAAGCAGGAAAAGAATAGATCATTTAGGTATATACTAAAGATTCCTCTACTTTGGTTGCTTCCACCTTTGAGTCAGCTACATTCTTTTTAGCATTTGCAGGTTTGTGTTGCTATGGAATTACATTTAGAAAAAAATAAATCCTTAAAAAATCATTGCTCTAAACTCAGTGTGACTCATTGTTCATTTTCTTTTTTTTTCTCCCTTTCTTTTTCTTCTTAGAAATAAGTGTCTAATTCTAATAAACAGGCTAGAGAAGAAAAGTTTTTACGTGAAAAGGAAATTCATATGTATTAAAGGACTACAGCATGTACTAGACACAGGAATTATACTAGGAGCTTCAAATTAAAACACAGAAAATATCTGTAGTCACTATGAGACAGAATATCAGATGATACATCACTTTAATATTTTCATGAGATTTGAGAGTAATATGAAAAAACTCATGAAATAGGCATTTTATAAGATTTAAAGATTCTTTTGATGATAGAACACAACACACTGACACAAATAGATGAAAAGCAGAGAACCCTTTGTTATGTCCAGCTCCAAAGCAGAGAAGGCTGCCTATCAGGCCAGACAGAGGGCTGCACACAGTGCTAGGGTAGCAGCCAGCTGGAGTGGTACAGGATATTTTTGCATGGCAAGCAGGATGAGTTAGCCAGGATTCCCAGGCTCCCTGTTCCCTGGTTGCTTGAATAATTTCATGGGCTCTGGGACAATGAGGCTGGCTCTACTTGTCTGGTATCTGGCCAGAGAGAATGAGACCCCAGTAGATGAAAGAGGTAGTCTGAGGGTATACACACTGTTTCCTTGAGAATTGGAGCCTGATAAGAGAGAGAAGTGATTAGAGATGGGGACGCAACAAACCGCTTGTGAAGTAAAACCAAGAGTTTTAGTTAAGACTCCAAAACTGGGTCAACTTAGTTCCTGAAAAGCATAGCATTAAAATTGACCCCCGGATGTCATTTCTTTTCCACTATATTTTTATTGTTTTGTTTTTTTTTTTTTTAGTTATACACAATATTGGGATTCATTTTGACATAATTGTAAAAGCTTGGAATACAATTTATTCTAATTCAGTCCCTAGTACTTCCCCTTTTCCTCCCTTCCTCTTTCCCTTGTTCTCTTCCCTCTATTCTACTGAACTTTCTTCTATTAACTTGTAGTTTGTTGGTTGGTTGGTTGGTTTTAATTAGTTTTATGTAAATGTACATGATGGTGAGTTTCACTTTGGTATATTCATATATAGGTACACAGGAAAGTTAGGTCATATTTATTCCACTGTCTTTCCCTATCCCAACCTTCCTTCCTTTCCATTTTATATCTGTTTTCAGCTCAATTATTGGAGGCACTAGAGTGGCCTGAATAGTAGAGGAGACTTCCAGAGTATTTATTTAATTTTACAAAAGCAAAAGAAAATCATAGTAAAAGTAAGAAGCACATAGAAGCATGAAGGACCACCAAAACTCAGTTTTTAATAGGCTCCTATTTGTTGGTAACCGGGAGAATAATTCAAACATAGTATCTGGGTAGAATTATGAAGTAGGTTAAATTCATGGGCTATGTTTCTTATGGTGATGTTACAAACACCTCTTTGAATCATTGATAAATAAACAAGTGCCAATTTATTGTTAAAATTCTCTGGTCCTAATTATGTGAGGCAGGTATCTGTTGTACTTTAGAATATGAGGTACTAGACCTGGGCCTTTATAGGTTAGAATCAATGATTCTTGATTGCTAAGATGGTCCTTATGGTAGTTCCATAAATCCAAAAGTAATAGAGAGTTCTAATATCGTGTATATGAATGTAGCACATCTATGACATTTGTTCAAGGATGAGGAAGAAAGAATAATATTTATCTAAATGGTAAAGTCAAGGTCGAGGTCAAGAAGGGCCCAACTGCATTAATGCAGTATGTGTCTTGAGAATGGAAAGGCAAGGTGACAGGATGAGTGCCCTGTTTGTTGGTACTCAACATAGCCCTATGGTATTATCTTAAGGTTTAATTGTTGTATCTCATTACTGGATTTTAGGTAAATAGAAATTATTAAAGAATGGTACTGGAGGACAACAGTAGTTTTTTTTTTGTTTGTTTTGGGGGCAGGGTCTTTTGTATGTAGGTTAAAGGTACAGAGTCCTCTATTAGTAGCTATATGTTATTATTTGCCATTTGCTGTGAAGGAGCAACGCTGGTGCAAAGGAGACAGCAGTCTGGAAGAAGATTCCTGATATTTTCCACCTCTGGAATACGTATCAGCTGTACAAAATGATGAGCTCTGTAGAATAGGCTGATGGAAAATCCCCCAGTTACAGATAAGATGGATGAGAGCCTTGTTCAGTTAAATGCAAATTACACAGATGAACCTCTGTGTAAATATCAAAGGGACTGAATGATGAATTTATCTTTTGGAGGGCAAGAGGCCTAGGTACTGCTCAGATGGGAAAGGCTGAAGTAATTCTAAAGTAGTAAAACTTCAGCTTCCCAATTTAGCTTCTCATCAGCCACTCGTCATTTCGGATCTTCTGGGTGATGAAAGGAAAACCTCCCATTTCAAGTCTTTTTGTCCACTTCAGAAGAGTCAGGATTCACATAGAGTCTCATTGCCTCCCTCTAAAAAAGGTAATTGGTCCCTTAGCATAAAGAACAGCCACTTTAGCATGTTGGTATGCAGTGGCACTTAGTGCCCATGAGTGTTTAGCATTGGTTTTCTGCTGTTTGAGTAATTAAATCACTGCTGAGACTAAAGTTTTGGGGGATTCAGAATGTTCATTCTTTTCTCCACTCTATAAATTAGACAGTGGACTTCAGGAGTGTGATCCATGATATCCCTGGGAGCCTGGTAAGCAAAAAGTTCTCTAGCAACAGCAGCAAGCTATGTATTAGCAAATAAAGCAAGTGGAAAATGTTAGTAAGAAGAACATTTCTCTAACACAGGGACATCTAACCAACACTTACTTTCACAGGAGTTTTTCCAAAATAATAATAAGCATCAATACCAACAAAGGAGTGGAAGACTTGTGGTATAGATCTCTGCCAAACACAATCTGTGACAGGCTTCCAATTCTGGAAAGCATGGCTCAAGTAGTGTATTGCTCCAATTGCCCTAAGGTAAGTCCCAATCTGGAGAAATATCCAGTTCCCAGAATATAGCCAATCATCCCTATTCATATTAAATATTCATATGCCAAGGAAATTCAGGTATGGGGGACTATTACCATCACCAGCAAACAGAACCCCAGACAGCACTAGCTATGGGCAAGCTTACTGACGGGCAGCAGTTTCATCCAAAGCTGCTTTGGCTCTGATCTGGACTCAGCAAACCAAAAGCAATCTGCTTAAGAAGCTATTCAAACATAATTGTCATGGTCATGCTGTCCAGCTTACTTCACTAACTGTTTTATAATATTTAAAGATTCTTTTGGTGACAGAACACAATACATGGAGAAAATTATATAGAAAAGGCAGAACTCTTTGGTTACTCGTGGCTCAAAATGAAAGAAAACAACTTCCAGTCGTGCCAAGGACAACAGCTTGGAGAGAGCAGCTTCTGTAAGCAAGCTGAATGGGGCTAGCTTGTGTCCCCAGACCCTTTGTGGATTGGCTAACTCGTGTAATTTTATGGGCTTTATTGCACCATTTGTCCTAGTTGTCTGGTGTTTAGTCCAAAATGCAGGATCCTACTAAAATGAGTTGGGTGGGGTGTATGTAGAGAGGTGCTAGAGAGTGGGAGCCTGGCAAGGAAGGTGATTGGAGCTGGGGACTCCACAAACGACTTGTAAAGGAGAATTGAGAGTTTATAGCCATGGCTTCAAAAGTAGGCCACCAAATAGCACTTGAAACCTTTTATACTGAAGTAGCTGCCCTTGATTCCATTATTCTATCAATTTCAATACATTAGTGAAGCCTTTACTAATGGTACAGATCTGGAAAAAAATGATACATATACTCTGTTTTAATTTTAAAACATAATTTTCCTGTTCTCATGATTTCAAAAGATGCAGAAGGTAAGTAATACAAGGCTACCAGAGGAGCATATTTTTTCCTAGTATTTTTTTGTTAAGTACCAAAATAATAAGCAACTTCTACTTTATCAGGAATTGTATCATTAGATCGTTAGAATCAAATTCATTAGAATTTGGGTTTTGCAGGCTGGGGATGTGGCTCAAGTGGTAGCGCACTCACCTGGTATGCGTGCAGCCCCGGTTGGATCCTCAGCACCACATACAAAGAAAGATGTTGTGTCCGCCGAAAACAAGAAAATAAATATTAAAAAATTCTCTCTCTCTCTCTCTCTCTTTTAAAAAAATTTGGGTTTTGCTTATGTTTTTTTCCAGGTTTGCTCCATGAATCACTTGTAAATATAGTTACTTTTACTGTTAACCAATCTTGCTTTATTTGTTGGATTCTATCAGATCAAATATTTACATAGTTCTATCTGGTCTCCTTCATTTAGGACTATTATTGTATTATACTGTACAGAATATTATCACATAATATTTTAAGTTTGTAGGTCAGATATTATAGATTACGGCATTCTAATACTGTTGTTTTCATTAAGTTGTTCATTCACATTATATTATGTTTCATTTTCAGGGTGGCACTATTTACCATCAAAAGATGGAAAATTAAAATGTCTTTCAATGACGGGAATGAATAAATGAATTAGAGTATAGCTCTGTAACTGAATGCTATTCAGCAATAAAAAGTAACAGAATACCAATATATTTGGATATACCTCAAAAAATTGTTAACTTAAAGAAGTCAGACAAAAAAGATCACATCTTATATGGTACCATTTATGTGAAATATCCAGAGTAGGCAAATAGAGAAAGTGGATCGTGGATTTCTAGGCTGGCAGTTGGAATCAGGAGTGACTATAAAAGGGCAGGAAATTCTTTGTGTGGTAGTGAACATGTTCTAAAATAAGATTGTGGTGGTAGTTGCACAATTCTGAAAATATGCTAATAGTAAATAAATTATTTTACTAAAAATGGGCAACTTTTAAAAAAATTATTTACTTATTCTAATTTGTTATACATCTCAGCAGAATGGATTTCAGTTCATAGTACACACATTAAGCATAATTTTTCATTTATCTGGTTGTACACAAAATAGAGTCACACCATTCGTGTCTTCATACATGTACTTAGGGTAATGATGTCCATCTCATTCCACCATCTTTCTTCCCCCATACCCCCTCCCTCCCCTTTGCCCTATCTGAAGTTCCTCCATTCCTCCCATGTTCCCCCCAACCCCATTATGGATAAGCACCCACATATCAGAGAAAACATTTGGCTTTTGGTTTTGGGGGATTGGCTTACTTCACTTAGCATGTTTTCAAACTCCATTCTGCAAATTCCATGATTTTAATGCAGAGTAATATTCCATTGTGTATATATACCACAGTTTCTTTATCCATTCATCTACTGAAGGGCATCTAGGTTGGTTTCACATGGTATATTCATGGTATATTTAATATAGTTATTGTGAATTGTGCTGCTATAAACATTGATGTGGCTGCATCACTGTAGTATGTTGTTTTTAAGCCCTTTGTGTATAAACCAAAGAGTGAGAATGCTGGGTCAAATGGTGATTCCATGCCAAGTTTTCTGAGTAATCTCTATACTGCTTTCCAGATTGGCTGCACCAATTTGCTGTCCCACATGCAATGTATGTGTGTGCAACTTTTATAACTCTAGATTTTAGCAAAACAGTTTAAAAAGAGTTATATTCTAGATCTGAATAAGTAAAACTATACAAATAAATGATAATTACCTATATTATAGTAGTAATAAGCTGTAACAAAAAATAATAAGTAAAAACAGACATGTTATCTGCTTTACTGGAACTTATTGTTTGCTTGGAAAATATCGACACAAATACATCCAAATGTACCACTGACACAGAGCTATGCCCAAGGGTATTTTGCCTTGTCTGTGTGAACTACCAGACCCTGCATGTTCTGTCCCTCTGTGTATATCTCCTGTCTCAACCTGCTTTACTGTTTATGTTTCAGAAGATAATAATTACTTATTTTTTCTTGGGATATATTATGTGGTATAATTTAAATATACCATGTGATATAGTTTGGATCTCAGAGGTCCATGTGTTAAAAGCTTGGTCTCCAGTGTGGTATTATTAGGAGGTGGTAGACACTGAAAACATAGGGCTTAGAGAGTGGAAACTAGGTCACTGGAGAAATGCCCTCAAAAGGGGACTGTGAGACCCATGTCTTTTCCTCTTCCTCATTCTTGTGTTCTGGCCATGAGGGGAGTGGATCTGTTTTGTCATGCCTTCCTGAGATGATGTGGCAAGCCCCAAAGCAAAAGGCTGGTAAATTATACATTGAAAGCCTCAAAACTGTGAGCCAAATAAATCTTTTGTAAGTTGATTATCTCAAGTATTTGTTTTAATGATGGAAAGCTGACTAAAAAAAATGTATCTTATTATAGGCTTTTATTCCTCCTCCAAATTTTTTTCACTAATTTCCAACTTTACCCATGTTACTGATTTGTATCCAATAAGATTGAGCACATTTTGTGTGCACATTTTGGGGAGCTGAGTCAAGTCCTTCTTGTTCCCTCTTCCCATTGCATATCTTACCTACCCTTTTACAACACGGTATTTCACACATAGCTTTGAAATGATTGGCTTATATTCTATTGCCTTTCCTACTCTGTTAGCACCTTATCTCTCATTTGTGTCGATGTTCTCTGTTTAGCCCAATAACTATGAAAGAGTTGATACATGTTAGAATCTCCAACACTCCAACGTGGGATATCCAAAATACCACTCTCCTTTTCACTTCCTAATATTGAAGAGGTTAAGAAACAAAACTAAGATAAAGGATAAGACCAAAACGTTGATCTTTATTACTTTTATGACCTTTATTAACAAACTTCAAGTAGTCAGGTGCTTATATATACAGGCAAATGGACTTCACTAATACAAAACTCCTAAATGAGACATATATATTCAGTCTTAGGAAACCCTGGACTGCAGCAGATCACTGTAACCTTAATTGTAAAGAATATGAAGCAAGCCTGGAGTTACACTGATTGAACTTCACTCACAGAATGAAAAGGCCATGAGTGGGAAGAATCCTTCTCTATTAACAGAGCTCAACAATTGTGCGGTATAATTGAAAACAAAATAGTGTAACTTGCCTTGAGGAAAAAGAAGACTTACAGCAGGGAAGAGAAACAAGGTTATTGGAAATTATGATATAAGGATACCATCAACATTTCATTCCATTAGGTACTATTAATTTAAAACATGTATTAATATATTAAATATTAATTTCTTAAAATGACTTTCATTCCCCCACATAAATTGAATTTCTTCAGTGATCACCCATGTATAGCAAATGTAACCTTCCAGCAGGCTTACACTTAGAGTAATTATTTAATTTTAGGCTTCACAGTTTTTACTTTGGTTTCTAGGAACCAATAGGAAATTCTGTTAACAATAAACAGTTACAAAATCCTGAAATTATGGACACAGCAAAAATTGCCTAGCAACAATCTAATACACTGAAGCTTAATTTTGTGATCAGTTAGCCCTGAAGGAACTGCAGAATTAATTTTTCTTACTAATAATTTTAATTAATATCTTTTAAAAGTGACCAATGAATGTCTAAAATGTTTCTCCTCTCTCAGCTATCCAATCTTTCATGGCTTCTTCAAGCACCAAATTATGCTTGCTATTTATATATCTCTTAATATTTGTTAAAAAAATAAAAATTTTATTGTTTTATTCCAAGTGACCAGAATATTTGAGTAAAATCACATAGTTATGAAGAAAATGTTTTAAAATATGACATTTTTCTACTAAAGCATTTCATAGCTAGAGAGGATGTCAAGAAATAGTTCACTAAAGGCTAATATTATGTTATTTGCAACACAGTCAGAGTTCAGCATTTTACATGAACATCTGTTTTGAAAAACCTCTCCCTTCCATTCTTGCAGTGACATTGCTCAGAAAAATCACATAAATTTGTAGACATTTATCAAAACCCACTATTTTAGCTGTCAAAATGGTAGTTACCAGAACAAATTCTCCTTTCTTGACTTTGAGTGATGGCAAAGAAAAAAAAAATGTTTCTATTTTGTTCATTCCACCATGAAAATATAAAAATGATAAAAAAAAATCTCATTAAATTTGCCCCAGTCTGGCTGGGCACAAATATCCAAGCCACTACAAAAACTTGTAGATTCCAACAGCAACTCTTTATTCCCGCACTCTCACCGACACTCTACACGCAAGTTCTGGGAAAAATACACTCCCTCCACCCCTCCACCAGGCTCTGCATACCAAAAATCTCTCAGAACCCTGCGAGAACTCAACGGGAACTCAAGGAGCAGGCACCTGAGGCAGCAGGATATGCCCTATTCCCAGCAGGATCCACCCTAAACCTGGAGCCACCCTAATCCAGCAGAATCCACCCTAAACCCGAGCCACCCTAATCCCTGAGCAGGGTCACCTTTCAACCAAAAATGCCATGCATCATTCCTACTTGGCTATGGCTCTCAGCATAAATTTTTGACCAGCTATAAATCTATAAAAATAATAATGTATAAGAAAATTGCTAAAGCATTTCTAAAATGGCATTAAAAATCCTTAAAATTTGGATAAAAATGAATTTATGTATCAGCTATGCAAAAGTACATATACATATACGTGTCTATTAAATAAATGTAAAAACAGCATTTTGAAGTCATTGAAAATCTATTATTGGGAAGATTGTACTACACAATGCATGTAGTATCATAGTGATTTGCTTGAAGACAATTTCTAGATCTCAGGTTAGTTTTTCGACTTAAAAAAAACTATTTTAATGAAGTGTTTAGCATTGTTATATGGAGTTTCTAAAAAAAATGGGAAATAAACTCCCACATTAATAAATGGTACAAAAATAGTTGAATTCTTGGCTAAAACATTGTTGGAATTCCACTATTTGTGGGATTCTAATACAGAGAGCAAGCCCCTAATGAGAGTGCAAATTAAAAAGACTTAGTATGAAAAGAATTCAGTAACATAATGAAATTTTGGATAGACAGCACATTTTATCTGCCAAATATAACTATCTTTGCATTTGGGGGGATGTGCTTTCACTGTTTCTCAGGAGTCTAAAGATGGAGCTATATGTTCCTCCTGTAATGAGTCCTAATATTTAATCTGCTTTAGCTTAAATATGATCAAAGTTAATTTTTACTCATACCAACTTGCCCTTATTATAGTTTCATTCTGCTTCAGCAAAGCTTAGGGGATTCAGCTTAATGCCCAAAGTTTGCTGAAGGAACTTTCTGTTTATTGGTTTCTGCTTGTTATGAAAGTAATGCATGCTCAATTTAAAAAATCATGACAAACAAAAAAGTTTAAAAGTCGATAAAGAAAATGTTAACCACAAGCCAAACATAGGGAAAACCATGCAGTTTATTGAAAAACCTTTCATGGCTTCCCTATTCATGGATTTGTATATTTATGTTGTTTAAAAAAAGATCCAACACAACTCCTTGACAGTATTTTTCTCTTAATAAATCATACATGCAAGAAGTATTTGTGTTGAAGATAAACTTACTTGCTGTAAAATATTCCATTATATATGGTATGTTAGATTTCCCTTGGGAGTTGAAGTATCTAAGAAAACCAATGTAAAGGAAGAAATATTGCTTTTGACTCATGATTTCAGAGGT
This sequence comes from Marmota marmota marmota, assembly GCF_001458135.2. Lineage (NCBI taxonomy): Eukaryota > Metazoa > Chordata > Mammalia > Rodentia > Sciuridae > Marmota > Marmota marmota. The sequence goes on along the minus strand of NW_026000057.1, from coordinate 14,845,850 downwards.
TAGCCCACAGTCACCTGGTCCCAGCACTGTGGAATTATTGTAAGTCAGAGCATCATGGTGGGGAACTTATGTTGGAACAACATTGTTAACTTCATAGTACTGGGAAACACACAAACACAGAGAGACAGAGAGCAAGATCCCAAAATACCCTTGCTTCAAGGGCACTCTCCCAAAAACCTTTCTCCCATTAAGCCCCATCTTCTAAAAGTTCCATTTCCTCCCAATAACTCGATCAGCTGGGGACCCAGCTTTTAGCACATGAACTTTTAGGGCATTTAAGCTCCAATCCAAAGCATTCTGTCTCTAGTCCCCAACTGCTGAGGTCCATTTCTCAATATAAAACACATTCAGTACATCTCCAAGAGGTCCCCAAGTCTTAATAGTTCTGACATTAGTAGAATTCCAAACTCAGTGTCTCCTCTGAGATTCAAGGCAAACTCTTATCTGTGTGGCCCTATAAAAATTAAAACAAAGAAGTTATACACTTCCAACTTCTGCACATGATAAATTCACACTCCAAAAGGGAGCAATAGAATACCAAAGCAAGATTTAATTGCATCAGGGCAAACTTTAAATCCTGCAGCCCATTCTCAGAATCTGGGGCATGTGGTGGCATGATGCAAGTTTCAAAGGAATTGGGCACTGCCCAAACTGTGGTTTTGCCAGTTACAACCCAAAGGTCCACTCTCTGGGGATAGGTGTGCTTTTATTCTGTGGCTTCCCTTGGCAGGTATACCTCACTGCAGAGATTTCTAACTTCCTGGGGTCTCCATTGCAGTTTGGATTTCATTCTCACAGCATCACCCTCTCAGGGGATGGCCACAGAGGTTTTAAGCCTGCCTCTCATTGCCTGACCTCTTAGGCCTTCCTCGGAAATATAGGTGTATATAAACCTGCAACTCCAGAATTCTGCATGACTACAAAACCAGCATCATATGGATTATGCCAAGATCATCTGTGAGTAGAATCAATAGCTAGGCCCCCTTGGACCTAGCTATTGCAGACAATTCTAAGTGCCTGCATGACTAAAAGTGGGGAAGTAAATCCCCACTGAGTGAATAGTGCTTTCCAGAGCTCATTTCAAAAAGCAAGATGTTTCAAAGGAGTTTAAACTTTTCAGTTCATTAGGACCTAACTAAATAGAAGGGTAGACAAAGAGGTAGAGGTATCCTTTTTTTTCAATTGTCCTTTTGCAAAGTATTTGGCTTCTTTGTTTGTTTGTTTGTTTTCTAGATATACATAAAATATATACATATTTTATCATATTATACATACAAGGAAAAAGTATAACTTGTTCCAATTAGTATCCCATTATTATGGTTGTATATGATGTGGAGTTACATTGGTTATGTATTCATATATAAGAATAGGAAAGTTGTATCTGATTCATTCTACTGTCTTTTCTATTCCCGTCCCCCTTTCCTTCAATACTCTGTCTAGTCCAACGAACTTCTAATCTTCCCCTTCCTTATTGTGGGTTAACATCCACATATCAGAGAGAGCATTCTGTCTTTGGTATTTTTGGAATGGTTTATGTCACTCAGCATGATATTATCCAGTTCCATCCATTTACCATCAAATGCCATAATTTTATTCTTCTTTATGCCTGAGTAATATTCCATTGTTTATATACATCACATTTTCTTTATCCATTTTTCTACTGTAAGGCATCTAGGTTGGCCACATTCCCAGCCCTTTTTTATATTTTAAGTAGAGACAGAGTATTACTGAGTTGCTTAGGGCCTCACTAAGTTTCTGAGGCTGGCTTTGAACTTGCAAGCCTCCTGCCTCAGTCTCCTGAGCTGCTGGGATTACAGTCTTGTGCCATAATACCCAGCCTTGGCTTCTTTTAAATTGTGCTAATCTCTTCATAAACAACATCTTCCTTGGCCACAACTTTAAATTATTACTTTTCTGGCCAAGCTGAAAGTTTTAAAAATATTTCTGCTCTGATTTTTGCTCATGATTATAAATCTGGCTAATAGCATACACCAATACTCGTACCACAGCCTGAATAATGTTGTGCCTTGAAATTTCCTCTGTCACATTAACTAGTCTATCACTTTTAAAATTCAGCCTCCTATAGTTTCATGGACAAAATGTAGACATTTTCTTTTCCAGATTATAACATGGGTGGCCTCTAGTTCGATTGTCAATGGAGTTCTCATTTCACTACCTATAGTGTCCACATTTCTATCAGCATTCTGGTATTCTGAACTCCACCAGAATTCCCCATTAGGCTTCACTTATAGCATTTAAGTGCTTCTCTAGCCTAAATCTAGTTTCTGCCCACATTTTTAAACTCCTCCCATGAAAAAATTACAAAGACTCTGAACCACATCAACAGATATAAAAATAGCAACAATCTTACTTCTCATTTCCAATTTTCTGTTAGTCAGTTTTCCATTGCTGTGACAAAATACCTGAGAAAAACAATTTAAAGGATACTTATTTTGACTCATGTTTTCAGAAGTCTCAGTCCATAGTGTTTTGGCTCCATTGTTGTGGACTTGTGAGGGAGAAAATCATGGCAGGGAACACATGGTGGGACAAATCTGCTCACCTCATGAAGGCCAGGAAGCAGAGAGAGACAGAGGAAAAGGATAGAGGTCCCATTATCCCCAACAAGGTCAAGCCCACCCTAATGGCCTATTTCCTCCAACCAGGTGTCACCTCCTAAAATTTTCACAACTTCCCTTACTGAAGACTATATCTTCAACACATGAGCTTTTTTTTTTTTTTTGGCGGAGGCTGGTGGGCAGGCTGTGAGGAGGGGGTTAAGGTCCAAATCTAAACATATGGCTATGTCCATTATATATTTTTAACATAAATGTCAACTACAATATTTTATTATTTCAAATATTATTGGAATAAACTTTCTTGTATATTCTTCACTCACATTGTTATGAAATTTGATTTATTTTTAATTTTTCTTCAATTTTTGTTTTGAAATAATCTTAGACATTCCCAAAAATTGAAAAGTAGTTCAGTTTTCCCAGGTCTCCTTCTATTTCCTATGTCCTTTTTCAGTATCCCCATGTTCCTTTCATCTTTTACCCTAACTATGAATTTTAAATAACCATACAAGATCAAAGCAGAAAACTGAAGTTGATATAACATTAACCAATATACAACCCTTATTCCACTTTCACTATTTGATGCATTAAATTGTCTTTTTATTGTGTAGATTGAATCAGAATTACATATTTTATTTATTTGTCATGGATCTTTACTTTCTCTCATTTTATGACAGTTCTTTAATCTTGTTTTGTCTTTAATGACTTTGATCCTTCTAAAGAATAGGAGTCAGTTATTTGGTAGACTACACCTCAATTTTAATTTTTTCTAATTTATACATTTTGTGTAATATAATTCTTTTGAATAAAATAATTCTTAGTTAACTTGAAATAGATAAAAATGTTGGTTGATGATATTAATATAAATTGTAGACAGCAATTTAACAGAGTAAACTTTATATATATATATAT
>NW_026000057.1:14775428-14842340 GCF_001458135.2 Marmota marmota marmota | reverse complement strand
AGCTATATATATATATATATATATATATATATATATATATATATAAATTTAACTTGTTAAAAGATTTATTACAAACACAGACACAAAATGTAATGATTTTTCCTGAGTTTACTGCAAAAGTTTACTTGATGGAATAAGATTACAAGTTATAGCAAATAAATTTTCTGATTTTTCATCATTAAAAAAAAAAACGAATGTAGAGAAGCAATGCAGTGTGATTTTTAGCACATCAGAGGAACATGTAAAATATCATATTTCTGGTGGTAATTGTGATGCTTTGTTTCATTCAATATCTGCCAGATTTATTAATTGTAAATATACGGCTTTTTCTTTTTACTCATGAGTATCTTGTGTAGACCTATTTTGATACTTTGCATAAATGCTATTTCTTATCATACTTTCATTCAATTATTTTGTATCCATTGATTCTTCTTGTCTACAAAATATCATTGAGGTATTTTTATTACAGTTATTGCCTATTTCCATCATTCATTTTACATTTATTAATTGGAAATGTTCTTTAAGGAACAACTTTTCTCTCTGTCTTTCTTTGTACAATTATCTACACAAATTTATCCCAATTTTGTGCTACTGGGAGTTTCTTGAATGGGCTTCTGTCTTTTCAATCAGTCCCCATTATCATTTGAGCACCTCTTTTGTTGGTATCAGCATATTTCAGACCATATTGGGTCCTCTGCATCAGCCCTAGCATGGATTTCTCCAAGCCAAAAATGTGTGACTAAGCATGCATATTGCTACTGTTGTGTCACTCTAGCTTCACCCTCTTAGCAGACAAGATAGGAAATACAGCCATGTGTACTAACACAAATCTATCTAGAATATATATATTTCTATATTAATCAATCTGTATTGTATACATAACTAAAACCACAAATTTATACCAATTTTTCTAATTCTGATTCAACACCACAAGACTCAGTCTATCCAAAATTGTCCCATTCCTTACTTGCAAGTTCTTTGTTTCACTGTGATAAACATTCTTGAAGCAACAGAACTTTCTGGACATTTATATTTAAAAACAAATAGTTTTTGACCCAATAATATTATTTCTAATTATTTCACCTAAAAATAAACTTCTAAAATCATGAAAATATATATTCACAGGCTATTTAAAAGTTACATGAAATTACAAAGTATTGGGAAAAAACAACTGTATGTAAATAAACAAATGTATGCATGTGTGTATATATATATTTTATGTGTGTGTGTATATATATATATACATATTGTTTGTTTGTGTGTGTGTATTCCTGCATATATATTAAGTTTGAAATCTTTGTTCAGTCTTAATGAACACAAAGATAGTTTCAGTGTCTAACCAAACCCCTGTTTAAAAGAAGATTCCAAGTGAGTGACTGAAGAAAATTTGAAATTACTGAATAAACTTTAGAACTAAATTGTTAGAAATGAGTCTATAGAGGGAGAGATTAAAATAAAAGTAATAAAAGCAGCTGAGCACTTTTATTGCACATGCCTGTAATCCCACTGGCTCAGGAGGCTGAGGCAGGAGGATTGTGAGTTCAAAGCCAGCCTCAGCAATGACGAGGTGCTAAGCAACTCAATGAGACCCTGTCTCTAAATAAAATACAAAATAGGGCTGGGAATGTGACTCAGGGGTCAAGTATCCCTGAATTAAATCCTCAGTACCTCTCCCAAAAATTAATAAAAACAAATAACATTAGCAATACACATGTATAGTTTAAAGGTTATTTGTTCTTTTATTTACTAAACTCAGTAATTAGTTTTTATAGGAAAAGGTGGGAGCATGGGAAGAAAAAGAGAGATGTTACTTTTATTTGCCAATTCATTCAATCTAATGGTTAAAATTATACATGGCAGGGTAAGGGGAAAAAGATTTACTTTTCCTCTAATATTAAATATATAATAAATTAACTTTCTAATATTTTTAAAATATTAAAATGTCAAGTTGTTATTTGTGTATCTTGAAATGATTAGCTTTCTGAACCTATATCATTTTAATGAGAAAAATTGTATTTAAAAACATATGTTCTAACCAGAATACTGTGCATTGATGAACATTTCTCATTAACAGCAAATGTTTCTTTAAGTTTTCCAATAAGCTTAATGAACCTCACACATATATACAGTATTATTTTATCACCCCTAAATGAAATCATGTATCCCAAAGCTAAATATGGGCTCTAAAATTAGAGTTTAAGTAAATCAAATTATCCACTGATAAAATATTTTTCTTAATAGCATGCACATGTATTTTTATTCTTCCACAATATACCTCTCTTCATCCCACGAGAGGGATTTATAACTATCATTTCTATTTTTCATTACAGGCTGATAATTTTATTCCTATGAGGGGGTGAGATAATAAGAAGCTTAATTCCTGCTGTTATATAGGTTAACAGTAACACATAGACCTCATGTAAATCACTGAATAAGGTTTTATTCATGCATTTGCCTGATTTGTTTTGGTCTTTTAAAGAGAACATTGAAGATTATAGGGAGTTCTAGTTATTTCTTTATTAAGGCATTTGGGAAATGCATCAAAATGAAATTGTTTGAGGATATTCAATACAATGTGATATGTGCATATGTTCATCCAGATTGTTTAAAACACTCTCAGGAAGTTTAGTTTTTTAGGAGGACAGTTTGGGGAATTTGATTTCTAGTTAGTGGAAAGAATGTCTTCTCTTTATGAGAGCTAGAATGTAGTAAAATGAGCTTCCTATTGACAAGATGACACCACTGTGGTAACTCCTCATTCCTTGGGTTGTGCTCACATAACTGATATTTTCTTTTCATGTATAAATTAACATACATTGCAATTCAGTTTAGTCCATTTTCCTGTCATTTAATTTTATTGCAAAATAGTATCTTATTTCTGAGTGAATTTTTAATATACCTTTTTTTTTTCAATATACTCATTTGAAACAACTGTTTTAAAAATGTGACCCAGGGATTCCTTAGAGACCCTGATGACTTGTTTGTGTGAACTTAAAACTATTTTTTATAATAATATTAATGCATTATCATTTTTCTTGATTCCCTAATGCTTGATGAATTGAGTTTTCAAGAGACTATATAAAATATAACCTTATTGCAGGAACAATCACTAAAATGTGCAATTCTGAACATTTGTGTTTTAAAAGATTCTCAGCCTTAATTTTTAATCTGTAAATAGTGATTGATATAATTCACACAGGATCAAAAGATTTTAGACTCTCAATAAATTTCCAGAGTATAAAAGGATCCTGAGAATACAGTTTGATAACCACCAACCTCAAATTTTCTCAATAGCATTCAAGGACAAGGTACCTGTATTAATCAGTTTTGCCTTGTTATGGCCAAAATACCTGGCAAAAGCAACTTATAGAAGGAAAAGTTTATTTTGGCTCATAGTTTCAAAGGTTTAGTTCATGGTGGGCTGACATCATTACTCTGGGCCCAAGACAAGGCAGAACATCATGGCAGAAGGGCATTGTAAAAGAATACTGCTTACCCCATGGTGGCCAAAATGCAAAGAAAGAAAGAAGTAGGGCCAAAGGATAATGAATCTTTTCAGAGTACACCTTCAGTGACCTTTCTCCTCCAACCATGCCTCTCCTGCTAACTTTATCACCCAGTTAGTTAGGACATTTAAACTAAGATGGATTGATTGGGCTAAAGCTTGTATAAACTATTCATTTTTACCTCTAAATATTTCTTTATTAGTACAGAAGATTGGTGGGGGGATAACTCATATAAAAATTATAACATTCTGCTGCTACCCCTCACAAGCCCATATCTATCTCACAATAAAAATGCATTTAGTTCACTTCCAGAAATTTCCATAGTCTTACCAGTTCCAGCATTTTTCCAAAAATCCAAGTCCAGATTTTCATCTGAGACCCAAGAAAAACTGAGAGTCAAGACAAGCCCCTGTGAAAATCAAAAGCCAATTATACACATCCAATATACACTGACACAGAATAAACATTCTTACTCCAAAAAGAAGGAATAAGTTCATAGAAAGAAGGGATTGGATCAAAGCAAGAACAACACCTGAGAGGAGCAAACCAGTATTGTAAGTCTGTGTATAGCAGTTAGGACACTTGGTGGCGAGTTGTGCTCTCCAAAGGGCTTGGGCAGATCCACCACTTTGGCCTTGCTGGTTGCAGTACACTTGGCACTTTTAGCCTGTCTCTCTCCATAGGCAGTAGTTATTTTTGGCAGACAGTCCACATTAGTGGCATCTTTTAATTCCTTGGTCCTCCATTTCAGCATCAGCTTCACCTTGACAACTTTATATATCACCCTCTCAGAGGCAGCCTGCAAAAATTCTGACCCAATTACATTGGGCTTGGCCTCCTAGTCCTTACTTTGAAATCTTGATGAAAATTATAAGACCTCTTAACTCATCATGCATCCAGCATTCCTGAAAAACCAGCACCACATGGATGACACCAAGATCTGACTCCAGTTCATGGAGTAGCTAGGTTCCTTAGAATCATGGCTGCAGCAGCTTCTGAGATCCTAGGTAACTGAGCACAATGAAACAAATTCTAGGACCCTTGTGTAAGAAGGGTGTCCCCAGAATCTCTACTAAAAGTAATTTTCTCTTCAAGACCCTTGAACCTGCAACAGTGTGATCTTACAAATTCTCCAATGACCTCAAGGCATTTTTTCCAATTTTCTGTGTGCAAAGTACTTAGCATCTCTTTAGTAAAGGTTTTTAGAATCCTTCAACTCTGCTTTCTGCTCCTGATTCTCATAGTAAAACTGGACTATGGTCCCATCTCACTGTTCTTAGACAGTGGTATTAACCTAAATTTACATTTTCTATACTCATATTATATTAATTTGAATTTTTCTCAAGTCTAGTGCTTGTACACTTCTGTCTCAAATAATTGTTCCCATGAAATAGAATTTGTAGTTAGATGACAAGACATTACGTCAATATCCATTTATCCATAATTGAACTAAGGTGTAGAGAGAAAATTAGTCTTCAGACACAACACTTTGGTATTGAAAAGACAGAAAAAGAAAGTCCTAAGAAGACTAGAAAAGAAACAGTAGGTAGGGTACAATGGGACTTAATGCCCAAAAATAGCTTCCACTTATTCTTCTTTAATGCACCACCAATTCTCCAAGGAGGATATAGTTACATGAAAATTAGAGCAAGGCTCCTTCTCTGATCCTCAACTGCTACAAAATGGATGTTTTAAAATGTTTGTTCTTGTTACTAGGTTGTACCTTTGAGTTTATATGACACCGTTTGAGCTTATTTGACACGAATTACATGAGGTAATTGTAGGGTCTAAAGAACTCTAGGGTAAATCTCATCCAACACCTTCTCCAAATAGCTTAGGATGAAATGCATGGCTTTTGGGGTTTCTAGGCCAGTTATTAAAATTTCATGATGAAAAATATTTAAATAAAGTGACAAGTTGAAGAATAAATGATACAATGACATTTCAACTTGTCACTCTCCAAGCCACTCTCTACTAGAGCACATAGAGATGAATCATTTGTATCATTTGTCTATTGCAATTATATCTGTAAGAGTTGACACACTGTCATCTTTGTTTAAATATTATTTATTTATTTATTTATTTATTTATTGAAATGAGAAAAGGCATGCTGTGTTCTGAACAAAAGATAAATAAAATAAGATTGAGTTATGCTGCAAGTCTGCACATTCTAAGCATGATATTTAGGCTTGGACCTCTAAAATTGGAATTAGGTACAATTTTAACAAAGTGAAAAAAAAACAATATGCAAAGGTTACAGAAGTGTAAAAGGTGACTAGTGTGAAGAAGAAATGGTTAAAAGATGGTCATGAGGACTAATTCAACTACTGTATTTCAAGTGCAAACTCAGAAGTCCTATGTCCTTTTATATTCCTAGTTACAAAGTAGACATCTTATAAGGCCAGATTCTCTCAATTGAATCAGATTGGAATTAGTTAAATTAAATGGTAGGACATGTGTTTTTAAAATGTATTTTTTAAATATACCAGTAATTTTGTTTAGTACTCACAAAGAATTATATGATTTATTTTTTACCAAAATAGTATGAGATAACTTATCTTTTTCTAGTGTGATAATTATAAATACTTTTCTATGTTAACTATATGTTGTGTTGAAATTCAGTATTAAAGCCACATTATTCTGTCTTTCAACTCCCATGACTCACATAAAAAGAGATACATAATTCTGTTTCAGAAAGAAAGAATAGTATTAACATAATATCAATAATATGATTTATTTTGCATTGTAAATATGCAGGCACTATACAAAATATTTCAGTATGTTATGTGATTTAATTCTTACCCCAATCTTAGAATGATGCTATTATCATTTCATTAAAAAAAAAGTGAGCAGGGTTTTGAGCAGTTAAATGATGTACCTTACTTGAGGTCTTATAGTAATAAATAATTAGGCCAGAATTAAAAATAAGACTGTTTAACAACAAAATGATCAAACTATACTACCAAAGCACACAGATGGAAAGGAGAGATATCCAGTTAACATTCATTGAGTACTTAGCAATGTACTAAAATCTTGACAAGATTTCTACTAGTTGGCTATCAAATTTTTATCTCATATGTTTATTCCATATACACATGGATATGATAGAATCTTAGCATAGTAATAATGCACATATATCTCACTATAGCAAAATTGACAGTTGATTTCCTAAACAAATATTTTGTTTCTCAAAATCATTCCTTGAGTTCTAAATAGGAATTCTTGAGAACACCGTTAATTCTGGCCACTCACTTATAGAGAGGGCTCTAAAAACTCCAACTGTTTATCCACAGCAAAATGAATGACTGAGTAAATGAATGCTCAAGTTTGTGGGTAGAATTCTTAGTGTAAGAAAAAAAAAGGTTACAAATGATGCTGTATTTTCCCCATAATTTTTGGAATATTTTGTTTTGGGTTTATTAGTCAGTATAGACTATACTACAGTTTGAAATTAAACAAAGTTTTATTTCTCACTCGCATCACATTGTGATGCAGGTTGGAACTTTCCTGGACTAGTGTAAGAAAGCAGGACCCCATGCTGGCTCCCCGCTTGAAACTTTGTCTTCACAGTGTACTCATTTCCATGCACACAAGTGAAAGAAAGAATGAGCATGAGGAGATGTTACATCAATCCTTAGTGAATTTAGAATGAAAGTAATACATCACTTCTGCTTATATTTTATTGAGATTATTAATTCTGTAACACAATCTAGAGGCAAAGGGACTGGGAAATAGGTAAAGTATCATGGATATTGGGTGTACAATAATAATCTCTTCCAAACTCTCCTGTGGTCTCTGGGGTCCTGTTCCTTTACAAACATACCGAGAGGTATGCCTTACTGTAGTGCTTATTCTAAGTCCCAAATGTGTACTTTAAACATAAATTTCTTTTCAAACCAAACCAAAACTGCAACAACATTTTAGAAAAGAAAACAGATTCTTAGCCTACTGCAAGACACTTTTCGTGACTTATAAAGTTGAAAATATGTAAGTATTTGAAGTCAAAACCCAAACAACTACCAGTAGTGTCCTCTACTTGACTCATCTGAGATTTCTTTGACAATGCAGTTTTTTGTTTGAGAAGCCAAGAATACTGACGTCTTATTCCTGGTCCCTTTACATCAGAAATCAGCTTAAATCCCACTGAAGTTGCAGCAGAAGATGACAACATCTCACATGTCAGTATTATTCTTCAAGGAAAATATTTTTCCCTATTCATGATCTTCTCTTTAACTTATGAAGGCTAGAAAAGGTAAACACCCATAAGAGAAAAGAAATTTATATTCAAGAAAACTAATTACCTTGTTATTCTATTTTTCAAGAAAAAACTAATCTGATTGCAGCTGGAAATTGATAATAAATGTAAATACCCCAAGGACACTCAGTTCATGAAATAATTAGATAAAATGTATGAAAATATTTATCAAATCAAACATTACATGATTTAGATGAGAATTTTTTTTAAAAAAAGTGCATTCTCAAACTCGTTCCAATGTGCATTCTCAAACTTAGTCCCAGTAGACTTAGTCCCATAGAAGACTTAGTCCCAATAGACTAAGTCTTCTATGAATGACATTTTCTCATCACCATGCTATCATGAATATGGAACTCAATTTTAAGCTGCAATCATTTTTAATCCCTGGAGAAAACATGTTCCTGTAGGCTTCCTTCTCCTCCTCCTCCTCTTCCACCTCCCCCTGAAGATCCCCCTCCTTCTTCTACTCTTCTTCCTTCTGCTGTTACTCTAGTTACATTCCCACCCTTCTTTCTTCTCATGCTATGGGACTCCCATGTCTGACTTTTCATAGTATCTTCAGAGACATATGCCATCCCTGTTTCCATCTTTATTCATACAGTTTAATTTTTTGGACAGGGTTGACTTAACTCTTCTTGTCTTTTGAATCTACTATTCCATCTCTTATTCTCAGTTCACATGATCAGTATCTCTGTGAAAACATCCTTAACTCCCCCAGAGAGAATTAACTGTTGTCCTGTAGGCACCACAAGACCTATTATTTAAAACTATTATATTGGAATAATTTTAACACATGAATACCTTAAATGCCAAAATATTATGTTATTTTTTTTCCTTTTTTACTTATACATTCCTCATCTGGGAACTTGAAACTCAAGAGATACAAAATAATTTTTTTCAAATTTCTGGCTACTTATTTTTCTGTATAGCTATTCTCTTAATAGTTTTCATAAAGTCATCTCTAAAATAATGGAGAGAACAACTTCTTTTTTCTACCTAACCCAAGGAGTACTTTTTTTTTTTCATTTTCTATCACAAATATGCATATGATTATTATTAAACTCTCTTTAGTCTAGCATGGCTGTATTTATTTTGTACCATTAAAATATGTCCTTTATTCAAAGGATTCATTATATGTTTTTCCATGACCTAATATATGCATATAGATATTATTATATACACACAAATAAACATGCATATCTTGATAATAATCAACAAATTACATGTGTACATAGATATGACATTATTTTTATTAAATGTAGTGTTTTTTTTAATTGGAACATCACTATGCTAACTCATTTGGTAAATATTAGCCAGTTTAACAACATGGGACTGAGATAAAAAGAAAGGACAGGATGTTTTAAGAGATTATAAATGGAGTAAGAAAAAAATTCATATATGTTGGCATTACCTTAATCACATATCAGGAGCAGTGTATGTGTTTACTTTTTAAAATTTTATTTTGAAATGTGTTTTGAATACCACCTGTTTGATGTACTGCTCTGCATTTGGCTGGAAATCAAAAATTATACTGTCAGATTCTTCTGTTTCACCCACATATTTGATACACAAAGATATTTATCTAATGAATAATCTCATCATAGAACTATTGCATACACAATTATAATGTAAATTAGCACTACATAACTAAATAATCAGAAAGTTACATAATAGCATGGCAAGTAGAAAAGTGACTTCATTTGCAAAACTAATTAAAGGTACTTGATAGTGTGTCATTCAAAACGTTCAACTTCTATGTTATAACTTCCCTCTGCAGGACAGTTCTTTGGATGGTCTTGGACCAGCTCAGTCCTCCCTACCTCCACTTCCATTTTCCTGCTTGTAACTCCTAGGAATAGCTGTTGGATGTGTAGGGAATATAGCATCCTGAGATAAAAGAAAACTGTCTCCACACCATTCCCAGGGTCTCCATGACAGAAAAGGATGACTTTCCATACTCTAGCCCACTGGTCATCTTACCTCAGTGGTCATCTTACCTCAGTGGTCATCTTACCTCAAGTTGGGTAGAAAACCTACAACAGGCTGCATTTGGGGATCTCTCAGCTGCGGCATAAGAGGCACAACACATTTGAATTCCATCCACCTCTAACTATCTGCAACCTTTTAAAGACTTGAGTGACCAGCTAGTGATATAATCCTAGGCTTTTGTTGCCTCATTCTGCCAATTTGCAAGACAAATCCACCTTCTGTAGCTTGTTGCATATGAGTGTGTCTCCTATCACTGGGCTCAAACAAATTTGTAACAGTATATGCTGAGTCTGTTTCACACTCTAAGAGTAGGTGAAGGAAACAGAAACTGTCTAAATTCTCATGGATGTTGTGCCCTCAAGGAGAACACATTTGATCACACACATTACTTAATTAATTAAAAATGTAAAAACAGTTATAATCAGAGGTATAAAATACTCAATCCCTAAAAGATAGGTAATAACCCCCATGAGAATCATTGTGGGGTGAATATTCCCTGAAGAAGAAAGCACAGAGTTCTAGGGATGAAAACTCTTAGGTTAAGAACTGGAATCATAGTCATACTTCAATCAATAGTTTAGTTCATGATAAAGCATGAAGCAAATAAAACACAAGAATTATATATAATGGCGTCCTTGGTGTGTGTAAGTGTCAAATGATCTATTTAATAAAATAATTGATGATAAATCTAGGACTGAATACTCACATTTTTATTATTCAAATTGTTAAAACTTTTTTAAAAAATATCTCTTCAATGAGAGGGATTAATTATTCAGTAAAGCCCAGAGGGGAGAAATAGAGTAATGAGTAGAAGTGATAAATGAGGCAGATTTTAGGTCAAGGTATGAAAGAACAACAGCGATCACAGCTATGCAAAATTGATATAAATACTGAAAATACAGATTGAGCATAGCCTTATCTGAAATGAATGGGACCAGAAATGTTTCAAATTATATGTTTTTTTTTCTCTCTTCCTCCTCCTCCTTCCCCTCCTCCTACTCTTCCTCCTTTTAAAATTTGGGAATATTTTGCATATACACAGTGAGATATTTGGGGGATGGAACTCAAATCTAAACATGTAATTCATGTATGTTTCATGTACATTTTAATCACATATCCTGATGCTAGTTTTATAAAGTATTTCGAGTGCACCTGTGTAGTGAATAGGACTTGTCTGTGAGATCTAGTGTGGAAGTGTCCACTTGTGGCATCTTGTGGATGTTCCAAATATTTAGGAATTTGGAATATTTTGGACTTATTATTTCTCAACGAATGATGTCCAACATATAGTAATAATAACTTTTTTATGGTATTTAGCAGCTTATACACCATTATCTCCTGTGCATTTTAGTATTATGAAAGAACTCTGTGGCCAACACCATATTACTATAAAAAGACTAATAAAACTCAGTCTCTTACTTCAGAGTCTATCAAGATTTCAAGCTGAGTGATGTAGCAAAGTAGCCCCAAATCACAATTTCACTTATGAATATGACTCTTTAAGAAGGATTTGTGGTTAGATGATCTCCTGAAGGATTGCTGGTAAGAAAGTATTGTATCCACAGCCAGGCCAATCCCTGCAGGAATCAATTCTGTCAGGAAGATTTTTTTCATTGTCTCCATTTTACAAAGCAGAGAATTAGAGAGATTAGGTTAATTCTCCCAGTCATATCTAGTAGAGCTAGAGTAGGACTTAGTCACAGAACTAATATTAAACCTATGATAGAGTGATTCTTTGGCACTGATGTAATTCAAAAAGAGGCAAGAAATCGATTGTTGAGAATTTTTCAAATCAGACTTAACCATGAAATATAAAGTGAGTATCCAACTTCTCAACACAGAAATCAATAATTTTATGATCCCTGGGATTTAGTGACAATTCTGATCCAAATAGAAGTTCAAGGTTTTTAAAATCAATGTCTCTTATATTTATATCTCATTTTTCTTGGGTTAAAAATTTTGATTCCTACCTATATTAACAGGTACTATATTCTTATTGGCCTTTTTCCACAATTATCAAGTCATATAAACAGTATGATGTCAAAATAAGAATATCAATATTATTACAAAAAAATTAACAATCAAGAAAAATTTCAGGGTTTTTACGGTTCTTTTTTTCTTATAAGCCATTCAGTTTAGCAGTTCCATTTTCAAAATGTCTTGAAACAATTTTATTTTTCTGTATGATATGGAATCAGTTTAATATACAGTTAGGTTTGCCTTATTATTTTTTATTTTATTCTATATTAAACCCTCTTTAATTTTTCTTAAAAAGTAGAGTGCTTACAGCAAATATATTGCTGATAGAAAGGTAAAATGCCTTATGAAGAGCAACTGAAAATATTTAGCAAGGTATAGTTTATTGCCCTTGGCCCCAGAATCTCAGAAGTATCTATCCCAAAGATGCATGCAAAAATAACTAGTATTTGTATGTAGCTTCTTCACAAAAATTATTAATGAAAAAGAGAAACTAAAATTATTAAGAGTGAACTAACTAAAGTATCCCAATATATGAGTGCCTTTTCCCTACCTATAACTTTGTCAATGGTATTTTCAAACTTTTATATTTTTTGCCAATCTTACAGATGAATCATACCAGCAAAGTACACTTTTAACATGCACTTTTATTAGAAGTGAAATTGAGCAGTATTTATATGTGCAAGTACCTTTGGATTTCCTTTTCTATGAGTAGCTTATTTATGTCTTTGGTCCATTTTAAAAATTTAATTGTTGGCTTTCTCTTCCCAATATTTAATAGCTCTTCATATATTTGAGAACTATGAAATGTTAAAATTTTTCCTAGTTTTACATTTATCTTTTGATATTGCTAATGCAATTTGAACATATAAACATTTATCTGATTCAAATGCAGTTAAGTTTAGCACTCTTATTTTTGCTTTTGGAATGTTCCTAATCCTAATGAATTTCCCACACTTCACCAGAAAAGAGACTGAGACCATATTTCTCAGATGGCCCAATTGACTTCTGACCCAGGGGCATAACCTGTAGAAGTTAGCCCATCAATAGAGTCTTCCACTTGAAACTTGAACTAGTAGGCAATAACAATTTTTAAATTAAACCCCTAGATTTTTGGATGAAAACAATTTTGGTATTGTCTTGTTAGCAGGAAAAATTAGTTAATACTTTATCCAGTGTTCCTAGTAATATTTATTTAACTGTTGCACTTTTTAACCTATGAATTTGCCTTTTCACATTTATCATAGTCTATATTCCCATAAAAACCTGAATTTATTTAGGATCTCCTATTCTATCCCATCAGTTCATCTGTAAATACAGATTCAATTAATATGTGTGAAATATAGAGGCTTTTTGCATGTCTTAGTATCTATAATTGCCTTTTGGAATTATATTGCTTCTCTAGCGGTAGTAAAACTTTCATGGAGCTCCTATTTTTCATTGAATAAATTTATATTTTAAGTGGAGTCAGAATCGGTAATTAGGAATATATTTCATTGAGTTAATGTGCTCTAAGGCCTACAGGCTAATTCAGTATGCATAGAGAGAATATCATTTCACCAAAAAAAAATTTTGGTCTACAAAAAAGCATCAGTTGTGTATGGCAACTTATTAAGAATACCAAACTTTGAAAAATATTTCAAATAACATAAAAACTTGGAAATAATCAGAATGTATTAGAAAAGTATCTTCAGAAAATAATATAAATACAATATTAGAGAAAGCTGGAATCATATATTGATTAAATGAATATGTGATTATTATTTTGTTTGTGTTGCTCTTTTAGTATGTCAATTTTACTAAGGGTTAGTTTGCACAAAATAAAATGAAATAAAACCTGTGTTAAAAAAAAAAAAACAAGTACTGCATGATTTCACTTATATAAGGTGACTAAGATGGTGGAATACTTACAAATAAAAAATAGAATATTGATTTCTAAGCGTGAGGAGAAGGAGGAATGGGGACTTATTTTTTAGTGATTATAGAGTTTCAGGTTTGTAAGACAAAAACAGTTCTGAAAGTGGATGGTGGTAGTGATTTGCACAACATGAATATAATGTGGTCAATTTATGTTATATTTTATTTTCACAACAATTTGTAAGAGAACAATGCATCCACTTAAGCATACATTTAGGCAAGTTTTACAATTGCTTACCTTTGTGTATCCACACCCACATTCAGGTCATAAAATTTTACATACTTTCAAAAGATAAATTCTGTTCCTTTGTGGTCAATTTTCTCTCCTAGCCCCAGGGAATCTCTGATATACTTTCTCAAGCAGATTATTCTTAAAAAAATTATAAATAAAATCATAAATTACATATACTTTTTGATCTGTATCTTCGATGTACCAAAATATTTTTCAAATTCATCCATGATTTTACATGTTCTAATAGTTCTTTTATTTACTGAGTAGTATTTCAATGTTTGAATATCCAATTAATGAGTTTTTTAATTTTTGGATTTATGGATAAAACTACTTAGAAAAATAAGCAAAGTTTTAGGTCTGGGATTGTGGCTCAGTGGTAGAGCGCTTGCCTAGCATATGCGAGGCACTGGCTTCAATCCTCAGTACCACATAAAAATAAAAAAAAAAATTAAATAAAGGTATAGTGTCTATCTACAACCAAAAAAATATATATTAAAAAAGCAGAAAAAAAGAAAAATAAGCAGAGTTTTAGAAGATCTTAAAACCTAATAAGTATTTTTTTTAGTTTTATACAAATTCTAGGATTTTTTTTTCTATTTGTATGGAAAAAGGTACAGATATCTTAACAATATTTTTCTAATTCCTAAGCACTGTATAACTTTCCATTTTCTTGTGTCTTCAAATTCTTTGATTGGTATTTTATAGTTTTCAGTGTACAGGTTTTCATCTTTTGGTTACATTTATTGTAATGAATTTATATATATATTTGGCTATTGTAAATATGATTTTTTTCTTGGTTTCCTCTTCAGATAGCTCATTGTTAGTATTTAGAAATGCTACTGATTTTGTAAGTTGAATTTGTACCATGTAACTTACAGAATTTGTTGAGTAGTGCTGACAGTATTTTGGTGGAATCTTTAGATTATAAACACAGTAACTGTGTCTTCAAACAATGACAACATAGTTTCTGTTCCAATTTGGATGGCTTTTATTTCTTCTTCTTGACTAATTGCACTAACACTTCCAAGACTGTATTGAGTAAATAACACAAATGGCGTTCTTGTCTTGTTCCTGATCTGAGAAGAAAAGTTTTCAGTTTTTCAACATTGTGATATAAGCTCTGGGTTTGTTGTATATGACTTTTATTGTGTTCATACACATTCCATCTAAATCTAATTATCTTAGAGTTTTTATTGTGAACGGTGTTGAATTTTGTCACATGACCGTTCAGCATCTATTTAAAGGATGAATGTCTTTTGCCCTTTGTTCCATTAATGTTATCACAGTTATAGATTCACTTCTGTTGAAATGTTTTCCATCTCTTGGATGAATCCCAGTTGACAATGGTGAATTATCTACATTTAGTTTGCCAATAATTGTTAAAACATTTTTATACCTACACTCTTCAATAATAATGGCTAATAATAAAATAGAGTTTGTTTTCTCTTTGTTTCCTACTGTGTCCTTTTGGTATGGAGATGATACTGGCCTCAGAGTTACAAGAATTCTCTCTTCTTTAACTTTCTGGAATAGTTTGTCAGAATTGATATTTAAAAAACAATTTTTGGTAGAATTCAGCAGTGAGATCATTAGTCCTGGACTTGTCTTTGAAGGAAGACTTTTGATTACTCAATTTCATTATTTATTATTGGCATGTTCAGGTTTTTGATGTCCTTGTGATTCACTCATCATTATGGATGTCTAAGAATTTCTTCTAGTTTATACAATTTGTTGCCATATAATTGTTCATAATAGTCTTACAATAGTTCATAATCCTTTGTATTTCTCTGGTATCAGTCATAATGTTTCTTCATTCATTTCTAATTTCACTTATTTGAGTCTCTTTTTTTCTCAGTATTGCTAAAGATTAGAGAATTTTATCTTTCCAAAAAAAATTCTCTTCATTCCATCAAATGTTTTAATAGTTTATCAATTCTTTATTTATTTCTAAAGTGGTCTTTATTATTTCCTTTTTTCTGCTAACTTTGAGCTTAGTTTGTTCTTTTTTTCCCTAGTTTTTTGAGGTGAGATGCTAGGATATTTGGATTTTTCTTCTTTTTTGACGTAGCATTTATTGTTATAAACTCCCCTTCTTCAACTGATTTCACTGTATTACATAAATATTGGTATACTGGATGTTTGTTTTAAGTTTTTTTCTCCCTCATTCTCCTTTTAATGTCTTCTTTGACCCATTTTTTTGAAGACTTCAAATATCTCAGACAAAAAGAATAAGTTAGAGCTGTCACTCTATTCAATTTCAAAATATATAACAAAGTTATAGTAATCTAAAAGCATGGTAGGCATAAAAACAGACACAGATTATTTTAGTAGAGGAGAGAACAAAAAAATAAATTCTCACATTTAATATCAATTGACTTTTGACAAAGGTGCAAAGAACACACAATGGGAAAAATACTGTCTCTTCAATAACACTACATGTTTACATAGAAGTAAATAAAATTAAACTCTTATGATACAACACATATGAAAACAAGCTCAAAATTGACTAAACACATAAACATAAGACCTGAAATTGTAAGGAAAATATAGGGGGACATTTCCATAACACTGATTTTGGTGATGATATTTGGATAAAGCCTAAAAAGCACTGAAAACTAAAGAAAAAT
Source organism: Marmota marmota marmota (assembly GCF_001458135.2). Lineage (NCBI taxonomy): Eukaryota > Metazoa > Chordata > Mammalia > Rodentia > Sciuridae > Marmota > Marmota marmota. The sequence continues at coordinate 14,825,837 of NW_026000057.1, read as the reverse complement.
AAATAAATAAATAAATAAGAATACCTTAAGCTAAAATGCTTTTTCACAAGCTAAGGAAACAATCAGTATAGTTAAGAGACAAACTAAGAATGGGAGAAAATATTTCTGATCCATTTATCTAATAAAAGGTTAACATATAAATTGCATAAGGAACTCAAATCACTAATAAAAAAAATAATTGTAGCTGTCTTCATTATTTTGTACAATCATGTACCCACTCCTCATGAGCATGAACTGTAGTATATTCAACCACATTTTTCTTATAAGAATTTATTTCAATATTTCAAAACTTTCCAAATTATTAAAATGAATAATAATATATTTCTGAAAATAGGCTTTATTGATTTTTGTTATTTGTTCTTTTTAGATATACATGAAAATAGAGTGTATTTTGTCATATTATACATACATGGATTATAACTTATTCTAAATAAGATCCTACTCTTGTGGTTGAATATGACGTGGAATTACACTGGCTGTGTATTCATATACAAGGATGGGAAAGCTATGTCTGATTAATTCTACTGTCTTTCTTAATCCCCTCCCCATCCCTTCCATTAATTCCCCTTTGTTTAATCCAATGGACCTCTATTCTTCCCCTTCCAACCTTCTATTATTGTCGGTTATCATCCATATATCAGAGAGAACATTCCCTTTTTGGTTTTTTGGAAATGGCTTATTCCACTTAGCATGATATTCTCCAGTTCCATCCATTTACTGTCAAATGCCATAATTTCATCCTTCTTTATGGCTGAGTAATATTCCATTGTGTATATGTACCACATTTTGTTTATCCATTCATCTCTTGAAAGGCACCTAGGTTGATTCTATATCTTGGCTATTGTGAATTGAGCTGCTATAAACATTGATGTGGCTGTGTCACTGTAATTTGTTGATATTAAATCCATTAGGCACATACCAAGGAGTGGGAAATTAGATCAAATGGTGATTCCATTCCAAGTTTTCTAAGGTAGCTCCATACTGCTTTCCATAGTGGTTGCAACAATTTGTAGTCGCACCAGCAATGTGTAAGTGTATCTTTTCCCCCACATCCTCACCAACATTTATTGTCCTTTGTATTCTTGATAATTGCCATTCGGTCTAGAAGGAGATAAAATGTCAGTGTAATTTTAATATGCATTTCTCAAATTACTCATGATGTTGAACATTTTTTCAGATATTTTTGACCATTCATATTTCTTCTTCTGTGAAGTGACTGTTCAGTTCTTTTGCTTGTTTATTGATTGTATTATTTGGTGTGTGTGTGTTTGTGTGTGTGTGTTTGTGTGTGTGTGTTTTGTGTTATTTGTATATCCTGGAAATTAATGTTTTATCTGAGGTGCAGGTGGTAAATGTTTTCTCCTATTCTGTAGACTCTCTGCTAACATTCTTGATTTTTTTTTTCCTTTGCAGTGAAGAAACTTTTTAGGTTGATACCATGCCATTTATCGATTCTTGATTTTATCTCTTGTGCTTTTGGAATCCTATGGAGAAAGTCAGTTCCTAAGCTGACATGATGTAGAATTTGGCCTACTTTTTCTTCTGGTAAGGGGGTGGGGGTCTCTGCTTTAATGCCTTGGCCCTTGATCCACTTTGAGCTGAGTTTTGTGCAGAGTGAGAGATAAGAGTTTAAATTCTACTGCATATGGATTTCCAGTTATCCTAGCACTATTTGTTGAAGAGGCTTTTATCCAGTGTATGTTTATGGTGGCTTTGTCTAGTATGAGATAACTGTATTTATGTGAGTATGTCTCTATGTCTTCTGATCCATTGGTCTTCATGTCTATTTTTGTGCCAAAACCATGCCATTATGTTACTATAATTTATAGTATAATTTAAAGTCTAGTATTGTGATGCCTCCTATGTCATTTTTCACACTAAGGATTGCTTTGGCTATTCTGAGTCTCCTATAATTCCAAGTGAATTTCATGACTATAAAAAATACCATAATTTTAATAGGAATTACATTGAATCTGTGTAGTACTTTTGGTAGGATGGTGGAAATAGTCTTTTGTTGTCATAAAAGTACGTCATTAGTCCTAGGGATGTGACTCAGTAGTAGAACATTTGTGTAGCATCATGCAAAGCCCAGGATTCTATCCTCAGAACTGCCACAAAGTAAAATAAAATAAGATGGAGAAAGAGGAAGAAAAGTTGTTTTTCAAAACCACCCATTTATTAATCTGCACAATTTATCAATATTTACTTATACACAAGCAAGACATATCATATAAACTTACTTGTATTTTTCAATGGGCTAAAATACAAAAGTCTTGCTTGTACATTTATCAGTAAAATAAAGAATGGAAGCTGCATAATAGTAAAGTCAGATTAGTCATTAGTTAGTTGGCAGTATTTACTGAATACCGATGAATAGACCAATGTGATCAAGGATAACATGAATGAAGTCTGTTTATAATAATATACTTTTGCTATTGCCATTAATATCTCAAAAAGTGCAATTGATGCCCATCAAGTTTTTAGAAGACTTGAAAATGGGATAGTCAATAAACCAATTGGCCTATTAGTTACATCTTTATAGCAGAGTCATTGCTAAAGAAAACAAATACTCTGAATTTTAAGACTTTATTCAGGGTCATAATGATGTGCATCAAGACCAACACAACAGAGAAAGAGATGAGGCTCAACTCTGAATAGAGTAAAGACAATTCAGGTTTGTATCCTAAGAGCAGAGTGAGTGGGTCAGTGGGTGGAAATTACTTAGAGGAGATATCACTAGTATGAGGATTTATGCTAAAAGGGCCTAACAGGATTCTACATGAAAGCAGAACAGAGTGATGAGATATTGAGGCTGGGGAGAGAAAAGTGTAATTAGATGTGAAGGTGGGGGTGGGGAGGGGGGGAGGTTCTCTGTGAATTATTATTAATTATTATTAATGATTATTGCTACAATTGGGCTTTGCAAATGTAACAAGCATGGGGCTAAATTTGAGGCTTGGTTCAGAAAATAATATGGATAATGTTTGATCAAGAGGAGTCTTTTGTCATTGAATGGTTGTAGAACATTACACAGATATAGATGACAAGAGAAATAGAGCAGGAAAAAATCACATAAATAAACAAACAAAAAAGTATGTAAATTCAGATCAAAATATTTTCTGATAGCTGTCATAGATAACACTAAATGCACCTGTCAAAACAGAATTTATACAGTGATCATATTGGTTATTCAATGAAGGATCACTATTAAGGGCCATAAGTACTAGGAGAGATTTATGAAAAGAGTAAAAGATATTTGTTTGTACATTCATTATTGAGGAGGGCCTGAAGTGTACAGGTGGAAAGAGAGATCTAGTTTCTGTTTGGTGTCATATCTTTGTGTAAGATCAAGAAAAATGTGGGAAACTTTAAGACTATCAAGATGCATAGATTTAAAGTGATTAATAATTTTCATGGTGACAAACTGAAATATTTAGAAATATGCTCAGTTATAACTGACATAGGAGAATCAACTGACTTTGAGGTTTCTCATGCTGCCTGTTTCCCTGGGAGAAGTAGGAGTAAGAAATATTTGATATGGAAGGGTTAGTGAGCAATCACTCATCATTTGCACACAGAAAAGCAATTGAGTTTGTCAGACTCAGGTCATTTAATATCATCTTTCTGCATATTGCTATTAGTTGACTAGCTGCATGAGGATTTAAATAAATTCTTGCTTCATTTCATAGAAAATCTATAGAAAATGAGGGATTCTAAAAACTCATCTCAGTAAAATATCAGCTATTAAATATTCCTAAATTAAGCAAATGGGAAGATCAATTGCCATGCCATTATTATGTCATGACACTGCATCATAAATATTTAACCCAAATATTCCATTGGACAACAAATAAATAGATAAATATACATGAAGTCTGGGCAGTCTATCATTCAGGGGTCAGTCAATAAAAGAGAAACCATTAAAGATGTTTCATTAAGGAAAGGCTTTAATACCATCAATTAAATGTTGACAAAACCCTGAGACAGCATTGAGATTGAAGGTCAATGAAAGTAGTAGCTCTCCAGCTACTACTCTCTTCACAGACACAGAAAGTGACAGAAACCACTAGCAAAATCCATCCTGCTTCCTGCTCTCAAGCAGATGATGTCTAGAAAAAAAGCTGGAAGGTTTTTGCAAAATAAGACTTCTTTTGTTCAGTTCTACCAAAAGTATGTCGACTACCTTATTTTCTTCCAGGTCTCACATAAGAGCTTCTACTTGGTGAGATCCTATCAGATACTCTTCATCAGGGCTCTGCAATAGAAGGGAGAGTGTAGATGGAGAAAGATGATGTTGGGATGTCAGAAATAACCCATCAATGTAGAGCGATCACATTCTGGGTTCAGAGATATTGGTAAAGATAGTTAAAATGTAATTAAACATGGGTTTTTATTATAGCATTTCTTACTTAGAAAAGATTTTTTCTAGGAAAATTAGTCATAATTATAGTTATTGTCACAGATTTTATATATAGTTATTGTCACAGAATCCTTATCAAGTTATATATGATGGTGGGAATAACATTGGTAATACTATTTTACATCATCTTTTCAATTATGCCTTGAAGATAAAATATTATCATTTGTGAATTTATTCATCGTAGTCACCGTATTGTTAAAATAGATCTAAACTTTTAAAAAAATTTTTTTTAGATATTGATGGACCTTGATTTTATTCATTTAGCTATATGTGGTGCTGAGGATCGAACCCAGTGCCTCACAGCTGCTAGGCAAGTGCTCTACCACTGAGCCCCAGCCCCAGCCCCAAAATAGACTTATTCTTAAAATAGATATCCAATATATATTTTCTGAATAATGTATAGCTATTTTTCAGTTGGAGAAGTTATGACAAAATATGCCACCCACGTACCTGTCTTCTACCTTCCTTCCTCTGTCATTTATCTTTTTGTTGCTCAGAGCTGACTTACACTGAGATTAAAAATATACAAGTATATTATGTTTCTTTAAAAGACAAAATGAAAATTGAAGAAATATGGAAAACTATAATGTATTCAAGAAGTTTTTTAAAGGAAATGTACAGAATCAGTACAAAAAGGAAAAAAAAACAGACAAAAAAAACTTATTAAATTTTTTCCAGACTGCATATTTAAAAAGGAACCATCCAAATAATTTTAATAATAAAAATATTGTCAATTCAGAAAAAAAACTAAAATTTCCTTTATTGTTAGAATAGGTAAAAAAGCATAGGAAGGAAATGGTAAACCCCAAACTCAACATACCAAAGGTAGCTATAATCTGCTTGTATTTCATTTTAAGAAAGATAATAGTTTTAGATAACTTGTATACACGTTAACAGTGATATGGATAACAACAGCTAGAGGCAGTGGAAGATGAGGGGAATTTAGCTCACAGACAGAGCACGGATACATGGGATACCCAGGTTCTAAATCTTTTTTGTATGTTTTTTTAGTGTGGTGCACCATGTACAAATGTATGGCTTCTCCGAATTTTTTTTTTTTCAGTCCTGGGCTTATACCCACGGTCTTGAGCTACATCCTACATTCTCAGCCCTTCTTATATTTTATTTTGACACAGATCTGGTTAAGTTGCTGAGGTTGGCCTGGAACTTGCCATCCTGCTGCCTTAGTCTCTCAAGTAGCTGAGAGTACAGGTGTGCTCCAATGAACCCAGAAATACAGTATGTTTGAACTGAGTTATCTTGGGAAACATGAGAATATTGTAAAGGAAAACTGACACCAACTAGTTGTACAGAAAGTTTTTGTTTTAGAACAACATTTTTAACATCTGGTAAGTAATCAGATAGAATGTATCCAAGCACATGCATCTATTTTGGTACTAAACATAAAAGTTGTTTGTATTTTACCATAAAACAAACAAAAATGGCTTTCACATGAAAATGTGCCAACTCAACTCATATCATTGACTACTATGAGAATCCCTGATCTGGGTCATCAAGAAAGAATGTATTTAGAATGTCATCGCTAAAATGATGGTTATGCACATGTTCTGTCCTCTTCTCCCCCCAGATCTCATGGAAAGTTAATAAGTACAACAAGAAATAGAACAAAAATGTGCGAGACATTAGTAACCACAAAACAGAGTATGTTAGGAAAAGCTGTCAAACATGCAAAGATGTTACAAGAGTGTGGCAAGATTCCAAGAGAGGATATGGTTGACAGCTGTGTTAAAAAAAATAATAATAATAATCATATCCCAAAGTCCTCAAAAGGAGAAAGTGAACTGAAATCAAAAGCAAAATAAAATGAAGATATCGTTGCTAGACATTACCCTGGGATGATTTTGATACTAGGAGAAGGGCAGGAAGCAGGGGTCAAGAGCAACACGTACATGGCATCATATTAGAATGCCTGCTATCTGCAAAATGAAGTGTGCAGAAGGAAGGGTAAGGCAGAGGGGTAATGCCCAGGTCATGTCTGCTGTCTGGGAAGAAGCCACACCTGAAGGACACAGCCTCACACAATGGTTTTCCATGTCTTTCACTGGGAGCTCTCAAGCAGTCCAGTTATGTTTCTTGCATTTGAAACGACTGAAAACAGTGGTCTCCAAAAGATTTTATTTCACTGAAAGATGAATATATTTAAAGAGGAGGTGACACAGAAGATGGCATTTTAAAAGTGGAACAGAAAGATGAAAAGAAGAACACATGAAAGACCAAGAATAATATTGACTGGGAAAATATTGTCAAGAAGCAGTGGGAAAAAAAATGCAGTTTCCTTGAACAAAAACAAAATGCGATGATTCACTCACCATTTGTTTAAAGAGGAACTAGGAGTTGTAATCCGGAAAGATCAGTGAAATAGCAGATGGGTTAAAACTTCAGCTGACATTGTGTAGGAAATAAGTAAGAAATAAATTATCTTCACAGAAATGAACACTATGTTGAAGACTGCAAGGAGAAGATGTACTACTACTAGGAGTATTAAGTACAAATAAGAAGGAAACAAAAATAATAAAGTTAAAAAGGTTTCAAAAGATTATAGGTAAGGAAGTGAGACAGAAAGGAATCAACTTACAAAGAATAAGTTTCCTTGAATAATAGATCTAAATAAATAAAAGAAATGCTAGAGTATAAAGAGTGTATTTTCAGAAATAATACTAGTCAAAAAATTAAACATATAAAGGGGAAATGATTTTCTGAGAAAAAAAAAATTGATTTGAATGACTGACCTTACAAAAGTCTCAACAAAATTCCTGGACTTCAATTATAAAGAAAGTTTTAAGACTGGGGTGTAGCTCAGTTGTATAGCACTTAACTATCATGCACAAGGCCCTGGGTTTAATCCCCTGCACTGCAAAAAGAAAGAAAGAAAGAAATTAACTTTTAGACATCCTAAGCAATCATTGGCAATAGGAAGAACAACAGAAGCTTGACTTACATTTTACCACAATCGTATTTTTCATACCAAATAACAGCAAGTGAGAGGCTATTGGCTAGCCTGGAATATAACTTTATATCCAGCCAAATTTTACTTTTATTATATATAAAGAAGACATATTTACTCACAGAGAGGAAGCATTTAATAAGAGCTTTGAGAGGAGAAGACAAATTGCTGGCTTCAAATCGTGAAAGATGAAGCTACACAAATATATGTGAGCATGATCATTGAACTTAGTTAACCACAAGGCCAAGTGGTTGTAATCTGTGAATGCACAGTGAGCAATGAACAATGCAACTTTGGAAGCAATATAACCAAAGTGTTACAAAAAAAGATGCAGGAGGCAGCATATCTTTTAATCAAGTGGTCAAGGAATATAATTTTAGAATGGGATATTAAGGCACTTAAGGAAAGAAATCAAGTTCTGTTGCAATATATCTTATCTTCAAGACATAGTGAAAAAATTTAATCAATAAATGTAGTATGCTCCATTGAAAATGATGACTACTTTATTATCGATGGAAATTTATTTATTCTCTTTCCAAACTGGGAAGCCCAAGGTCCCAATGGCCACTGTATTCATGTCTGGGAGATAAGTATTTCTTTGCTAAATTAAACTCAATAATACTTTTTTCTACCAAAGTAAAAAAATTATACAGTTCACAAATGAACCTTATATAAAATATCAGAAGAAAAGCATCTGAGAAAAAAGAAACTGGAATTATAGATTATATAGAAAAATTATTGCTAGAAAATAGATAATAGATATCAAAGCAATAACGAAAAATGTGTAATTATTCCAATGTCATTTGTATAATTGTTGATGATTGTACTTAAGTTAATATCTTCCTTCCTCCATTACCCCATTTTCTGTTCCATTGTATGCAGAAACTTGAGCAGATCATGAACTTCATTTCCGTGCTGATCAAGAAATAATATATCGATTAAACTGGAAGATAACTTCACAGGAAACAATGTGTATCATACCACTAATCATTTATTTTCAGAGGGAAATCTGACACCCTCATATACCAATCAAATTTCTATCTTTGGGAGAAATTACAATCCTGACTGTCCTTCAAATTTACATGAGTAAAACTGGATGGTTACTCAGTCTACTTCTTGATATGTCACTTAACATTATCTCCCAACCTGGCAATCTGCTCATAGAATTCAAGTGTCAGTCTGAAAATTATCTCATAGATTTTCAATGAAAAAGACCTCTATAAAAACCATCACAGTGGTGGCAGTATAGAAATCTTAAATCCATGTATTGCCTTACTTTTAGATTTATTTTGATTCAGTTTGTGCATTGTTAGCAATATCTTATTTGCATAATAATGGTAATTATTAATTATATGATGAGCCTATATTTGTAATGAATTATTTTCTTAGAGTTCATTGAATGTTAGAGTGTCTTAGAGATTGAACTTTATAAAGATAACAACACTTTAGTGAAATTATAATTCTTATAGATTCAAGTGGAAAATGTCAAAGTCTATTTAAAACAGTATATAACAGAAGATATAGTAGTGCTAGTTAACATTATAAATATGTAAACACTATAGTTTTACCTTTCTTTTTGGCATTAATTAAACATGATGACCTTTTATGCATATTAAGAGGAAATGATTCTTAATGATAATAAATAACCCTATATAATAAAAATTAATAACTCACTTGTGTATCCAATGAATTGTTTCACTCTCATGAACATTAATTCTTTAAATTTTATCATAGGAAAGTATTTTATAGCCTGTTAATTAAGATTCAATGTTTTATTAGAGCTGAATAAAATAAGTAAACTTATGGCCTTTAGAACAATACAATGCAATCATGTAGATGTAAGATTCAAAAGAAAAGCGAAGGTTTTAAGAATAAATGTATTTTTTGTCATTTAATGAATACTGAAAAGCGTGTTGTAAATAGTCTAATTCCTTTCTTAATATGTAAATCTCTCATATAAAACAAGGTTGCTGTCTGTGTAGGCTGGCCTGCAATTGAGCCTTTCTTTGGTAGCAGCATCTGCAACCAAGTGCACACTAACACCCTTTTTTTCCTTTTTCAATGTCCTCTGGTGCTAATTGAAGATTTTTGTGATGAGCTTTGAATGCGCAGGAAATGCCTAGTAGGAGTCCAGACATTTGCAAATGGAATTTCTGGCTAGTTTATTATTCCCTATCTATACTAGCATTTGAGCTTTATTCTTATTAGACTTAAATCCCCTCTGTGCTATTTAAGTCATTATTTGCCAGTTTGAAAATTGAATACATAATATTGTAATCTGAAATATGTGGTTTCAGTGTATTTTGTTGCAGACTCAATGGATGGCTCCAAGTTGAAATATAAAAAAAAAAAAAATAGGAAATAATAAAATGCCTACTTCAGGGGGAAAAAAAACTTCAAGGTCATGACATTAATATTGTCATTTTCATTATAATCATGAATATATTGCATTTAAATGATGTACTCTTCAACATTAAAAAAACCTTTGTAATGTTATTAAAAGAATAAAATACCTGAATTGATAGGATTTTAATTTTAGAGCCTAAGAGTTTTAGCTTTCAGAACTGTCATGTAATGGAACCATTTATTTATTATAAGTAACTATAAATTGCTGGTCCAACAAAGAGCTCCTACATCATTAAAATAAATTCATTAAATAAAAAAGAATTTGGTTCTCTGTAAGAGACTGAGGGGGAATAAAGGTTTTACTATTGTCTAAGGCAAAAGGATATGATGGGCCAGAGAAACTGGAGTGGAGGAGTGCAGGAAAGGTAAAGAATGAATATACAAAGAGTAGATACATTCTGGTTCAGACTACCACAGACTAAACAGCCCCTTTTTTGGCTTCCCTCTCCAGTTATTATGGCAACTTTTACTAAACAATAGGCTATTATAAATAGAGTCCTCTATTGCTTGCATACAATCTCACCAACCAATCAATGGATCTTCAAAATATCAATTAATTAATTGGCAAATCAGCAAGTCAATAAATTGATCATCTCCTGTGGGTAAGACATTGACTGACTAGGAAAACAAAGGCCCAGGGGCTGATGCTGGTGGCCATAATCAAGGGGGAAATCCCAACAATATTACCGTAATCAGAGCTTCCCAGAGTGATCACACTGAAAGAAAACACACATCTGATCATTTTTTCTTAAATTGTGATAAAAAAAAATTAACATGATACCTCCCATCTTAACATTAAGTATTTAATGAACAATACGGTATTGTAAATTATAGTCATAATACTGTGCCTCAGATCTCGATAAAGTGATTACCCTGAATAACTGAAGCTTTTATACTTGTCAAACAATAAAGGAGAACTGGGTTTTGTTTTATTTGTTTATTTATTTATATACAAGACATCTGGAAAAGTCATATGCTTTAAAAAAATAACCACACAAGATCTAAAACCCTCAGACCAATCTTTGCCTTTCTCCCTTCCTTTATATCACTACTAAACCCTAATTTGGTTTTGTTAGATTTGTCTCCAAACTATGTCCTTCTGCTTATTTTTAGCACTATTATTCTAGTATTTCAGGTATTTTTCACCACTTGATAATCTATGACAACATGCCGCTAGCTACCTGATTTCCCTGCCTATGAACTACTCCCTTCACGTCCATAGTTTTTACTGCACATTGAGCATTCTCTCTTTAATTAGGGATTATCAAGTATTTCCTTTCCTTATAAATTTGGGCTGTAGAGGAAATGTTCATCAAATCATGCCACATTCACTTCTCTTCTTGTTCTTATTCTCATTATAGCTAGAAAGGACTAATTTTTAATAGAGATATGAGGAATTTTTAAAGTTCTAATTTGTGGCTTCCTAATCCCATAGGTTTTGAATTAACCTAATTTCTTAATGCCCTAATTCAGTGTCTGGCTAATCATATATGCACATGTTAAAGGAAAGTGACAGAACAAATAACTATTAACATAAGTTTTGAAAATACCAAGATGGCTATAATTTTTTTTAATTATATTTTTTCCCAAAGAGTTAGCAATTTTATTAAAGGTACTATTTTGATCTTAAAAGTTCTCTGAAGGCCCATATGTTAAAGGCTTGGTCACTGACCTTAGACACTATTAGGGAGTGGAGAAACCTTTAGGAGGTGGGGACCTAGTAAAGGAAGTTAGGTCAATGGGAGTGTGTCCTGTCATAAAGCCTGCCCCTTCCTTTCTCTCTCTCTCTCACTTCCTGGCCACTGAGAAGTGAGTATCTTCTTTGCCAAACACTCTTGCCATGATGTTCTATGCTACCACAGGCACAAAGCAACAAGACCTGACCATTATGGACTGAAACTCTGACCTAGAATAATAGATTTCAACAAATGATGTTTACCAAGCTTGCTCATACAATAGAGGAGCATTTAATTTATTAATTGTCTACATTTTATTCCCAAACTTCGACATTTTCCAGGAAATCATGCCTCAAAAACACACAGGATCTGAGTTTTTTTTTCCTAGAGCTTATTTACTGATAAGAGTTTTACTTATGCACTTATTTCAATTTATTTACTGAACCAGGAACATCCTATTAAGGACATACCACAGATAATGACTATCCTAGTGGACATTTTATCTATTTTCCCTTTGGTCTAGTTATATTGACTAGGAGATTAAACTGGGCCATCTGCCTTCTTTTCTTCCCTCAGGGGCCATTCCCGGTAAGTGGAATAATATTGGATCACAGGTCAGTTGACTCAACTCCTTCCTTACAAACAACCAACACCTAAAACAAAATTGTGGAAAACATGTTAGTAATTTGAGCACTGCATTTTATTTTGAAAAGGGCTGTAAGTTCTCAAACTTCAAGAAATAAGTGAAGGGTTTTTTTGGGGGGGTGCATAATTTGGAAGTTTTTTTTTTTACTCAGGATATAATGCATTCTGGGATAAAAAACTGACTTTGCTAAACCCTGAACACTCTTTTAAACATTCAGAAAGTTTAAAAAAAAGTGAATCATTTATTACAGCAAAAACTCTCTCACCAGTCTGGAAGTTGCAGAGTTCCTACACATGTGAAATTATATCCAAGTCTATGTATCCAAATTCTTATACACTGTGGCCATGTAAATTAGAACAGTCATTTTGCAGAATAGTTTGGAGGTCCTTTGAAAAACTAAATGTAGATCTACCATATGATCAAGCAATCCTACTTCTGGGTATATGCTTAAAGGAAATGAAGTCAGCTTATCTAAGCAAAACTTACACACTCCTGTTGATTATACTAACTGATCACCATAGTCAAAAACAAGAATCAACAGAGGTGTCCATTATAAGATGAATTGATAAATAAAATGTGGTATATATGCTTAATATAATATTAGTTAGCCATAAAGAAGAATGGAATGCTTTCATTTGCAGCAAAATGGATGGAACTGAATGATAATAAGTGAAATAAGCTAGGCACAGAAAGACAAATGCAGCATGTCTGCCTTTATGTGGAAACTAAAAAAGTTGATCTCAAAGAAAATAAAATAATGATTACTAAAAGTTAGAAAGGATATAGAGGAGGGAGGACAGATAGATATTGGATAAAAAAATTATCTAATTCAATCATGGCTGCTGAAGCCTGTAAAGAATGTTTCATTAACATTTGCTACAATTTTATGAGTGATGTTATGTGTTCAATTCAGCAAATCTACATTGAGGCAGATGGTAGAAGACCTGCTAGGCTTACTCTCCAGCCAAATAATATGTCCCAACAAGGTCCCCTTACAAGAATTTAATTCAAATTTATGCCTGAGCAAAATTATATAAATATCTACATGGCACATTTTTGGGGGGCTCTTCCAACTATTAGTTGAAACTAAAATATCAATCTAAGGACAATCCGTGAAGTTCTATTGTTTTTTGGAGCTAGAATGTCTTTAAATAGAGAATTAATTGGAAGAAGAAAAGTTCAGAACCTTAATGCATTTTACAACACTGGCTTTCTCTTCTCTATTATTATTATTGACAGCAATTGTTTTATAATTGAATTAAATGTAGGCTATAGGTTCCTTTTCCATTCACCTAAGTAAAGTTGCTTCCTGAATTTCCTAAACTATAGATGGGGAAAAGAAGAAAATGAGACCACCGGGAGAGTCTTCATATTAATCAAGTGTTGAATTATGGACAAACCCCATCCTTCTTCACCTGGGTACACATTTACACTGTGCAACACTACAGTACTTACTGGTAGGTGTTTCTATACCCATGTTACAGGATAACTTGTTAGGATGATAGCCACAGTACAGCTAATTATATTTCAATCTCATTTTAATACTGTTTCAATATAAAGACAATTTACTAATAATTAAAACTTAGGAGAACAAAAATACATTTTCTGTGACACCTTTTTAGCTCTCATCTTGACTAATCTAGCAATAATATTCCACAGGTTTAAACTCCCCTTCCTTTAAAGATCTGTCTTCATAAATGTTACAAATATTTATTCCACATTGAGCATCAGCTCTGTCTTTTTTCTTTTGTCCTTTATGCTTGCATTTGTATTCTTTTTACTCTGTATTTTTGCAGGAATCTTCTCACCCATTTGCCCATTTTTATGAAGTAATGTATCATTAGCTCAGAATTGCTTATGAACTGCAGCTTATTGTAAAGTGGTAAATAAGTCATTGAATGTCTACTGATATTTAGAGCAAACAAAACTAATCGGTTCCTCCATTTATAAAATAGTTTCTGTCTCAATTGCTTGAAGAGCTATATTTAATATTATGAAATCAATCAAAGAAAAAAGATTAGCCAGGACATTCTGTAGTCTTGTAATTGTCTTCTATCATAACATATTCTCCTCATCAACAAAATGTATTGATAAATAATCTGGACATGATACTCTTCAATATTACATTTAAAGAGCAGGGAAGAGTACCTTTCTTTTTCTCTAATTTGTTATGATTTATGATATAGCACAACCAAAAATATAAGACTTTAAAATGTCCAAGCAATGTTTATATGCATTTTCTTAGTTGTAACTTAATGTGTTTTTTACGTTATGAAAGAATGTGAAATAAATAAGTGCATTCAATACTGCTAACCTAATTTAGGGCCTTACCATCTCTTACCATAACACTTTAATAGACTCCCAATGGCTCTCTCTGCATATACCCTCTGGATGTCTGCCAAAGTGGGCTTTCTGTAACACCTGCTGTATTGTGTAACTGCTCTACTTAACACTTTCTTCTTCTTAGATGGATAAAGTCCATTTGCCTGATCATGATATCAAAGGCTCTCTCTAGAGTAGAGTTTAATTATCTTTCCAGACTAGGACTTAAACTTTAAGCTACAACCATACCAAACACTATAGATTTTTCTAATAAGTTAGCAACTTCCTATGTCCAGACTGATTCACTGACTATTAATTTTTCTCTGTCTTACACTGGGCCCAGCTTCTGCCTCTCTCCACAATACATCACCAACCTATTTATATTTTAAGGCTAAGTATAGCTTTTATACCTATCCTCGTAAGACAAATCCTTACAGAGCTGCAATGAGAAGGATAAACACCTTGTCCTTGCTCATTCATGTACTCTGACCTTCAGTTAGGCTCAATTGGGACTCTTGAGCAAACCTAAGAGGAAAATTGAAGTCAGGGAATATGTTGATATAATCCAGGCGTGAGCATGATGGAGAGTGGGGAACAGGACTATGGAAGGTTAATCTAGAGGAGAAAACAGAATATATTCAACATAATATACAAATTTGGCCCCCATCCTGGGCCAGGCCTTGAATCTCAAAACAAATAAGAAGGGTAAATTTTTACCACATACTTTCTAAATCTATCAATGTAGTTTGAGACATTTTAAGCATAAAGTCCAGAAATATTTTCTCCCTTAAGCGGAAGAACAAATCAAAATAATATACATATGATTTTAAGAATTAATGAATATTTAAACAAGAAAAAGGATTATATTTTGGAAAACAATCAGAGAACAGCTCATTTCCTTAAAAAGAACTCTCAATAAATGAGAAAATTTTGTGAGCTGTGGCTTATTTTTATTTTCTTTTTTGGTCTTAGTAATTAAATTCTGTTTTCAGTCTTGGTTTCTTATATAAATCTATAATCATCATTATCATTGTTCATTTGGGCCAATTATGATTTGTCACTTAGAACTAAAAATTCCAACCTCAGGGAAAAAAATTAAAGCCAGAAAAGGAATGAATAGCAACTGGATAAGCAACTGGTGTGTCAGCTATAACCATTAAGTATTTAAAAATATTCTCTGCTCTTAGTTAGCTATTAAATTTAAAGAAAAAAAAACTTATTATCATGATACTATCATTTACAATAATATATTCTGGTTTATTCAATGCCCCAAGTTGGCTTATAGTAATGAAGATATGACAGGAAGTAACAATAAACAGATAGCAGTTTATTAATATAATAAAGACACCTACCTGTAAGGTAAGCTACAGAAGCACTTCAAAATGGTACAGAGCTGGCCTTCCAGGAAACTGAGGCAACACAAAAATCCACCCTTCAAACCCCAATACTTTTGATCAAGTCAGAAAGATTTTCGACAAGTCACTCAGAGTAACAGGAATGAGTTTATTGAAGGGATAAGAAAGGGAAAACGGGACACACTCAACAGAAAGAGTGGGTGAAAGACAGTGTGCCTCTCCTGAACTCCAGACGTATTGGGTATCCCAGGGTAATTTCCAGAGAGTCCTCCCTAGGTCTACTTCTTGACTTTTGAGTGGCAGCAGAGTAACATCAGACTTTTAATTCCCCACTACCATGACAACTGTATGGCCCATTCTGAGCAGTTCTGATTGGATTCTTAATGAATTTTTACAGATTTTATGGTTAGGAAAAATCACCCTTATCTACAATTTCTGTGAAAATGGTCACAAAATCTCTCCCTTCATGGGCTGGGGTTGTAGCTCGGCATGTGCAAGGTCCTGGGCTCAATCCTCAGCACCATATAAAAATAAATATATAAAATAAAGGTATCATGTTCAACTACAACTAAAAAATAAATATTCAAAAAAACCTCTTCTTTCAAATTAACTTGTGTTTCTCTTATCAACATTATTTCCTACCTGCATTTCCTTGCAGATAACAAGTAGTTTGCTGAGGAATGTGACATGGCCTGTCTACTTAGGTGAAGCAGGGATGCAGATATATTGCTTTATGGCAAAGAGAACATATGCATGTCAGCACAGTGGACCCATTTTATAGAATTATTATCTTAACCTCATGTTCCCACCATGCTTATCTGGCTGTCCCCTAACAAAAACACTTCCTCACTTTATTGGTTAAATATCCTTCAATGCATTATCACTATTCTGACATTCATTAAACATGAGTTCTTGAGTTCTGTTTCCACTGTATGTATAGTGGAGCAACTGAACTGCACGTAAGTGAGCCTCAGTTTTCTTTCTCCTCTCAGGGACTTTGCCCCAGGGAGCAAGAAGGAACAGATATACAGGGGCATGAACACACCAAAGATAAAACCTGAAGAGAAACCTAGGCTTTGTTTTCATACAAAGCAGAGAAAAGTTCTCCTGTGGGCTATAGAATACAGCTGGATTCCTTTAAGGAAAGAACTAAAGAAAGAGTTCCCCTAATTATGTTAGGTACCCACAAATATCTCATCCTAATCCTATATTTTTCATAGTTAGGATAGATCCAAATCAGCACAGAAAAAGTTTAGAGAACTGAACTGAAATTTAAATCACTATACACAGAAGGCAGTTCAAAATTTATGTTCTCAACTTAACTAGTTGTGTTTTTTGTCAATACAAAAACATAAACATTCTATAGAGAGTGGAATAGGACTCGGATACTACAAAAGAATATTCCCCAATATTCAGATACAAGTTTAAACTGTTGAATGTACAAAGAACTAGTAAAATGTAACTAAGTCTAATGGAAAATTATTAACAGGTGTCAGATTTGAGACAACTATGATGTTGGAGATAACAAACGCATATTTAGCCATTATAAAACCTTGTTTCATAGGATTAATAAAAATACACTTGAAATGTCTGAAAAATAGGAACTTTTGGGGAAACTCTAAAAAAGGACCAACAGAAAAAAATTTAAACAAACATACAATGACTAAAGTAAAAATGCAAAGGATAGGCTCAGCAGTAGATCATAAATGACAGAAAAAGGACTTAATACATGTGAAAGTATATCAGTAGAGTTTTTTTTATCCTATTTGAAGAATAAAGGGGAAAAAAGATTAATAAAAGTGAAAAGAGCCTGGAAAAACATGTATATATAAACATATGTGTAATTAGAGTCCCAGAGAAGAGGATAAAAAGATCAAGACACCATAATGAATGAATAAATAATGGGCATAAATGTTCCAAACTTGGAAAACAGAGAAATTTATAGATGAAATAAACTTAGCAATTCTAAGCAGGAAAAATTTAAAGAAAACTATACCTTTTATGTGCATCCTAATCAAGTTAATAAAAATCAAAGATTAAAAAATGTCTTCTAAGCAGCTAAAGAAAATTGGATTTTACAATTCAGAAACGATTCATTTTACAAATGCCAATGAATTTCTCATCCAAAATCATAGAGGCTAGAAGAATGAGAAACAGCATGTTTAAGAAGTTAAAAGAAAAGAACTTTTCTTTAGAAGAAAAATAAGCCAATATATCTTTCTATTATCTTCATGGTGTCCAGTTGGGGTCTAGGTCCTTGGTTCCCCCCAAAAAGAATTGAGTGATATGCAAAGAAGTGACATGTAAAGTATATATTTATTGAAGGTAAAGGTGGAAGTAGCACTCCATAAGGTAGAGTGGAGTGGGCCAACCAAAAGAGAGGCTCAAGGCCCTGTCTGGAAATTAGTGTCTTATATGCTGAGCTGTGAGGCATTCTCTTTCCAATTCAGACCTGAGTGAAGGCCTTATCCCATTTGTTTCCATTGGGATTTTCACTTTATCTACATTGGTTATTTTAGAATACCAAACCTGTGGTGGGAATTAGTTATCAAAGGCAGTAAGTCCTCAGTGGTGGGAGTTGTCATAGTAATTGGACTTACATAAACAGAGATATAGTGACTCATCTCCCTGTATTGTCCTTCAAGGGCATTTTTTATACCCTGCCTCCGTCATCTTGGAGTCCCTGAACTATTACCTAACACTTTATAATAAATAAAAAATAACTACAATTTTCAAATGAAAAAAATTCGAAAACATTTCCCTCAGATCTGGACTTATAAGAAATATTAAAGTACAAGTTTTAGCCTAAAGGGAATGATTCAAAAAGAAACTTGATTTTTTAAAAATGAAAGAAAAGCAACAAACAGGTAAATAATAAAGTAAATGTAAAAGACATTTTTTCATAAAAGTGAAAAAATATGAATATTAAAATGAAATACTCTAGTGTGATTTCCACTATCTAGAAATATCACACATAAAAATCTATAACTTTAAAACAACCTATATTATATATAAATCTCTGCATTTTATATCTAGTAGACAATAACAATTTAGGAGTCTGGTTAATGATCCACAGAACAACCACTAAAAGAATGTATGATGACATACAGCATGAAAGCCAACAGATTAATTAAAATGATACCTAAAATATTTAATACAACAAAAGGAACAAAATTTAGAATGGAGAAATAAAAACCAGAGGGGACAAACAACATTAATAAAATGGCACTTCTAAATCCAAATTATCAACCATTGTACTAAATAGTAATGGTCTAAACATTCATATAAAAGGCAAGATATGACAGAGATACATTTTTTAAAAAGAATAGAAATGCTAAAACTCTACTAATAATTGAAAATATATGAGCAGAAAAAAACAATGCAAGAAAGAGGAGAGAAAAAAGACTGCAGTAGCTCTTATCATCTATTACAACAGACTGAGGTCAAACCTCTGCTAAGAAATATGGGCTATTTGTAATAAAAGAAGCTAAGTCATCAAGAAGATATATTATATATGAATGAATACTTGCCTAATAATAGAGTCTCAACATATATTGAACAAAAATAGGTCCACAATCATGGCAGAAGATTTTAATATTTCTCTCCTGACAATTAGTAGAACAACTAGACAAAACCAAAAACAAAACAGTAAAAATATAGGAGAACTGAAAAACAGTACACACTAGTTTGGTCTATAAAAATCACTTTAGCTCTTGTGTACAAGGTATATTCATCAAGATAGCTCCATAAACTGGGAAGTATATTTAAAATGACTCTCTTTTTGCAATAAAATTTATTTAGAAATTAAATAAAATTAGCATATTTTGAGAAAAATAAAATTTCTGGGATTTAAACAACATGTCTCTAAACAATTTAGAGATCAAATGTGAAATCAAAGGGCAATTTGGAATTATAATGAGAATATAACATATCAAAATTTTTATAACGAAGTTATTGTGAGATTAAGAGGAAACTCATACGTTTAAATACTTACAATAGGTAGATGAAAGATTTTAAAAACCCAATGACCCAGGTTTCACTTACAAACTAAAGAATAATACAAAGTCAAAGAGTACAGAATAAATAGCACACACCATAAAAAAGAGCAAAAATAAAGGGAATAGCTCAGTTGGTAGAGTGCTTGCCTCACATGTACAGGGCCCTGGGTTCAACACCCAGCACCATCAAAAAATAAATAAAAATAAAGGGAATACAAAAAAGCCATTTTGGAGGATTAGCAGAGATTCATTGATTCTTTAAAAAGATCAGTGATATTGACAAACCATTAGCTCGACTTGGAATCATCCATATCAGGAATGGAAAAGGGATTACTATGACAGATCCCACAGAGAATAAACAGTAATAACCGGATCTTGAAAAACTTGATATCAAATTCATCTTATTAGAAGGAAAGAAAATTTCTTGAAGAGTACAACAAACCGAAAAGACAAAATAAAAAAACAGAAATGAATAGTCATAGGTGAATTTTTTAAAACATGAATTTGTTATTAAAATTCTTTTCAAAAAGAATATAGACTGATAAGCTTTCACTGGTAAATTATATCAAATATCTAAGGAATAAGTAACACAAATGTCTATATATATATAATATGTCACATATATAATATGTCATATATATTATGTTTATAAATATGTATGTGAAAATATAGAAAGAATCATTCCCCTACTCATTTTATGAGATCTACACAAACTTAACACCAAACCTAACAAAGACATTATAAGAAGGGAAATTCAGACTAATATTTTTTTAAGAGAGAGAGAGAGAAGTTTTTAATATTTATTTTTCAGTTTTTGGCAGACGCAACATCTTTGTTTATATGTGGTGCTGAGGATCTAACCCGGGCTGCATGCATGCCAGGCTAGTGCGCTACCGCTTGAGCTACATCCCCAGCCCCCAGACTAATATTTTTAATGAATAATTCTCACCAACATCTTAACAAATTAAGTCCAACTACACACAAAAAGACACAGAAACTTGATCAAATAGGGTTTATCATAAGAATGCAGAGTTGACTTAATATCAAATTTTCAATTCAATGAAACTCAACATACTAACAAGGAAAAAAGAAGAAAGGATATATGATTAATTCAAAAGTGGTAGAAAAGAGTTTGGAAAATAATCATCACTGATTCATTAAGATCTAAGGGCAATAGATAATTTCCTCAGAGTGATAAAAAATATGTGTGAAAAAACTTTCCCCAACACCATACTCTTTCCCCAGAGGTAAGAACAAAGTAAGAATGCTACTTTCACCACATTCATTTAACATCACTCTACAGAATTAGTCATTACAGTAAGTTAATGAAAAGAAAGGAAACTAATTCTATGTGCTGAAAATAGACTATTACATGAGGTATCCCAGGAAATATATAGAACAAATACTGGAAATAATTTATTATAGCAAGGTCACAGAATAAAAGGTTAACATTGGAAAAATAGCTATACTCATATACATAGAAGAGAAAATTTGGAAATAAAATATAGAAAATCATCAACTTATAGTAGTAGAAAACCATGCAAAATATTTTGAAATAACTTAATCAAAGGACTTCTATGCCAAACCTAAAAATAAATTGCTCAGAGGTAGCAACAATCTGTATACAAAAAAAAATGGAAGGACTAGGGGTGCAGCTTAGTGATAAAGTGTTTACATGAAACCATGAAGCCCTGTATTCTATCCCTCAAACTGTCAAAAATAATAAGATATGGTGAAGAAAGATGTACGACATTCCTAGATTCAAATATTTAATATTGTTAAAAGGACAATTATTCTAAAAGGGAATTATGTCATTAGCACAACTCCTGTCAAAATTCTAGCACATTTTTTTTTCTGCAGAATTTTCAATCTGACTCTAAAATTTGTGTGGAAATGTAAAAGGGCTTAATATGATCAAAGCAGTTACATATAATTATTTAAAAATCAACATAAGTTATGAACTTACCTGACCTGACTTAAAGGCATATTATAAAGCTTTAGGAATTGATCATTTGATATTGGGAAAAATATAAACATACAAATTGATGACATATATACAGAATCTGCAAATAGATCTACATAGATGTAGCTAATATATTGCTACCAAAGATATAAGGATAGCTCAGTGGGATGATGAAAGTATTTACAACAGATGGTGCTGGATCAACTGGATTTCCATATGGGGAAAAAATTAAAGAACATTATCTTAACCATAAATACAAATTAACTTAAATGAATCACATTCCTAAATTTAATATATAACACTAGAAATTCTAGATAATATTCTTTAAAACTTATCAAGATCTTGGGGAAGAGTTATGTTCCATAGAACTTAAAATGCACAAAACATAAAGCAGAAACTTGATAAATTAGACTTCATTTAATCTAAGGTATTTTGTTCTTGGAAAACACAAGAATAGAATATAAGGCAAGCCATTATTTAAAAATTCACATCAATTTAGAGAACTGAAGATAAATAACAAAAGAATTGTCTAAAAGGGATGAAAACACAGGGGAATGGTGAGGAAGGGCAGCAGACACTGTGTCATATAATAAACCTTGTAGAAACAAAAACAAATGTTAGATAATAAAAAAAAGACCCATAGAAGAGTGACAGATGATTAGGGGAGGGGTGAGAAAAAGGGAAGGGGGCGGTGCAGGGAATAAAACAGACCAAATTATGCCAGTGCAGTTGTGAATATAGCACAATGAATCACACTATTGTGTATAATTATAGCAAATGGAAGCTTAAGAAACAACACCACAAAAAAACTCATAGTAAACATATCCAGATAAAGATTGTATCCAAAATACACTAATAACTCTTAAGACTTCCTCGTACAAAAAATTACTTATCAGGTAAATGAAAATTAAAAGCACTGATTGAATAAATAAATAAATAAACACACAGATTGAAATATCACTACCCACTGATTAGATGAGCCAAATGTAAGAAAATTGATCAAATCAAGTGTTCTTGAGACTTTTGTGCAACTGAAATTTTCATACACTGCTGAAGGAAATTTATAAAGATAGCAACTATCTTGGAAAACAATTCAGAATTTTCTTAAAATGCTAAGCACCCATATCAAGTGCTTCAGCTCTTCATCTCCTAGGTACTCCCCCAACAGAAATGAAAATGCATGTATTGTACGTAGATATTCTAATAACATTCATGGGAAGCCCAAACTGGAAACAACCCACATGATCTCGGGAAAATAGAAACAAATTGTATATATTCATAAGATGAAATATTACTAAATAATAAAAAGAAATGAACTGTTGCTACACACAGTAAATGGATGAATGTCAAATGTATTATGCTGAGGTAAAGATAGGTAAAAATAGATTTTGCATTATATGACTTTTATTAAAACAATTTGGAGACATCATTTTGCCTGAAAGCACATTGCTACCTAGAATTGGGGTCGAGGAAGAAATAGAATACAAAGAAAAATAAAGAAATATTGAGACGAGAGGGTCATAGAAATGTCCCTTGTCTTGATGTTGATGCACATATACACGTATGTATAATTTAATTGTATAAAGTACTTTACTGTACTTGAATTAAAACTTCATAAAGTTGAGAAATAGAGATGGTTGATAGAAATAGCTTCCCCAATGAATACTAAACATTAAATGAAACATATTATTTTTCCTCTTGGACTTTCTATCTTATAGAAAAGATAGTATCCATCCCAAGAAGTATAACAAAGTAAATTCAAATAAATTTGCAGTGCAGTGCAGGAAAAACCACTTAAAAGATGAAGAAAATAGTGTTTACTTTCATCTAGGAAACCTCAAGAATTTCATGCAAGAAAAAGACATAGTCTTTGCCTTGCTGTTTGGGTAGAAGTTTTGACAGGAAGATTTTTCAATAAGGAGTCGATTATGACTAGAGGGTACTCTGACTAGAGGTTTCAGCAAAAATATACTAGGAAACAATTTAATGTAAAAAGGAAGGCTTTATTGTAATAAGTTTTAAAATCGAAGGACACAGAATTCTATACAAAAAGAAAATGCTCTTCAAAGGGACAAAGAGAGGCCTGATCTTTGTAAAGAAAGTGCCTGCCCAGATTCCCATTTTGGTGGGCTATGCAAATGAGAGGATGCAGGCCTGTGGGAAGTTCAGTCCCGATTAGTTGATGGTAGATTGAAGATCACTGGTCAGATCTGAGTGGCAAAATAAGCTGTTTATCTTGACCACTCAAACAGGAACCTGCAGAACAAGGCCTGCGAGTTTGTTGTTCTTTCAGTAACACAGAGGACATGTGACCCCCAAGTCAGCGAATGGCTATCAGATTCCATTTTTAAGTGAGGTGCAGTTAGTCACCTGAGACTCTGCTTGGAGATTCAGCTTTTCTTAAAATTCACTGAAGGAAGATCAAAAGTAAAACTACAGCACTACAGACAGTTGTGATGACTTTACAGTCATTGAGCATGACGTACTTATGTCTGCTTTGGACAACTGAGGACATATCATCAATTTTTGTTAAAAAATTACTTTGACTTAATTTATTTGGCAGTGAATGCTTTTAAATATTTCCTTTCAAAACCATGTTATTAAATACATAGATAGCAGGATGGTGTTACATATGAGCATTCGGAAAGGGTTGGGATATTGTTGCAGTGGTTGGAATGCTAAAGCTAGACTGGATATAAGATATAAAAGTAGTTTTAAAAATCTTGAATGTCATTAGCATCAGGTACTGAATGCTATCAACAGAACTAGAGAGCTAAAGGAAAATATCTGGGTTAGTGGAGAGAAGGGTTTGGGGACAGCAGAGGTGATTTCATAGCATCTAGGTGAATAACTTAGTAGAAGTGTGAAGGAAAATTCAAGCTGGGCTATTGTTTTTGGTTTATCTACATAGAAATCACATTTCAATGTGGGGAATAATCATGGGGTATAGTAATAAAGGTGAGTCTCATTTCTATTTCAATATGTTCCTAAATACAAGTGAGAAACTAAAATACCCTAACATATTTCAGCTGATTTTACTGAACACAGTAGTTCAAGTTGGCTTTTGCTGAGATGTTCTGCTTTACAAAAGCCACTCCCAGCAGGTCATGGTGGCACATGCCTGTAATCCCAGCAGCTCAGCAGGCTGAGCCAGGAGGATCACAAGTTCAAAGCTAGTCTCAGCAAAAGCAAGGTGCTATGCAACTTAGTGAGACTCTGTCTCTAAATAAAATACAAAATAGGGCTGGGGATGTGGCTCAGTGGCCGAGTGCCCTTGAGTTCAATCCCTGGTATCCCCAAAAGATAAAAAGGACCAGTACACAATGGGTCACCACTGGGCCAATGGTTACTCTCTTTGCTTCACAGTTTCCCTCTGAATGGTACAGCATCAGCACATAAGTTCACTTTCATCTGGTGTTATAACAACATGGTGATTAAAATGTTAAAGACTTCATCTTTCCATGGGATCCCCTATTAGATTAGGTATTATTAATGGCAACCAATACTATTAGAAGTTTAGCTAAAAAAAAAAAAAAAAAACACCTTCCATTTCATTCTCACTATGACCAGATAAGACAAAATTAAATGCTAGATCTGTTGAAATGTCTACAGGAAAATAAAGTACATAACCATCCCTCTGTAATTTCCAGGTCATTTCAAACTTAATCTATGTGGGGGAAAAAAGAACTTAAAGAAACCACATGTAAATTCTTTCCCTATCTGATCCTACACTGAGCAGAGACTTATGAGCTAAAGGGTGCTTTCGTTATTGTAGCATTCTTTAGAACACAGAGATTGATGGGATAAAATATGTTTTCTGAGATAGGATAAGACACAGATAATGCCTCACTCAATATTGAAACTCTCTGCAAAAGCTGAACAATATATCCTTTTACACATGCTTACTGTATACTTTTCATTGGGTTTATCTCAAAGAGCTAGCAAAGGCTGAGCACTTAAACAATATTATACCATATCTTGGATAAATATGTCATATTTGTCTATTCCCACCTAGTTCCATGTTATTCTTACAGGATGAAAGAAGGTTGGGAATGAAATGGGGAAGAAAGTGACTTAGATGGTTTTATTTTAAAACAACAAAGATAGTTTAATATTCTTCAAATCATTACATTTCCATTAAGATCTTGAGAGTATAAAAAAAAAAAAAAAAACTATAGCCATCTGCAACTGGAGGTCCAGAGCTCAGCCTCCAAGGACTTGAAACCACTTACAGTTTTTAATGCTGCAATTTAATCTTCACTAACCTAGACATCATCACTATTCAAAGGGGAATTGTAAACTTCAAAACAATTTTCCAACTTATGAAACTAGATATGGTTCTAAAAAGACTGATTTTCTTCCTTCACAAGTCACATTACCATTCCTAGGCAGCTCAGTTGAGAAGCAGTATGGGTGGGAATGTTGATGTACCTTGACAAAACACATTACACATTGTAGGGAGGATCCTTTATAAACTTTACAAATAGTTATACATCCTGCACAATAATAATCCTATGTCCTTGTAATTGCCAGTAATGTATACATTGTTAAGATTAGAAAGTTCTCTAATCTTGTTGGCACTCTAAATGAAAAGCAATAAAAGTGAGTTATCAATGCAAAAACGAAAATCCAAAAGCCCAGATTCTATACTTTATGGCTTCCACAAACACATCTCTCTGGGTCCCAATTTTTTTTTTTTTAGGTAAAGATTGTAGCTTACAGGATGCCCAAGAGCATTTTCAGCTATAACACTAACCATGCCCATGCTTCTAAATCCCTTTTCTGTATTAATTTATATAATTGAGTCAAAAGAATTAGACATCAGCACTGTCATTGGAGAATAAAATTTACTTATTTTCATAAACTTTGCTACAAATTACAGAAAAATATCACCAATCCTAAAACAAATTTCACAACTTAGATTTTCTCTCCATCAGATCTTCAGAGAGTACTTCCACCCCTTCAATTTTTAGGTCTTTAGTGAAGGAATTTGCTGCTTCTTTTAGAAAGGTCAGTATACTTCCCCACTAATGAAATGACCTGGAAATATTTTTAAGGAAATGAATTTGAGAAATTCAAGGAACGTGTCTTTTTTACAGCTGAATTTGAACAACGTCCACAAAATATCTGAGATAAAAACATAACTTCAAACTTTGCCTTTTCTCCTTACTATGCCCCAGGAGACAATTAGTCCAGTAGTTAAGATGGTAGATTTTGGGGTCAAGTGATCTCAAAACTCTCAACTAATATTTTACAAAGCTTTTTTTTTTCTTTCTTTCTTTTTTTTTATGTAATCCTCTGTTTCGAACTTGCAGAGATGTTAAAAGTCATCAGTTCTATTTGTACACAATGAGGAGAGAAAACGTCCTGACATTGAG
This sequence comes from Marmota marmota marmota, assembly GCF_001458135.2. NCBI lineage: Eukaryota > Metazoa > Chordata > Mammalia > Rodentia > Sciuridae > Marmota > Marmota marmota. The sequence goes on along the minus strand of NW_026000057.1, from coordinate 14,798,708 downwards.
ATTGGTAGTTGACCATACAGGAAATAAAAAGCTTCAAAGTTATACTGACTACAGAGGCAGCAGCCTTGTAACAAAGCAAGAAGGCCAGAGAAGAAGCTGTTTATATATCTGGGTCATAAATAAAGTACAATTTTGGGCTACATTTTTTAAAATCAATAGTTCATAAAAATATATGTATGGTATCAATTTTATTTTTACCCACAGTCTAAGAAAAGTAAAACATATATCTTTCAAAAGTTGCAAAAAAAAAAAAAAAAAAGACTTATATCTTCATAGACTGTGATTCAGTCAAATAATTTGGCCTAGATTCAGGTTCTCATGTATATGCTGTGGGATGCCATTGCCAGGAAGGTGATCGGCTGATCATCACTAAAGGTGAGTAGTTTGGGGATGGAGACACTCAGGTATTGGTAGTGAGTTAAAGAAGTTCACTTCTATAATCCCTTAAAAATGTTGGATTTTATTCTTATATGTACATTTTCCTGTTATTCTGGAGCAAAAGATACTAAGTAAAATGAATGTCAGTGTTAATTAGGAGGGATACAAACAAGATGTTTCAAATGACACATATATCCTAACTAGTGCTCAATTATGCTAAATTCTTTCCTACTTGAAGAATCTCATGAATATCATGTAGTGTGCCAATCAGATAATATCCTATAGAACTTCTTAAAATGTAGAACTTCTTAAAATTTTTCTTATCAACTGCTGTTATCTGACCACTACTAATCCACTTAGGTAAATAGAGCATAGTTAAGCAAGTTTGAACAAGTATTGTTCCATTCTGATTACTAAATGCCATTGTAAATTGATAGGAAAGGTAGTAGAATACAACAGTTACTAATATGGCATTATGCAAAAATGTGGATGTGTAACCGATGTGATTCTGCAATCTGTATTTGGGGTAAAAATGGGAGTTCATAACCCACTTGAATCTAAGGTATGAAATATGATATGTCAAGAGCTTTGTAATGTTTTGAACAACCAATAAAAAAAAGAAATTAAAAAAATTAGCATTGCATATAATTACATATTTGTATTATTTCATAAGTATATATTTTAATATTTGGAGAATTATCTTTTTTCTTTTCAGTACGAATTTTCTTCCTAAAATATGAAGGTATATAAAATGTGCATGATAAATATATAAGCTATAAACCAAAATAATGAAATAAATGTTCATGAACCTAACAATAAACTTAATAAGTAGATACTACCACCTTTTTTGATTCTATATTTATGCCTCACCACTAATTTTTTCCAGTACTTCATATCAGAAATTAACATTATTCTGATTCTTATAGTTTCTCTTTTTTGCTTTTAAAGATAATTTTAACACATATTTTATATGCATTCACATACAAAAATACTTAGAATTTTCTAAACTAACAGTGAAACACACTTAGAGATTATTTAAAATGCTAATGTATGAATTGCTGGATCTTATTTTTCATATTTCCATCAGATTTTTCAACCTTTTTTTACTGATTCTAAAAATTTGCACATATTTTGTATATATTAAGAAACTAATTCTCTCCATTTGCTATTTTATTATATATGACTGTATAATTTTGTAATAATAATTATGAACTGAGTCATAATTTAAATTATAGTTAAATCAAATAATATGCTGCTTGCAGTAGTTTGATCCACCTCTGTTTTTATATACTGTTTATAGTTAGGACCAGTTTTGCTATCATTTTGCATTATTTCTCATTTATTCTTGTTTTTATAAAAGTTTGCATAAGGTGATAATCTATAAAATAGTCTTACAACTTTGAAATAGTTGTGAAATAGTCTCACAACTTAAAGGAAATTGTAGATCTGAAATCTGAAAATAACTTGCCTGTAAAATATGTTCTTCAAAATTTCCCATGCAGGTTTGAACTTCTTTCATCATTAGTTATGTTAACAAATTTTAACAATAACTATTATATTTGTCTGAATTTCTACCACATTAAAAAAAAATACTTTTACAAAACTCAAAATTGACAACATATATTGGAAAGCCATGAAGATTGTGATGATGTTTCAAAGGTTGATTTTGTGATCAAATATCCATCAGCATGGAGAAAACCAGACAGCCAGCCTTCAAAGAGAATTTTTATGAAAGTTGTCTTTCTATTCCCAGAAGGAAAAATCCTGAGAGCAATATCTAAGCTTTCAAAGAGTTGGCAGAAACAAAATGTACACTGAGATTTGGGCAAAAGACATTATTATTTCTACATGCCTATTATAATTTTTGTCAGTAAATAATATGACTGTGCTTATTCTGTTAACTGAAGGGGAAATCTAAAGAATTGAATTAAAGATATGGATAATTCAAGCAAGAAACATCTCAATTCAGCGGAGTGGCACTAATCTACCATGTTCTTATTTAAAATCAGATGTTTCTTTGGGTCTATAAATATTTATAAAATAGATTAAAATCTCTAAAATCTCATTTCTAACTTTAGTCTGCTGAAATTAATCAGAATTTATAGTGAAAGCAAACATTTCTCTCTTTTAGCTAATGCAGAATAAAGAAGTCAGTCTCCAAAGAAACTTGAAAGTAGTTAAATAAGAAAAGTGTTTTAAATGGGTGACAGAGTCATTCTGAGACAATTGGTAGAAGGAGGAGAAGAAATACCAAAATGCTTTAATTAAGCACCTAGACATGCAATTTAGAGCAAAGAGAAAAAAAGGAAAAGAAAGAAAGCTGTTGGATCATAAGAACCTCTGGAATTCCATGATAAGGTGTGGGTGGTTAACTCTCAGCTACTTAAGTCTAATTTAGGACCAAATAGATTTTTTTTCAGTTGGAGTGAGTAGTGGCTGTATTAAACATTATAGGAAAATAAACAAGATAACTAGGAAAATAGAGTATTTCAATTCAACTTTTTAAAATTAAATTTCTTTTGCAAATGTGATTTTCCTCTAAATTTAAAGGCTTTTTAAAAAAAGATCTATGTTTCTATACTGAAAAGTAGTGAAAATTTTATTTTTAATTCTATATGTGATGAAACACACAGAGAGAACAAAGATTATGTAGAACCTAAAATCAATGTCTGAAAATTAATTTTAAAAAGAACAACAAAGTATGTCCACAGGACAAATTCCAAATAGATACATTTTAGCAGTAAACAAAAGCAGACTAAGTACAGTGATTTAAAGAAAAACACTCTGCTGTAGTTTGAATATATTTTATCTTTTCTGAAACATGTTGAAATCTAATTGCCACTGTAGCAGTGTTTGAGACTGGAAGTCAATGGGATGTGTTTGAGCCAGGCTCAGAGCCACCACAATAGATTAATGTCTTTCTCATGAGGGTGGTTTGGCCATTACAGGATTTGGCTACCTTTTCTTTTTTCTGCATGATCCACTCTTGCCCTTCTGCTGTCCACTATGAATTAAAGCAGCTCAAGGCCCTCACCAGACACTGCCTTTTAAGGTTAAAATCCTCAGTCTCCAAAACCATGAACCAAATAAACCTCTTTTCTTTATAAATAATCCAGTTTCAGGTATTCCATAATGGTAAGAGAAAATGAAATAAGACACACTATTAACTTATTAAGTAAATATAAGTTATTAGTTACTTTTAAGTAATCTGACAAGAAACCCAAGACAAGTTGAAAATTAAAAAAAAAAATGTCAAGGACATCTCAAGCATATGAAAACAAAAGGAAATGAGGATGATGTGTTTAATATCCAGCAAGTCTGGAATCAGTAGTAAAGAATCAAACACAACAAACATGAATTATCTAGTGGTATGCCATATAATACAGTGAAGATCTCAATCTTTGCACATCAAAGCAGCATAAAAAAATTTAACATGAAAATTATAGAAGAAGTTAGTATAATTATATTGATCCTAAGATACATCAATTCATTGTAGCTCATGACAGATCAAGTGGATATAAAACAAGCACATATACAGAAAAATTAACATAAATTACAAATTATGCAATCAAGGTACATGAAAAAATATAATATAAAAACTACATTTTATTTGAAAATACATATTGTAAATGCAACATATTCACAAAACTGATAATAAATCAAGCCATATAATAAGCCAACATAAAAATGACATAAATTCCCTATTACAGTTCATGTAAAATAGTTTTACTCCCTAAAAATCCCCCACATTTCACCTATTCATCACTTATAAAATGATTATAAAGAAAGAAAAGAAATAATACAGGTAAAATATATGAGCATAATCCAGCAAAATTGGAAATTAATAACAACATTTCAGCTAAACCAAAGATGAAATGAAAAGCCAAATGCCCAAAAACAAATGTTACAAACTAAGAAGGACATGAAGTCACTCCATGTCATACAAAATAATATAAAACTAAAAGAACATTCAAATGAAAAATTGCTAGGTAAATATATTAACAGTAATGAAAAAGGGAAACTAGGTTAACAAAGTTGGAAAAGAAACAAATATATTTAAAATAGAAATGGCAGTGAATACTAAAGAAGAAACAGAGTAATTAGAAAGATAAAAGAAATATCTATCAACTCATAAATAAATCTCAGCTTGATTTTGGGGAGGCTTAATGACAAAAACAAATCTGTCATGCAAATAGCTAATTTCATGCAGGAAATAATGGGAAATCACTAATGTACAAAATAAGAACTCAGAGTGGACAAATAATCACTTATATATAAGAAAGCTGAACAACAGTAAAAGCTATTTCACTAAGCTTTTTGGAAAAACACTTGAAAGCTTGGATATAATAAATGATTCTTCTAAGGAAGTATACATGAGCACAATAGAGATCTAAAAAAGAAAAGAAAAATAACTTGAGCCAATGAATTTCCATAGAAGAAACAGAAAGCTATGAGAAACTACCTCCTAACAAATGGCATGACCTATAGGATTTTTGTGGGTATTGTGCCAAATTTGTAAAGGATAGATCACGATTAATGAGTCCAGGGATAGAAAGGAAAGGTCAATTTTATAAATTATTTTCATGAAACAAACAATATTGATGGGGAAAAAAGGAAAAGAAAATATTAATCAAGTGGATTAAGCAGCACATTATAATGCCACAGAATAGGGAGAAAAGATGATGGGTCAAATGCTAATTGAGGTAGCCAAGTACAAAAAACTAAATTTGAGTCTCTCCCTTACAACACTTGCAAAACTTCAAATACATCGAAATTTAAATGTAAAAGGGAAACTAAAAGTACTATAGGAAAAGGAGACATTTTTTTTTTAATGAAAAAAAATCAGGAAGGTTTTTCTAGGTATAATACAACACAAACTCCAGAAGTCATAAATTTAAATACTGCAAGGTAAACTACATAATTTTTTTTCTGCATTGCAAACTCATGAAAAGAAACACAAGAAGGCTGGTGTTTAAGGTCAGAGGTGGAGCACTGGCCTAGCATGGGGTAAGGCCCTGGGTTGGATACCCATCCTCATCCTCACTGCCCCACCACTAAATTATAATCAAATAACCAAGGTTAATAAATTTAGCAGAAACTACACAACTAGTTCAATCATTTATTTATTTGAAAATATTATTATTAAATAATATTAGTATTACAAAATGATTCTTAGGCAAAGTGATAATTTCATATGAATATCTAAAATTATTAAATAAGTGTATCTCGCCAATTGAAAAATGGACAAAGGATATGAATACATTTGTGGTAGGAATAGTTTTTAAATAAATATATTTTCAATCTAAGATGCCTCATACTGTGTCTAAATAAAAATTTTTTAAATATCTGTTAAATAAGTGTGCCTATGAGATTGATTAGGATTATATTTGATTGTAGAGTGAGTTGGAAAAAAAAGGAAATACAGGGAATCTAATGCATTTAATGCATTGCTCATTGGTGTACTTATTTGTACTCTGAAAGGCAATTTTTCAATATATATGAGAGCCAAAAGTGGCTATATTCATTGACAACCCAGAAATTACACTTCTATGTGTTTTTGCTACAGAAAAATTACTAATGTATGCAATTACTTTAGTTATGAATGTTCATTCATGCACTACTTGTAATAGAAAAATGTTGCAGATAACCTAAAGCCATATTAATAGCAATTATTGAAATAATTTTGCCTCTATTAATTAAATGGAATATCATGCAAATTTTAGAAATAATAAATTAGATGTATTGAAGTGGAAAAATAAAGGTAAGAAAAGTATTAAATATGCTAAAATTTTTGTGGAAGAAGCAATTAACACATGTATATATTTAAAATACATAAAATGACTTAAATAGGTGGACTTTGGGACTCTGAACTTTTGGGTCATCAAGTCAGGGAAGAAAGAAAATCTTGTATATGTGTGTGCAATTTTGTACCATTAAATATTTAAAGTATTACCCACAAAAAAGGTATATATATTTTAAAATAATAAAAGTTCTGAAATAAGAAAAAATTAGTCAATAATAGTAAAGATGTCCCAACTACACTAAGATTTAAATGAAGCCATATATAAAGTGTGCAGTAGAAAAAAAAACACAATTCTAATACTGCAGTACTTATTTTATTTATTTTTTTATCACAGCACTTTAAATGGCCCTGTGTTCCTGACCATCACATACACTCTGGACATGGGAGATACATTGAACCCTGGGAATCAGAAGAACAGAGGGCTATCAAAAGAGGAAATAGAACCAAAGTTTAAAAATGACTGTGAAGCCACTTCTCAAGCTCACTCTATACTATGAGCATTTTTTTCCTAGGTGCTTCTGTTAATTATTGTCAAACATATGCAGGTAGGAAGGTGGAGAATACAGATTTCCCCCATGTGAAATATATATTAGGCACTTCTTTTCGAGTTGGCATGAAGCAACATTGTAGATATTCCTCTGCAAGTGGGAACAGATAATGAAGGTTGTTAAAAGCAAAGAGCTCATGTGTTAAATCATCTTGAGGGAATCTTAGAGCAGTGGTGCTCATTAGAGCTCAGATTTTTGTTCACTGATGGATATGGATGGTTACTGATATCAGTGTGAGAGTGTGTGTGTAGAGCAAGGGAAGGATATGCAATTAAAACAGGTTTGAGAAGTTGTCATAATTGGAGTTCCCATAAAATACAGGATGCTCAGCTATCTTTAAAATTCATATGAGCAACAAATAACTTTAAAAACTAAAAACAAGAAAAGTAAAAACTAATTTAAGCATGTCTCAATTCATAGAGTAAAAATTTGTTTCATCTCTGAAAAAGGCAATTTTTCACCATCACAATTAAAAGTTGGTTTTATCTATTGACAACAGTGATTTCACTTATGTGAAATATGTTGCAGGGAACACACTCAAACAAACAAGAAAATTCTTGTTGCTTCTCTGAAATTCAAATTGAACTGTGTCTAGTTTAGGGTTTTGTTAAATATAGTAACCTTGGCTATTAAATTGCCTTTACCCCTCTGATTCTATATAAGGTTTTTTTTTATTCTCGTGACAAAAGGGATGTCATGAACACAATAAATTCCCCCCAAATTCTCTTAGACAAATTATCTACCACTTAAATTAGTAATATACATTCCTCAAAACATTCAATCCATAACTGGTCATGTTGGGTTCTAGCTGGCCAAAATTGCAAATTGAGAAGCAGCACATATATAGTCATAAAAATGTTCTTACATTTTGAACAAAACATTCACTTCTGAAAAGAGAAAAATATAAGTATTTTAAGTGTAATATTTAAAATTATTTTGCTATCTAAAACACAAATGAAAAATTAATATGAATTAGGTAAATAGATACATTAATTGCTCACCAAATGGAATATCATATAGCCAATGCATTTGAAATTAAATATATTATGTAATGATAAAATTATTAGCAATTATTATATTAAGTAAAAATGAAGGAGAATTCCACTTATAAAATCTGACATAAAAATTATCTATTTAAGACCTTGAATAATACCTTATTGTTCAAAAGATAAATCTATAGCTCTGCTCCCAGATGATCTTTTGAGCATTATTTTTTCACCACAGCATGAACTCTGCACCTATGTTCTTCTAGATTAATAGCAGGTTTCCTGAATAGGTCAGTTTCTTTAACATTTCTCTGTCTTTGTGAATCTTTTATTCCTCTTGTTCTGATGTTGTCCGTCTATCTTGATTTCCTGGATTTTCAATTTTCCAGGTTTTAAGATTCAACTTAAATGAGACTCAGTGAAGCCTATCCCATTCTTCTTCCTGTTGGGGTTGGATAATCCCTCCACCTTCCTTTCTAGAAATTTATGCTTTCTGACATTAGCAAATCAACTAAGTCCATTGTAATGATTTGTTACGGATTTGCTATGGTTTGGATATGTGGTATTTCACAAAAGCTCATGTGTGAGATGCGTGAGTATGTTCAGAGGTGAAATGATCAGATTATGAAAACTGCCACCTAATGGTGAATTAATCCACTTAAATAGATTAATAGGATGGTAAATGGCAGGTAGGGTGTGGCTTGGAAGATATATGTCAGTGGAGGATGCCTTTAGGCTTTATATTTTGTCTGTGATGAGCAGAGTTTGCTCTCTGCTTCCTGGTTGCCATGTCCAGAACTGTTTTCCTCTGGCACAGCATTCCACCATGATCATCTATCTCTCCTTCGACCCACAGTGGACTGAACCTTCAGCCCACCATGGACTGAACATTCTGAAAGTTGTTCTTTACAGGTCTTTTGGTCACAGCAACATGAAAGCTTACTAAAACAATATTTGTTTCCCTTGCTAACCTGTGAACGACTGAGGCCAGTTCTATGCTTTATTAATCTTGCATCCCTGTACCAATGGCTTGTTAATTACAAACAGGTAACAAACAATGCTTGTGGTCATTTTTCTGAATGAATGAGTTATAATTATGCAAAATTTTTACTATGTAGAGAGATTGACCAAAAAAGTAATTAAGAAAATGTAAAAACAGTTATTGATATAGTCCCCCTTATGTCTAATAATGATTGTGTTATGATCTAAGCTATAGATTGAACTAATCATGCATGAACAGTGCTAGCATTGCATTCAAATAAGTGAAAACTTACATTTGCATATATTAAGTGATATTCATAGTTGATGTAGTTCTACGTGATAATTAACAGCGCAGATAAGATATTTATTCAAAAAGAACCTAATCAGCATTAGATCTGTCAAAAGCAAATGAACAATTGTTGGCATCATTAGAGGGAGACTTAAAGCCCTTAAGATAGCCCCATTCAGCCAGCCAGAGAAGCTGATCTGGTAATCTATTTCTCAAATGAGTGTGTTTACTGAACTTACAGTTCAATTTACTGGAGGAAAATGTAGATGAATATATGACAATGTTAATAATATGTTTTGCTTTGTTTTGTCTTGTGTATTGCACCTGGGACACTTTTCCACTAAGTTACATGCAGCCCTTTTTTATTTTGAGACAGAATCTTGTTATGTTGCCCTTCAACTTGCAATTCTCCTGCCTCGGCTTCCAGAGTTACTGGGATTACAGTCATCTGCCACCTCATCCAACTCAACTTATTTTATTTAAAATAAGAAACCTAAGAATCAAGGGATCTTTCTAGTCCTGGTATTGGAAGAAAGTTTGGAAAGTATCTACTTAATCTAAGAAAATTTCCAGCATAGAGTTTCCCTGTTGATAGATAAAGGGGCCTGAATGTTTATATTCTCTGCATTGTAGTTTTAGTATTCATGGGAGGGAGGCCCAAAGGAATTTGTCATTCACAAAATTTTCTCTGCATTTCCATATAAGGATTAAGCTGAACTTTGGGACAGAGTGTGGGACCCAGGAGAGGTGGTGGTGGGGGGGAGAATGGATAGATAGCCAGTGCTCCCAGTGGGGTTTCCTGACACCTACACTATCTTTTTTTTTTTTTAAGAAAACTTATTTCATTGTGTTTCAGCAAATGTTTCTTATTATCATCAACAACAACAAAGGTGTTTCTAGAATCCACCATAAGTAGAACTAAGTATTGGTATACAGAGGCGTCAGATGGAAGATTTTTTAAAAATGAGATGTATGTTTTTTATTTGCTGACAATGGAATAGTCTACCTAGTTTGAAATAAAATGGATTTATTAAAATATGTTTGAAACCTTATAGCTACCTAGGAATACTGTAGGGTAACTTCTGGAAATAGGAAGCTGCAGAGCACAGAGGTCCCAGCCTCTGGCTCCATCAACACCAGTAGCAAGAAGTGACTATCTCCCTTTTTTTTATTGATAGACAGACCCAAGGGACTTCATAACTGTGTTTCTAGTTTTGGCATTTATAGAAAGCTTGCAGTAAGGATTCTATTGTCAAGGACTTCCACCCCACCCCAGACTTTTACAGTGAGTGAGAAGGAGAAGGTAAAAATCTTCTGTACACAGCATTATGCTACCCAAGCAAAATATAATTTCTTTAGAAGATCTGTACTCTAATTATTATTTATTTATTAAATAATAGTTATAGTAGTAGTTATTTAATAGTAGTTATTTAATATTCATAAACCCCTGCACTGCACATGTAGAAGATTAGGAAGAGCCAGAGAGCCATTTTCTTTGAATTGATAAAGTTCACAGTCTAGTGAAAAGAATATGACTTTTCCTGGAGCCTGGGCAAGCATTTGGGTCTTACAATAGGTCTGACTCGAAGTATTTCCTAGAAGAAGGAAAGAAGGACAAATTTATCTTCTCCACAAGAAACAGAGTGCTAAGATAGAAAAGGGGCATACCGTGAGAGGAAACAAGACCAGTGTGAATGAAAAGTAAACAGAGGGAGAATGAAACTTGAAGAAATCTCAGTAATTTCATCAAATGAAGTGCAATTGATTAATTGGGGTACAAAACATTAGATTTGGAAGTGGCCAAAAGTAGAAAGAAAAATAAAAAATGACTTTCAATGATCACATTTAAAGATGAAAAACTAAAGCACCAAAGCCTTATGGGAACTTAATGACATCCCCTCTGAATCATTTTTGAGGTCTTGTGAATTATTTTTACATGAATGATACGGATGCAAATGATCATTATTCAGAATGAATTTTAAAATTCCTCTGTCCTGTGGAACTACTGTTTGGTTTGAAAATGGAAATAAAATGTCATAGCAAAGCTAGTAATTCTGTCTCATTCTTTTAATACTTTATACATGCATATAAATCTTATTTCTAAGGTGTTGAAACACACATTCAGAATCAAATAGGATGACCCATTTATGTTGGGGAATAATCCTATGGAAAAAGTTAAGTGTGCAGAACCATGAAATAATTTATTCTAAAAGACAAAACAAGAGAAAGCATAATACCTAAGGCATCCTTAAATTAATTTTATATGATAAGTATTATATGCTAATCAGTCATTTGTTTTATGATCATATGTATAGTGATGTCTCTATAAAACTGAAAAATAAAATAGAAAGAAGGTTGAGGGTTCCATTGGATACGTAAGCTGTAATTATATATGTGGTCATCAGGAGAGTCCTAGAGGTTAATTCAGTAAAGGCTTTCAGTCAGTGATGAAGCCTGGCAAAGATTACAATAATGACACTTGTGAGAAGGTCTTTGAAATATGTCTCCTTAGAGATGGTGATGACCTCTTTCAGGGCAATAGTGAGATAGGTGGGCTGTCAAGGAGAGAGAGAAAGAGACCATTACTAGATGGAGACCCAGATCTGTAAGCATGACCACCCATGCTGATTTCTTTTGTTAAATGAACCAAACGTACAGCGTTAACATTAGTTAGAACAAAAACATAACGAATCTAAATGTCACCACATTCAAAGACCAACACAGTATACCTGATTTATAGGTAACTGCTTAACCAAGAACCCCCACATCTGAACCCCAAATATCAAATTATTGACATGGGCTTTAATTTTCACAAAAACTTGCCTGGGAATCTGCACTTTTCTTCCCAGAAAAATCATACATATAGTCACAGAGCTCAACTCTAGGTGTTCATTAGTCTTCTTCTCTGAGAAGCAAGGGGCATTGGCCTTCTGCCTTTGGGGTTGTATATATCTTTGTTGTTCTTTAAGAAATTTTTGCACTTGACTTGCTTTGCACATGCCCTGAAAATTTTTTTCTGCAGTGTAAGTCGCAGGCTAAATTGAAGTTCTCTTTCCATTGGAGAAGCCTCCTCAGATCCCTGTCCAGTGACAAGAGGAGTGAAAGTAATGCCTTTCCTCAGAATTTTATATGATGCCTATGCACAAATATAGGAATATCTTTAATATTTTAATTGATCTAAACTGACAATCACAAAATTGCAATTATCTATATTTTAGCTCAATTACCCCTCTCCCTCAAAATCTCATGACTTTTAACTATTTGCCTAAGTATAAAAAGCATGAAGCAAAAGTAGAATCCAACTTTTCTTTCTCAAAGCTAGGCAGACATTGTCCGGTCAATTTGATCCACGCATGAAATAACTTCCAAGGACCACATTTTAGAGATCAAAAAAACAAAAAACAAAAAATTGCAGAGATCTCATGAGATATTATTAGAGAAATTCCTCACACTTATTTTATTTTACTTCTAAATAAAATAACTGTGATTTCAAAAGAATATGCCATTGAAATTCACAATCATTTTCTCTGAGAGATGAACTACGCAGTTCATATTCCTTGATACTTGGCTTTTCCTCCAAAGTACATCATCATTCCATGATTAAAGTAAATTTCAGGGATCTGTTTTGTTATCATGTAACTGTTTTGCCCCAATTCTAGCTTTTGCCCTAAGACAGTACTCTATCCCTCTTTGCTTTATCATATGATCTTTAATTTTCTGTTTACTGAATCAATGCATTGCATAATTTAAAGAGTCTAAGAGTTTTATGACTTATAAAAGTTTTCTTCCTAACTTTTCTTTACTGCTTCCCAGTAAAACAATCTGCAACCCTTTCCATTAATTATTTTGAATTTTATTTCAAGGTCTCTAAAAAACATGTTTGTATGGGTATATTTTTTTCTTTTTAAATTGTAGGTGTTATTTATAGATCTCCTGTTAAAGAAAATAAGGATCTAGCCCTCATTTAGCCCTCGTTCTTCCCCCAGTCCAGGTTTCTTGATTTCTAAATCTTTATTATTTCAACACTCCTAATTGTGTAATTGCAGCTGAATCAGCATTGTGTGTTTACGTCATTGTTACTACATATGGATATTCACCACTAGGCCATGTAATATTTTCTAATATCTGCTTCTTTTCCTTTACAATGTTCACTTTATCTGGAATTCATGATTTTTTTTTTCTGCCTAGTGTGCTGGGTACCTGTAATTACCACCTCACCCTTCCCAGGTTTGTTCATCTGACTCAGTAAATTCAACCACAGAATCTACCAGTTTCATCTGATTGACAGGATTTACCCAGAGTCTTCTTTCCACTTCAGTTTGTCTTGGTATCCAACTCTTGTCTTTAGAACTCCTTTACCTTTATTCTGGGAATTCCTTATCCTTTATCTTTTGTTGATTTGCTTGTTCTCTAGAACCTCTGATCTTCCCTCTTCTTTATTTGTTTTCCAGTGGTTCTTGAGATAGGGCATAAAGAAAGTAAATTTTCTGTCTTTGCATGTCTGAAAAATATCCTTTTTCTGCTCTTATCTGACTGATATTTTGATTATATTTGAAATTCTAGGCTAGAAATCCCTTATCTTTAGTTTAAAAGCATTGATTATTTCTCTGCTAGCTTCCTGAATTGCTGTTGAGAGGCACACAGCCATTTTTTATTTTTGACCTTTATATATAAATGTTTGCATATTTTGCATACTATACCCTTATCTACTTATAATTTGCAGATATTTTCTTCATTCTTTAGGTGGGTTTTTTAATTCTTTTGATACTGTCCTTTGATCCATTTAAGTTGTGGGCTTTGATAAAGTCCAACTTAACTAGTCTTTCTTTTTTTCTTATGTTTTGGTGTCATATTTAAAAAAAAAAAACATTGTGAAATCCAAGATAATGATTTACTCCAATGTTTTCTTTAAAAATTTTCATAGTTTTAGCTCTTGTACTTAGGGCTTCCTTCTATTTTATGCTATTTTTTATACACAGTGTGATCTGCATGTGGATATCCAGTTGCCCTGCCATAATTGGATGAAGAGAATTTTATTTCCCTATTGAATGGTCTTGGCTGCTTGTCAAAAAACAATTGAACATAAATATATGAGTTTATTTCTAGACTATCAGTTCTTTTTCATTAATCTGTAGGTCTATCCTTCTTCCACTGACATACTGATTTCTCTAATTTCACAGTGAGTTTTCAAGTCTGGACTTGTGAATCCTCTACATTCAGTATTTTTTAGGATTATTCCCTTTTCTATTCTGGATGCCTTGCAATTCCATATAACTCTTTGGATCAGCTTTTTCATTTCTGGAAGAAGAAATAATTGAGATTGCATTGACTTTGTAAATTGCTCTAGGGCATATTATCATTTCAACTTCCAATGTATAAACACAATATGACTTTTCATTTATTTAGATTTTCCTCAATTTATTTTCAGTGATATTTCATAGTTTTCAGTGTATAATTATTATACCTCCTTGGTTACATTTGCTTCTAATTTTTTTAGTTTTCTTATAAATAAACTTATCATTCATTTTCTTCTAGATTTTCATGCTGGTGTATAGAGATGCCACTGTTTATTTTACATTATTTTGCATCCTGCAAACTTCTTGAATTTGTTTAGTAGCGACTATAGTTCTTTTGTGAAGTATTCATGATTATCTACATATAAGGTTAGCATGTTAAAAGAGAGTTTCACTGTGATTCTAGTTTGGACCTTTCTTTTCATTGTCTAATTATTCTTGTTAGGAAATTCCAGGAAAATAATGAACAGAAGTCATGAGAGAGTACATCTTTGTCTTATTCACGATCTTAGAAAAAGTCTTCCAGTGTCTCAGTATAATGTTAGTTATGGTTTTCAGAGATTTCCTTTATCAGTTTTAGGAAGTTCCCCATATCCTTAGTTTTAGTTTGTTGAGTGTTTATTTTTATTTTTATTTTTTTTTACTGAACCTTTGTTAAACACTTTTTTTACATCAATTGAGACATTTATGTGTATATTTCCTTATTCTATTAATATGGTCTATTACATATATTGATTTTATATGTTGAAACACTCTTGCATTTCTGGAAAAATCCCATTTTGTTATGTTATATAATCTTGTAAAACTTCTATTGATTTAGTTTCTCAATAATTTATTGAGTAATTTTATATATATATTCTTAAATGTTATTGGGCTTAAGATTTTTTTTTCTTTTAATGGCCTTAGCTTTGGTGTCAAGGTAATGCTGACCTGATAAAATAAGTTAGAAATGAACTGAGAAGTTTTTTATCCTGCTCTATTTTTTTTTTAGAAGCATTGGAAAAAATTGGCTTTAGTTCTTTAAATATTTAGTAGAATTCACAGTTGAAACCTTCTGATATTAGACTTTTTTTTGTTGGAGTTCTTTAATTACTAACTAAATCTCTCTACTTTTTATAGTCTTATGAAATTCTTCTATTTCTTCTTTGATCAGTTTTGGTATTTTGGGTTTCTAGGAATTTACCCATTTATCAAGGTTGTCTAATTTTTGGCATAAAATTGTTCATAATATTTTCTTTTTCTTTTTTCCTATTTCTATAAAGATAATAGAAATATACCAATTTTCATTTCTCATTTTTATAATTTGAGTCTTCTCTCTTTCTCACTTGCTCATCAGTTTAGCTAAAATTTTTTTTGAATTTTCAAGTTTTTAGGGAACCCACTTTCACTTTGGTTTAGTTTTAGAATCTTTTTTTAAATTTATTATATATGTTACTTATCTCCACTGCAATTGTTACTATTTCTTTTCTTCTGCTAGATCTGGATTTATTTGCTCTTCTTTTTCTATTCTCTCAGTTCTAACTCTATAGATTATTTATTGGGGGATCTTGTTTTTTAATGCACGCATTTGCCACTATAAATATTACTCTATTACTTTTGCTATATATCTTAAATATGTTATGTTGTGATTTTGTTTTGTCTCTAAATATTTTCTAATTTTCCTTACGATTTCTTCTTTAACCCATTGGTTTTTGAAAATGGGTTGTTTAATTTCCACATTTTTGAGAATTTTCTTGTTTCATCATTCATTACTAGCTTCATTTCTTATGGTAGAAGAAGATAACTTCCTATGATTTCAAACTTTTTAAATTTTGTTGATACTTGCTTTGTGAGATTATATATATATATGTTATTTCAACATGGAGAATATTTCATGTACACTTGAGAGCATATTCTGCTTTTGTTGGGCAGACTGTTCTGTATGTGATAGATCTAGTTGATTGTCAGTCTTGCTGATGTCCTTTGTTTCCTATTTTACTTTTGAAATGCTTTTTGCATAACCTGCCTTAAATATGAAAGACAGACTTATAACAACTGAAAAGGCAATAGGAAGCAGGTGGTGTTGTCTACTCTTTCTTTCCCACTAAACATGCAGCTTTACGTGTTTTAGAAAATAAGAAAGCAAAGAAACACACACTTGCTAAACAAGGCTTCTCTGACACATTCAGAGAGATTTCAAGCAGGAGCAAATGGAGGTTGAATTTGCAATCAATTTTAATCAGACATACATAGGTATTACCTTTTATATTGATTTGGTTCATTTAGTATGTCTATATGTTTTAAAATAACTAAGGGCAATTATAGGACCAGGAGATTAAAACTTTTATTACAAGATTTTAAGATTCTGAAACTCCTCTAACATTTGAATCACCTGGAATACAACTCAGGTAAATCAGAATTTCTCAGGATGAGATATAAGTGATTATTTGTATAAATCTCCCCAGGTGATTTAAAGTTGAGAGTAACTGATGGAAGAAATGGCTTGTGGATATTACCTGAGCAGCTTTTTAAGAAGATAGCAACATTCATCAGTCTGCATTTTTCAGAGACAAACGGTGACTTCTGCTATACATCGAGTAGCTGATGAGCTCTTGACTTTTTCTGTGGCTGTTTTGTGGATAATATCATTTATTCCTAATGACAACCAGTTTTTGAGGTAGATGTTACTATTAATCCCATTTTATAGACAAGAAGATGAAAATTAAAAAGAATAATATGCCTTAATAAGAATAATATGCATAATGAAACCCAGATAGCAAGTGCAAAAACCTAATTAAAACCCAGCTAAAACAGCACATCCAGAAAATTGACTGTGATCACCAGTAAATGTTATTGGTCACTATCTTTCAACAGGTTCCATCAGAATATTATATTTTACCCCTTTCAAATTATCATTAATCCAAGTAATTTTTTAAAAAATTTTTATCATAAGAATTATTGTTTCCAGAGGCCAGTGACCTTCACTAAGGAAGTTCCTGCCAAAAAAAATTTGGATAAAATTTTAAATCAAGCTCTTTGTGGTGGCTCATGCTTATAATCCCAGAACTGGGGAGGCTAAGACAGGAAGATTGCAAGTTCAAAGCTAGACTCAGCAAATTAGTAAGATCCTGTCTCAAAAAAAAAAATGTCATTTAAGGTTCACAGTGAGGATATGAAGATGAACTGATGTGGTTTCATTATTCTGATCAATTAGGTACTCTGAAATAGAGAAATTCAGAAAGTTAAGAATTATTACTTGTAGTGTCATTGGAACGTTATGTTGACTTATATTTCTGGAGGGAAGGGAGAGAGAGAGAATGAGAGAAGAAAGCATAATACTTGCTGGTCAACTCCTATAGTAGTTTCTACCCATTAATATCAGATACATCACAGAGTGAGAGAGAGGCTACAAAACTGACAGAAGGTCTTCCAGGAATGAGTAGCAACTTGGGAATATGAAGAATCCTGAGCATGTTCCATGTTCGTGTACCAAAAACTTAACAAAGAGAAAGCAAGACAAGCTGCTCAGTGATCCAAAGACAAATCAAGAGCAGAAATGGACAGAGAATTGTACCTTATCTAGAGGCAAGTAATACCACAAGCCCAATAGTGACATTTTGGATGACGTTTTGTCCACAAAATTCTTAACAAGCATCATTAAAAGGACACTAGTACTTATGAAACCTCTGTTTAATAAACAAAGAACTGGTCAAGAGCTCTTAATAAGTCAGTGTAGATTTTGAAATGAACAAACTCTTATTCTCAAAATGAAGGGGTGATTTTTCTAGCTGTTATGCAAAAATCAATGTGGTTAATTATCCAAACTGTTATTTTTCATTTCTTGTCAAAGTATGCAATCATATTCTGAGTAACAAGACATTTGTAAATTTCTATCCTGTCTCTCCAATATCAGAATTATTGCCTTGTTACCAAATGTAAAATCAGAATCTCCTCCTATTGAGAAAAGACACTAAACAAAAACTTTGTGCTCAACCTAATGGGAGGAGAGAGAGAGAGCAATTAGCCCTTTATTTATGCCTGATATTCCAGTATCAAGGAGGTTTTCTTTTCAATAACATTTTTAACAGAAGTTATCATTCATTATTGCTTGCAGGAACATAGTACCTAGTTTATCTCATTGAAAATATCAACATGCTGGCTAAGAACATCTTCCTTTTATATCTTATTTATTAAAGGATAAGGTAGAAAATCTCTTGAACCATGGTCAGCTGCAGAAATCATTTGTATTTCCTGGATAAGAATCATGGCTATTTGCTTCTTTAAGTTTTCTCTGGTGCAGGCCATTCTGGATGTAGTCATCAAAGACTATGTGGTTTCTTTCCCCTAACAATAATACTTATCTCCAAAATCCTGTGCAGAGATCTTTGCCCTCTGCTCTCATAGAACATAGACCTCAATAATCCTTTGGTCCTCAAGAGGAAAGCTGGAAAGTTTCATTGTTATAAATTTGGTGAAAATCACTCTGAGAGTACTAATGGCTTTTGCCTTTATTTTTCAATATCTCTAGGTTCCTAGCTTGTGAATGGCAAAAGTCCAATTTTGAATCAAGGACAGGAATTATTTGACATATAGCCCTCTTCCACTCCTTTTCCCAAGCTTCATAAACTTCTTTTCAAAAAAAACTACTCTTTTAGGTTAGTTTTATGTTCTTTTGACAGAATTGGTCCAATATGATTCCTTTAAACTCCCCAAAGGTACACAATGCCTAACATGACCTTTGCTGCTTTCTTGTGAATTCAGTCATGTCCAACTCTACTGAGCCTTGACAGAATTAGCTCTCCTTACCGTGGTAGGAAAGGTATTCACAACCAGCTCACAAAGCTCCCTTGTTTGCCTAAAATAGCAACCTTGTCTTACTCTCTCAGTCTTTATATAACTGTGATTTATGCTGTAATGCACGTTAATACCTGTACAATGCATCCATGCAACTATCACCATAAGCAGAAAGTAAATCATGCTTATATTGAGGGGAACAGATTACAATTGCTCTTTCATGTATTCACAAAGACTCAGTAATCCTGTGATCAGGTTCACTTATAATGCAATGACCAAAATGGCACGAGAGAAAATGTAAACAGGCAAATATTTTGTCAGTGTCATTTGCTTTCCTCCACAATAAAAGAAAAAAAAAGGAAAAAAGAAAAAGGTGTTTGCATTGAACTTCAATACAGAAAGGAAAACAGGTAACTTTGAACAGGTAAGATATTTTAAGGTAGGGTTGTAAATTCTATAACTCAGAGTCATTCTGAGTTATTCATATATAACTGTGTGCCCAATTATATATTAAGTTAATTTTAATTTTAATCTTAATCCCCAAATATACTCTAATAAATGGAAAACTCAAAACAGTGTTAATTGTTACAAAAATATGAATCTTAAGATAATCTTTGAGGTCCATTAATTCATGAAAAATCTTTTATGTCAATTTTAACATCCACCAGTAATTATTATTTGATTAGGCAAAAATAAATGTTTGCTTCTTGTTAATATTGGAATTTGGCATGATTCCTTTAAATGACACTCCTCAATTTGCTTTAGTCTACATTCCCAAAACAACTTTTAGTGTAACATGACAAATATATTGGTTGCCCTCATCCCGCACAGGCAACAGAATTAGGGTCACCCCCCGTGAATTGGGCTGGCAACAAAAAACCACAGAAACACAAAATACCTTTTCCAGGGGTCAGGGATGGCTGTGCACCCTCAGGGGACAGCTCTGGAGCTGGAGGGCAAGAGGAGAAAAGACACAAGAGAGCAAGCACACCTGAAACCCCTTTATTTATTGGGGGGGAAGACATTTGATAGAATATTCCACCCAAATAAGGCAAGGAGTAGGATTTCGAAGGGTGGAGACTTGCTTGGTGATGTCTTGTGGTCAGCAGATTGATTGACATCTTGGCAAGTCACACCCATCTCAGGTGCTGTGTGGGATCACAGGCAGAGCACTCTTGCATGGCAATGTCAGACCAGTCCCCTCATTCCCTCCAATTCTCATAGCTCACACACACAGCCTGTGGATGGCTCATGATATATATTCTTTCCTCCAAGTGAATGGTAGTTCTGTCCACAGGTTTTCCTTCCTCGGTCTATCATTTTAACTGTCATCTCTATTCCCATTGATTTGTTGGACCCATGTATAGTATAAGAAGGCAGTTTAGCTTTTTGACACCTGATCACTGCAGATTGTCACCCCAGCACTACTTTCACCACATTCATGTCCCTGCACAGGTGCCCAGCACACCAGCTTTCTTTCAGTGAGTTGTTGTCCTGCGCTTGTGTGCTTTACAACTGCAGGTGAGGAAGGAAGTTAAGGTTAGTAATGTTTAGTCATGAGTAGGTAATGAAGGTGGAAGGGAGGAAGGAGGGAGAGAGGGAGGGAGGGAGGGAGGAAGGAAGGAAGGAAGGAAGGAAGGAAGGAAGGAGGAAGGAAGGAAGGAAGGAAGGAAGGAGGAAAGAGAGAGGAAAAGGATAAATTATTTCAGAAGTATTTAGTCTTTCATTTGATCCTTTGAACTGATTTTGAACTCAACAAAATGTGGACATCGAGATATTTGTAAAAGACTGGTGTTCTTTATGTGTGTGAGCATGTGGATGAGTGTGTGTTTACCAAATGGGGCA
Source organism: Marmota marmota marmota (assembly GCF_001458135.2). Classification (NCBI taxonomy): domain Eukaryota; kingdom Metazoa; phylum Chordata; class Mammalia; order Rodentia; family Sciuridae; genus Marmota; species Marmota marmota. The sequence continues at coordinate 14,777,811 of NW_026000057.1, read as the reverse complement.
AAATAGAAATAAGCGAAAATTTTGTCAAGGTTATATGCCTTCGTCTAGGGAGTAAAAAAAAAAAAATAAGCACCTGTGTTTACATTACGCTTCTAGAAAAACAGAAAAGGAAAGGTAATTATGAACAAGTTTTCCTACTAGAACACTAGAGATAGGAAGGAGGTTCTTCTTCCCTATCTGGCAGAATCCAATTAGAGTGAGCACCAATATGATGATTCCCTGATGAGTACACACATATCAAACTCTTGAAAGACACCAACATTCTGGTCCTGGGCAAAGGCATCTGATTCCAAGAGATGATACTCAGTGGGCAGGGAGCTTGAGCAGGTGTAGAAGGAACAGGATAAAAAACAGGCCACATAGGGCTTGTGGGAGGACATAAAAAATAATAATTGGGGGATATTATGTGATAGAAGATGATATTAAACCCTGTAGACATTTCTAGGGTTTTATCATTTATACGGACGCCTTTTAAAAAACATGTGATTTTAATCAGCACATAAAAATTATACATGTGTCAGTTCAAAGAATAATTTAGGTCAGGGGACATCAAATTATTTTATACATTATTTAGGTCTGTTTTTCAAAATTTTATTAAAGATCCTTTTTTCATATTTCATTGTCTTCACTTAGTTACTATGTTGGTCCAAATATCTGTGTGCATAATTTTACATAGCCAGGTCATATAACACATTTTATTTTATATACACCTTTTACCCTCTTTATATTATGCTGTTAGCTTGATTCTATCTCATAAACATGTTCTTGATGAATAGTGTTCTTCATGACATATAATAATATGAATGTACAGTAATTCATCAAATAATTCCACTGTTGTTTCAAACTCACAATGTTATGATCATCTTTGTTGGTACATTTACATCTGCATTTTGCATTATTTTAAAATAAAACTTTTAGACAAAGAATGTTTGTTTCAGAGAAATAAATCATTAAACAGATTTTTATAAGCATTGTTTATATGGCTTTCCAGAAATGTCCATAAAAAGTATAACTATAGCATTAAAATCTATTCATTCACTGCCCCCTAATTATAAATGAATATCCTGTTTATTTAAGATAACTTGTATATGATATGCATAAATACAGTTGGCTCTCTGAATTCATATTGGGTTCTGCATTTGTGGATTCAACCATCCATGGGTCTAAAATATTAAATTAAAAAATTGCTTCTGTATTGAACATATACAGATTTCTTATTGCAACTGGTACTATTTAAGCAATACTTATAACAACTATTTATATAGTATTCACATACTATTAGATATTATACATTATCTAGACATGACTTTAAAAATTTATATAAGGAACTTAAGCATCCACAGTTATAGCAAAGTGAACTACTTTATGTCCTGGGCCATGGTTAGGAGAAATGACCAAGCATGAAACTGGGTTCTTATCTCAGAAATGTTGTAGAGAGTTGTCCAGGACTCAATCTGAGCAATCAAAGAAGACACATTCCTTGAATTTCTCAAACCCATTTGCTTAAAAATTTTTCCTAGGTCATTTTCATCATTGGAGAAGTATAGATATCTTTCTGAAACAAGCAGCAAATTCCTTCAAAAAGGAGCTAAAGAATTGAAAGGGGAGGAACTATATTCTTTCACAGCCTAGATTGCTATCCCAGAGTTGATGGGACAGAAATCTAGGCTATGAAATGCACCTTAGTTGTAATTTTTCTATTCCTTGCAGCAAATCTCATTAAAATAAATAAATTCTATTCTTTAATTGTAGAATTGATATCTTAAGTCTTTTGACTCAAGTCCATACATTAATACATAAACGGATTTAGAAGCATGGGCATTGTTAATGTTACAGCTGAGAATGTTCTTGGGCATTCTCTAAGCTACAATCTTGAACTAAAATAAAAATAAATAAATAAGAAAAAATAAGAATGTATAGAAATGTATTTGCCAGAGCCATAAGGTATAGAATCTGGGCTTTTGGGCATTTGTCTTTTGCACTGCTAACTTACTTTTAGTGTTTTCTTGTAATAATGCTTACAAGATTACAAAGAACTTTATAATCTTCTTAACTGAATGCATTCCTGAACACAAGGTAAATCAGCATCCACAGATTCTGGTTTCTGAGGAAGTTCCTGGAACCTCTCTCTCATAAACACGCTATGACAACTATTGTCTCATTGTAGCTTAAATTTTTGCTCAGTGGTAATATTAAACATTTTTCATATGATTATTACATTTTCCCTCTTTTGTTATAAATTTATAGGGATATTATAGGTATATTTCATATATCTATGTATATATGTATGTGTGTATATATGTGTATATATGTGTGTGTGAATGTGTGTGTGTGTGTGTGTGTGTATATATATATATATATATATATATATATATATATATAT
>NW_026000057.1:14686107-14775166 GCF_001458135.2 Marmota marmota marmota | reverse complement strand
TATATATATATATATACACAGTTAGAATAAAGAATCATATACATATGATTCTTTATTCTAACTCTTTTTCCTTTATTTGAATTCTTCTGTTCCACTGGCATTTTTTATTAAAACAATATGTCTAAAATGGTCTGTTTTTCTCTAGATGACTGTGAGATGTATATGCAAGTTTTTCTAGGAATGATGAATACAAACTAAAGAGAAAGCTACCATATCTGGAAGGCATTAAAAGATACCCAATTCTAATTAAACTAAATTAATATCATATTTATAAGAATATTATTGCACCATGTCTTTTCACCATCTTGCAGTCAAAAGAAATATAATATGAAGAACAGATGCAAGTTGCAGAATTTGCTATAAACCAATTTAAAGAGACCTGGATGATTCCACTAGTATGCATCTAACATACTAATTCTGTTTGTTTTTAACATAGTAATTGTTTATTATTAACATAATAATTGTTTATGTATTTAACATACTAATTTAACAACTTATTATTGCTTATAAGAACAGCTTACTATCACTAAGCTATTTGATAGGATTAATAACTTCATATGTTTTGTATCTTATTTATCTTTAATCCCAATCTGCCTAGAAGAGTGTGTGTCATATTAGATGCTTAATAAATTGCTGAATTTATCATAAATTATATTTTCCAAGAGGAGGAGATATAGAAGACAAGGTATGCAAAATCAGGAATGGAACTAGGTTATAAATCAACGAGTGAAATAATTTAAGTGATGAGTGTACAGGAAAAAAAAATTAAGTACATCTCCCTCCGAATATTTAGGCTTTTAGAAGCAATTTAAGGAGATTTTTTAAAGGAATATTATCTCAACAACATATATGTGAGCTAAAATCCCTTTATAAGCACATTCTAACTAATGCTACCTTACTTTCAACAAAGCACTCTTCCAGGACTGAGATAGCTCCTGTTTCCCAGCAGATCTTGAACAGACATTAGGTATCATGATTGCAACTGGAGAACTTACCCATTGTTTTCAACTGCCTACAAGCACTTTTCATCCACCATGGCACGTCCATAGCAGAAATGCTAATTAACCATCAAATAAATTCAAAGTGCCATTGACAGAGCCCAGATTTTTGTTACTAGTGAGTACCATTTAAATTTCCTAAGAAGACTGAGGCTTGTAAGGGCGAAAACAATTTATTTTTTATTCACACAGAAAATTAGGGTGACTGTTACTGCTACTGTTACTGTAGGTAACAACAATGTACTGTACATTTCAAAAAGGTGAAGAGGGAATTTTAAATGTTTTCACCATAAAGACATGACAAATATTTAAGGCCACGTGTTTAGCAACGATTTTACATAATACAATGTATAAATATATCAAAACTTCACCTGTTATACCATTAATATGCATAACTTTTATGTTTTCTATTAGTTAAAATAAGTTTAATTGAAAATAGATTAATTAGGTGGGTGCGGTGGCGGTGGCGCCTGCTTATAATCCCAGCATCTGGGAGGTTGAGACAGGAGAATCAAAGTTCAAAGACAGCCTCAGCAAAAGCGAGGTGCTACGCAATTCAGTGAGACCCTGTCTCTAAATAAAATATAAAATAGGACTGGGGATGTGACTCAGTGGCCGAGTGCTTCTAAGTTTAAAAAAAAAAAAACAAAAACGAAATAAAATGGATTAATCCGTCATTAAACATTTAATAAACTGGCATATCTAGCACTCTTCAGTGAATTGTGCTCTGAATCTGAGTTTCACATTGTTTTATGTAGTAAAATATTCCTCCTACTACAGAAGTTTGAAGAACAAGTAATAATGCAGATGAGTACAGAACATGAATGTAAGAAATACCATATCTAAATGCCAAAATTTTAGGAGCTACAAAACAGTTAATTTTTACCATCTAGTTGATTTGGGCTATGTGAGTAATGTGCTCTTATCATCTTTGTTCATTTAATAAAAATATTTTGCTAAGTATTAGATAAATATGCATTCTTGACTCTATTACAATCTTTGAAATAATTTTTTAAAGAGCAGATTTTTTAGCATATTAAGTCTATGAATTATGATGGGAGATTTATTGGAAGAATTTTATTGTGTCCGATCTGAATTATCAGAAAATGCATCTCAATGATTCTACAGCACCTATTAAATATTTTTAGTGCCCCTGGACTTCCTTTTTTAATATCATCTTATTTTAAGGGTCACATTAGTTTGTATCCATTTAATTTTGTCCCTTTGCTCTCATATTTATATTAATTTGATTCAGCCTCTTCATCTTCTCCTCTCATTATGCTTTACTGGTTCTAAATCTCTACCTTATGTCTTCATAATTAACAATATTCTAAGGGAAAGAGAGACAAATCCAGTTGGAATTGATGGTGAGAAAAAAATGCAGGTCCATCTGTGGGCATGAAAACATTTCTATGTATTAAAGCAAACTAGGATCCTAGTAGCTAAGTTGTTAAGGATTTTAGTCAATCTGAACCCTAAAAATGCTTTCCTATTTTAAAAAGCATAAGAAAACACTTGACTTTTATGAAGACAAATCATATAAAATTTTCACCACTTAGAAGCGGATGTTATAGATAAGACATGACATACCTAGATTTAGGAGTTCATTCCACCTACATAGAGAGGCAAGCACATGTAGTGACATGTCTGTTATGGGAAAGGCATTGAGCTAATTACCTTTATTGCTATCCTGGCCTCTGCTTGGTGTGCAGACTTTTTATTTAATATAAATTCAATAACGAAATTGCTTATTCACTTGTAATGGATCAGCTGCACTGAAACTTCATTCTATGTTTCTAAGTTAATGTCATAAAAAGTTTAAATACTTCACCATAATTGGATTCTATCCCAAGTGGATATTTTGTTGTTGTTTTCATTTCAGAAACTAACACACAAAGGGAATTTCTTCAGTGGCCAAATTTTATGACTCCTACTGGCAAAAGCATGCTTAGAAATATTTGAATAATTTGACTTTCTAAAAATTTCCTATGGCATCAAATCATTCAAGTTCTTTGTCATTTTAAGTACATACTAACAACAGTTACATATATTAAGACAGTGGGATGACTGTAACCAAAGCTGACTCACACAGGCTGACAAAAGTCAATTATGTACATCTCTTCCCAAATCTTCACTCAAAGTAATTAGGCACCCAAATTGACCATTAGAGGAATATCCTTATGACATATGAATCAGCAAGAAGTATAAATTAAGGGACTTGTTTTTTTGTTGATGTTTGAGTGAGAGGTAACCTCACCGTTTTGCCCAGGTTGGACTGGAATTCCTGGGCTCAAGCAAACCTCCTGCCTCAGCCTCCTGAGTAGAAGGTCTCCTGGCACACACCACCGTGCCTAGCTTGGACTTTCTTTCTTTTTGGTCATTGTCTCCCCCTCCTCCTTCTCTTTCTGCTCCTCCTCCATTACTGGGGATTGAACCCATTGATGCTTACTACTATGCTGCATTCTCAGTTCTTTTCACTTTTTATTTTGAGACAGGGTCTCACTAAGTTGCTGAGTTTGCCCTTGGAACTTGGAATCCTCCTTCCTCAGTCTGCTGAGATGCTGGGATTATAGGTTTATACAACCATGACAAACCAGCTGGGACTTATTTTTTTTTTTATTTGTTTATTTTTTGAGAAATGGTGTTCTAGCATACCATTAGTTGTGTAAAATATTGCTGACTAGTAACATGTTTAATGCTGTGAAACCAGTGATGATTTGAATATTTAAATTTTGAATTTTCTAAATTTTTATATTGTGATTCCTAACAGTAAGGCTGCACTTCATCCGCCATACCTTTTTGTGACTAAGTGCTACATACCAGCCTTTTCCATATAATTAATTTTCATAAAACATTGATTCATATTATAGAATACATTCAGTGTTGTATAAGACAAAATCTCAGATATAAGGAAATGAAGCTAGACAGTAATATTATAGTTGTATGAACTCCATTATTCTCACTTTTCATTTCAAGGAATTAAGAACTACTTTTATTTTTATTCTCTGCTACAATTTTTATGGTAAATTTATTTTCATCATGACTACACCTATGGAATTTCGTTAGAAAACTCGTTCTTTGAAAAATGAGCCACACTTAGTATTTATGTAAACAATTTTTCTACCCACTTCTCAAGATTGTCCCTCTTCCTCTAGGTCCTTGGTCTATCAATCAATACAGCACATTTGCTTGGTTTTCCCAACATAGCTCTGTGTGTAAGTTCACCTATATGAGAAACTGTGTATCTAACTGGTTGACCCATTGCAAGTTGTAAAAGTAGTATAACATGAAAAATGTATTTGAAAAATCTATTAGAATTAATCATTCGATTGCTTTTCAAATATCCAAGCAGATTGACATTGTCATACGATATGGATTATTACCTTTTTTCAGATAAAGCAGAATTTCGGTTGAACCTATTTTTGCATATAGGTTGATCTTAAGTTTTCTTTCCTAGAGAATTTGTTTTGAACGGATACTAGGTTGATGCTTGCCTAATACTTCTGTTTCCTGGAAGAGTTTGTATAATACAAGTATTATTTCCTCTTTAAATGTTTGGTACAATTCACCAATAAGTAATTTAGGCCTGATTTTCTGTGCTAGAAAATTTTGAAATATTAATTTATTCTAGAAAATTCAGGTTATCTGTTCCTTTCATAGTGAAGTTTCCTATTTTGTGTCTTTTAAGAAATTTGTCCATTTCAATGAAGTTGCATGTTTTATGAAAATAAAGTTTTTTTTTAAAAATGCTGTCTAGTTTGCAATAAATTATTTTACATTCTTGATACTGGTAACATATTTTTCTGCTTTTTCTATTATCTGTGTGGCTAGAGTTTTATCAACTTTATTGAAATTTGCAAAGGGCTGCCTTTTGGTTTTAGTGACATTGATTTTTGTTTTTACTTTGACTATTCTATTTTCAGTATGTATGTCTTCCATTCTTCTTCTTGTTTAGAATTTTCTTTGTTTATTGCTTTCTTAAGGAGACAAGTTGCTTGTTTAGTTGACACTTTTCTTCTTTTCTTATATGAACATTAAATGCTATTTTCCCTCTTAGCATTTATTTGGCTGCATCCCACCAATTTTTATATGTTGTTAGATTCATTATCCTATATTGTTGTCTTTTTACTTTTAGATATGTAAACACAATATATTCTGTGCTCATTTAAAATATTTAAGTTTTCCATTTCCAATACTTTTAAGTTAAAAATTCAAGTTCCTATCATATATTCGTCCTGCCTGAGGTATTTTCTTTTCCATTTCTTATATTACAGCTACTCAAATAATAAAGTATCTCAGTAGTTACTTTGAAAAAGCTTTAGTTTTCATGCATTTTGTATAAAAAGATGTATAAAATGGTAACAGAATTCTGCATTGAGATTTTTTTTTTTATTCCAGCACTTCAAAGATGTCATTCACTAGCATAGCGGTTCCATAGTTTGATGAGAAGTCTGCTTTAATTGTCTTATTTCTTCCTCAAAATATTATGTTTTTTTCTCTGACTACTTACTGTTTATATTTCTTCTTTATCTGGACTTCTGGAATTTTTAATATGATGTTTTTAAAACCTTTTAAACATATATATTTTGGGAAAGAAGATATTTTTCAGCTGTATGTTCTTTGAATTCTTTATCTGCAGATTGATGTTTTTCATTATTTTTTTTAAATTTAGCCATTATTTTTTTTATTCTAATCTCTCTTCTATGAAATACAATTTAAATTCATATTAAAGCACCTAATTTCAAAAATGCAGGATTCATTCTTCTGTTTTCTGTTCCTTATCTCTTTACACTTTATGTCTTAATTTGGGTAATTTCTATAAATACATCTTCAAATATATTGCTCATTTCCTTGGCTGTGATAAACCTAACAAGTGACTCATTAAAGGCATGTTTTATCTGTTACAATGTTCTTGTAGGTCATTCTGATTATTTCTTATAATTTTCATTACTGTATTGGAATTACCTATCTGTTCATGTACATTATAAAGCTTTACTATGAGATTTTTTATCTCAGTAATCATAGTTGTTTCAAATTTCCTGTCTGATGATTCTGTGTTACATACAAGTGTGGTTATTTAGACTGTCTCACAACAGTTATTTCTGCTTCTTGCTCTTTTGTATATAACTGAATTTTTGGTTAAAAGCTAGACATAATCTGCATGTTAGTTGAGATTAAGGTAAATAGTGTTTTCAGGCCCAGAAATAGATACTCTTTGTGTTTGAATAGATTGTTACTATGGAGGGTCAAATTAGTCCTCTTAGGAGTTGATCAGCATTTGTTTTCAGTTGTTGCTCTTGTTTTTTTTTTGTTTTTTTTTTTTAATTTTATTTTATTCTATTCAATATAACACTAACTTCAAATCCTTCTTGTATTACCTTGCATCTGTAGCTTTAAAGGTTCTATACACTATAATAGCTGAAGCTTGGCCTTTAACAATTCATCAAAATTTGGCCTTTAACAATTTTTGAAAATTTGGTTCAATAGGGAGCCACATCATCCTTTCAGGATTTTCCCAGAGAAAGTCAGCATTCACATCACCATTTCACTTGGAGTTAATGACTCTTTGCTTAGGTATTAAGGTGTTGTTTTGTGACTTCAGCTCTAATGTATTTAAGAAATATGCTTTTGTAGATTATTAGTTCTCTCCCTCAGGGGTAGAGTAGAAAAGAAGTTCTTTCTAACATTTTACAGTTTAAGCAGAAACTGAAGTTATTTTTCATTTTTCATATGCTTTCTATTGTTGATTCTCAAGAAGCATGTAACCATACTATATTTGTGTAAAATACTATCTCTGTATGAAAAGAAGCAATTACAATGGGCGATTGCTGCTAATGTTGAATATATTTTTAGCATAGTGTGGCATCTACAATACACAGACTTAGTTGAATCATTGCTGAATTATATATTTTATAAGCATGAGACAGTTTGATTACTTATTGTGAATATATATCTCACAGACATTATTCATATATTACAGCTGAAATTTTAAAATTTTTCATTTGAGGGGGAGACTTGGAACCCTTTACAAACAGTATTCACAGTTCATTTTAGGTTGTAGTTTTGCCAAACATAAGTATTTCTGAAAGAAAAGAAATAATGAGAGAAAAAAGAGTCAATTATCCACTGTGCTGCTATAGGTAATCTAACTATTTTAAGCACATCCTCAGTAAGAGAACTGCCTTCACTTATCTCCTTCCAAACAGCTTCAGACTTACAATGCTCCAGTTCATTAAGTACTTTAAAAAGTTATCCAGTTGAAAAGAGGCCAATCTCACAAGTAACTTCTGGGTAACTGAACAACTTAATTCAGATTTCATCTCCTCCATGTATTTCCTCATGAGATTCCTAGTCTGAAACTTATTTAGAGTGATTATGTAATAAGAACTCCAGTCATTCCAACCACCTCTCTTTTGTATGCCTATAGAAATTCTTTTCTGACTAGTCTCCAGGTAGCATATAATTTGTTTCCCTTAATATATCACTTTTGCTTTCAGAAATCTGTATTAATAATAACAGAAACCTGGAAAACAGTTTGGAAAGAACATGTCTATTGGATTTTATGTTTAATAGTGCTTAAAATAATGGTTCTGAAACACACAAATAATAAAATTTTACATTTTCCTTAATAATGAACCAATAAATGTACCTTGGAAGTTTTTCATTTGTAATTCAGGATCCAAATCTACAAAAAATTAAGTGGTACAAAATTTTAGTTAACCTTTGGTTTAAGATTATAGGGTAAAATTCTCGCGGAATGTTTTCCTCTCTTAAACGAATGAAATCAACAAGGGTAAGAAATCAAAAGAGAAGCTGCATCAAGAATGACACTAGATACATCTTTGTTCTCAATTAATGGTAAGAACAAAAGGCTGTTGATAGAAATTTAAAGAGGAACAGAGAAAGGACTGATTTCTCCTAATAGCCAAAGTTTCAAAGGATTATTTATTAAATCAGTTGGGAAAAAAAAAAGTATATAGTGCATCAACCTCATCTCAAAGCACTAATGAGTCCTACAAAGACTGTGGTTTAAATATTCTTTTTTTTTTTTTCTTAGAGAAAGAGAGAGAGAATTTTTTTTAATATTTTTTTTGTTTTTTTTTTTAGTTTTCGGCGGACACAACATCTTTGTATGTGGTGCTGAGGATCAAACCCGGGCCGCACTCATGCCAGGCAAGTGCACTACCGCTTGAGCCACATCCCCAGCCCATGGTTTAAATATTCTAAAAAAGAAAGTTTAAAAATCCAGAACATAGGCAATTAGTCCATAGCAATAGACTAGGCAGGATTTTTTAAACAGAAAATAAAATAATAAATGAACAATTTAAAAAGTATTTTGTCAAAAGACAATAGTAATATTGGGGAATGTATTTTTCATGTTTAGGGCTAACAAAGTCTTATTTATGGGAACAAATTATTATAATTTTTGTGACCACAATTGAATTAAATATTGGCAAATAAGTGTGTTTTAGTCAGTTTTTTTTTTTTTTTTCACTCCTGTGACTAAAAGACCTGACAAGAACAATTTTAAGGAGGAAAAGTTTATTTGGGGTTTCACAGTTTCAGAGGACTCAGTCCATAGTCACTCAACTCCATTCCTTGGGGCTCAAGGTAAGTCAGAACATCATGGCAGAGGAATGTGTTGGAGGAAAACAGCTCACACAAAGTCAGAAAGAAGAGAAGGCCTAAGCTCAGCTCACCAAATATATACCCCAAAGGCAAGCTTCCCCCAATGCCCATCACCTCCAGCCACATCCTACCTGCCTTCAATTACCACTCAGTTAATCTCCATCAGAGGATTAATTCAGTGATTGAGCTAAGGCTTTTATAACCCAATCATTTCACCTGTAAACCATCTTGCATTGTCTCACATATGAGATTTTGGAGCACACCTCACATCCAAACCATAACAACATGAATACCTAGATAATAGGAAAAATAAGAGCTAAAGTTTCAAATGTAGGCCGAACTTTACTAAAAAATTAAAGAAATGAAAATAGCGCGTCTTTTTCACCCATCAAATTGGCAATGGAAATAAACATTGACAATATACCAGTTGGGTAATTGTGTGGGAAAATAATTCTAATCTTCTGTTGTCCACCACAAAATCAGTATAACTTCACTAGAGGGCACATTTTGGAAATATGCATTAGAATTAAAAACTCATACATCCTTCCTTTCTTCTTTTCAGTTATAAGTTTCACAATTTAATCAATTAAAATACTCCCAGACCTCTACATATGTAACTACACATACAGATACAGATCACAAAGATACATACCAAAATATTTGTATCTGGAGTACTAAAAAGCTAATAAAAACTAAAATAACAGTGTCAGAGCTTTGTTTAATAAATTATTTTGGTAAAACGGAATATTTTAAAAATATTTCTGCTGCTATAAAGTGAAAAAAAGCTCTTGTGTGTGTGTTTATGCACAGAGCAAATGATTTTTCTAGATTGTTAACTAACCATCTGAAAAAGGAGAGACTTTTTCAATTTTTTCCTGTATATGTATTAGATTTTCTATAAATAGGAAAAAGCTCTAAGATATGCTGTAAAGGAGGAAAAAAATGGGGGGGGGGGGCTTGGAAAGATGTTTAGCCTTTCCAAAATGCTTTTAGAGGCACAGAGAAAGATCAGAAGGCTTACATGTTTATCTTCCGCTCTTTTAGCATTTAAATAGTATTATCCTTCAGACATATTAAAACAGATTGGTACATACACTAAAATATAAATATGCCCATTTTAACTTCATCTTAATGTGAAAGTAAATTGGACAATCTTAGACATCAATTTATGAATTCAAATATAAGTGTTAGTTCTCCCTTTAATTTAAATATATCAATATAATATCTCTTTTTACATTCCATAGCATGATATTTTAGAAGAAAATTGATATACATATTGCATTACAAAATAATCTTTATTTTTATTTAAATTATTGCATGCTCTCTCTTTTCTAATATTTGTGATTTCTTTCATTGAATTTTCCTCCTTATGTTTGTTAGCTTCTGGGGGAATATCAGTAGAAACATATAACAAAATAAACTTTGTATATTTCTCCTTAAAAAGTTAGAGACTCTGGTGTACTGTTCCTTCTGTTTTAATTGTCAAAAATTAAATGTGTAGAGAATAGCAGAGTTCACCCATTTCATTTAAGGTACACATTTAATTCTCATTCCACCTTAAACAATCCTTGCTGTGATTTAATTAATAAAAATATGACATTTCCCCTATTTTCACTTATATAAAATTCTCACATGTACTTTAAAGTTCATTCCAGAAAAAGTATTTCTGCATAATTCTATGTTGCTGAACTCATTTCTTCTATTACTAAATCTCCAAGATAATATTGAACTTGACTCAAAAAAAAAAAAAGCAATGAATTTTAGAGATAATACAGTATCACCAATCAACTTATTCAGTAAACCTCCTATCTTTGACTCATGTTCTGTTAAACTAACCAGAAGAAACTAATGACGAGGGTCTGAAAGACAAGTTTAAGACTAAAGTGCCAGAATTCAATCAATTTCCTGGAGTGCTGAAGAGTAGTTGGAGCTCAAGATCTCTATCAGTTAATGAATGTTCCATTTGGTTCCAAGTATAAGGACAAATTTCAATTTACTTTTACCTACTCTCGCAAAGACAGCCTTTAGTAGAAGGAAACTTGAAACTACCTTTTACCCTTTTGAGCCCAAGTTCAGTATTTTGTTTTATTGTCTCTTCAATGTCATCAAGAAATACAATTTTAATCCACTTTCATCCTCTTTCTAGAAATACTTTTAAGAAAAACTTCTTATCAAATGCACTTCTACTTCTCCATATAAAGGGGGTACCTTTGAATTTATATATCTTTTAACTTCCCATTCCCCCCCATCATCCTTGACATATGTAATAGATTTTTCACTAACTACAGAAATAAACATAACTCATCATGATAAACATACTCATTAAATGTGGTCCAAAATTGTAAAAAATTTTTATTGTATATTGACTTTATTTTATGGAGCTAAGAAGACAGATATTAAATTAAGAGGGAGAATTTTTAGTCGTGAATTATAATCAAAGTCCTTTTGCCTAATTTTTTTCAGGAAGATTAACTCAGGGATTTAAAATAGAAGAAGTAGAGAGATTAATTAATCTAATAGAATGTAACTAAAGAAAGAATCACTGTATACAAACGGAGAAGCATAAACTTTTTTAAGAGCAGTACTGGATATTATTTATCATTGTATCTGCAAACCTAATACAGTAACTGATCTTCAGTAAATGTATTATATTTATTATTTCATTGAATGAAACTATCACCAATTCGCTAACTTAATAGACAATTAGATGTGCAGTTTACTGTTAAGCTTGATAAAACTTCATATCTTCCTCACTGGCTCAAAAACACTTGTGCAAATGTAAAATGTTCAGCTCTTGGAGTTTTTATTCTCTTACCTATAGCCTAAGATGCTTAACTGTATTTAATATGCTACAGTATTTGTATATCTCAGAAAGCTCATAAACTGAACAAACAGGTTCTTAACTTTTTAAGTGGCATTCTGTATTCTTTTCTTTTTTCCTCTCAAATATGTTTTATTTTATAAATATGGAAAAGAGTCAAGTCACTCTACTTTTTCCACTCAGTTTAATCTCTGCAAAGTGTAAATTTCTACTTAGTTGCTGATACCTGAAACTCTTCCAGTAGCCAGAAGTGGTATACACATAAATTCTCCAGGATGGTGAAGAAATAGAAAACATAAAGCAATTCTATTGACCAGAAATGACAATGACAACTAAAAAAATCATATTTCTTTCTCTCCGTTATCTATGAGACCATTTATAATTATATATATAATTATATATATAAATATATGTATATTTATATATATATACTTTTTTGTAAAAAATACTTCCCTTATGACATTTGTTATTGCTCTAATTAGATACAAATTTGGAACTGATTCTCAAACATTTGCATAAAATATTTTCCCTCAACAGTGAATATGAAAGACATAACAGCTTTTCTCCCCAACATAGGAAGAAATTCATGAGCAAAACAACACCAGAATTAATGAAAGTCATTTGCAGTTTTTCTCTAATTTGTGCAACAAATTACAAAAGTTTACCACTGGCACAAGGGTTAAAAAATGCAATATTTTGGCATTTACTTAATTAAATTTCGTTAGTATTATCAAACTTATTTTGATCAATAGAAATAAGTTCATTTTGCATGTAGAATTTTTTAGGTAGCTATTTCTCTGAGTAAGTTTTTTAGTTCATGTTGTATTTCTGGATTTCTTAAATTTAGTTCCTTTTTTTTCATGTTTTTTCCATTGTTCATAATAAAACATTTATTCATATTTAGCTCTGACTCTTCCTTTGGTTTCCGATATTATCCAGTACAATCCTTTTGTAATAAGTTACTGATTTGTCATAAGTCACATTCAGACACTATTCATGCCTGATTAAATTTCAACTCACTGGTATTAGCTATTCTTACATGCTTCCCAGAAAGAAGCATGTACATGATTTGGGGCAACTCAATGTTTTCTTTTAGATTATTGACTACAAATTCATGTGATTGCCTAAATTAATAATTCATGCTATTTTTTAGGTATCCCTATGTGCTTCATTCTGTTGTCTATAAAATGTGAATGATAAGTCATAATAGAGTCTACAATATGCTAATCATCCCCTCACATTCCTTGACTAAGACTCCTAGGGATTTCAAATAAGCTTAGAAAGTGCCATATTTTCCTTCCATGACTTTCTAGTTTTCCCTTGCTATTTGAAACTGACATTAATAATACTTTATATTTTAAATTCTTCTAGAATTATTAGCTTTATATCAACAATAGTTTTATACTTGCCTTTATTTTACTATAGAAAATAAAACTCCATAGATGGAAAATGCTCAGAAAATACTATATCATATTCCCTTATTTTATTCAAGAGAAATAAAGACCTAAAGGGCTTAAAATAATTTCTGTTTAGATAGTTTAAGTACTAACAGGGTAAAGTGGTCTCATGACTTCTAACTCAATGCTTATATTAATATTTTACTTTGCCTAGTTATTCTCTAGCATCATTTATATTTGCAAATATCCAATATTCTATTATAAAGTATCCCTAACCATCATATTGTATCATTATACCTCTGAAAAGCATTATTTTGTCACTTCCTCTAATATAAATGTAAATCAACTTCCTGTATTACTGGTATTAGGAAATAGAAAGCCAACTTTATAAAACAGTCACATTTAAATACATATAAAAATATTGAAATATCTGTATGTTTCTGTAAAGAACATATATATCCTTTGTCCTTAAAGAGTAGTAAAAGAATCTAAAATCAATAGAAAAATCAAGATCAACAATGTTCTAAAAATATAAAAATAAAAAATAAAATAAATAAAAACAAAAACCTCACACACCAGTAATCTAATAATCTCTCCTAAATACCTCAAAGTGTTGAATAATTTTTTTGGCAATGGTCTACTAGTCAATACACTGAATACTTTTCTTTAAAGATTTTTTTTAAAGAAATCATTCAATAAATAAAAACCATTGTAAAAATGGCCTATTGTCCAAAGATTATAATGAAAATATTAGCCAAATGATTTGGTCTCTGTTTCTTAGCTCCCCACCCTACCTCCACCCCCAGAGGCACAAGAGGGTGTCATTGCAAGTGTACATGACGCCGGCTCTGGTAGGCTTCAGAATTCAGGAAATATCTAAACAACTAATGGATCAGATATTATATAAATTTGTTATGCAAAAGATATGGAGGATCTTATGTTGATACATTCTTGATGGATGTGATTTAGATGCTGAAATAAAAAGTATGCTGTTTTTTAATTAAAGGAAAGAGAACATAAGCATGGAAGAAAATCTTAAGTTTTGATCTAATTTTGATTTTTGCAAAATTCATTAAGTTGTAATTAATTACCTTATTTAATATAAGGAGGAAAGAAACCAAGAACAAAGGACTAATGTGACATTGTGATTAGTGTTAACTTCTTAGACCTGAGTTAGTTGTAGACATCTATAGGAGAGCACTTTGAATGATGCTCTAATTAGATACAAATTTGGAACTAAATCAATAATTTTGCTAGTTTATAAACCCATGTTGGCCCAAACAGCAATAATTTAGAGGAGATTTGCACATGACTGGAGTTCCTCCATCATCTAGAGGAGGCTCATATAATGAATCTGCAATCCATTAAGTCTTGGACATGCTTGGGCATAAATTGCTTACCTGTCAAAGTGCTTAAGTTGTTTTTCAGGAAAAGTCACTCATGGATGGTTTAAAACCAGATTTTCAAGAATGGACATGAGCTGAGCGGAAGATGCCAGCTCATCCAGTCATTGACCTTTTGACATCATAAGCTCAAAATCCCACACACAAAATCTAACTTTCCCCAAAAAGAAACATGTGCATTGTTGACATCAAGAGACAGAATGACTCTACATAAATAAATGACATCTACATAAATAAACCTTATATGTTCCCCTTCTTGTCATCCAATCAACAGATACCTTCTTTTCTTCCATTCCTACAAATTCCACCAATACCAACTAAATGCAGAGGCAATTTTTAACTCTTTTTTCCAGCTCCTGGCATCCTTGTTAAGTTGATCTCACAATAAAATTTCTTTTTTTTTCCCTGCAAAAAAACAGTGCCATAGCATTGACTTCAAAATGCATCAGGCAGGGAGCCCTTGTTTGGTACCAATCTGTGAAAAGAGAAATTAATATTGATGTGATGTCATCTAGTACACAGTTGACAAGCCTTCACTCTACCTAAGGAGTAAATCATTGCTGGCACACTATGTCCAGTTAGTAAGGGTGACCTTATCAATGATATTAAGAATATTTGTGCAAAAATGAACCTTATAGACTCTCTTTATGAACAATTTGAATACACACATGAGGAGGTGTGTCTACAAGAAAACAGTCCAGCATCTTTTCATGAATCAACATGTTGACGCATATCCAAGTGGACCTTGAACACAGTAGAAACTCAACTCTTAAGTTTTCAGTTGCTTAAATAATCAATATGAACTGAGTTAAAGGACCTAAGTAATAGTTTATACTTATCACATTTGGTGATAATTACAGGTGATATTTCTTCATTTAAATATTTTTATCTTCCTAATTCTTGCTATAGATATTTTCATGCTATGCTTCTGTTTTACAATTATATGCTTATTTAGAAATTATGTTATACCCAACATTCCTTCCTAGTTCTTATCATAATTTTCAAAAAAGAAACTCAGCTGATGTTTATGACTTTCAAAATAAACAGAGTCACTCTAGATTGTTCTAGACAATTCTCTGCAGTCTAAAAACCATCACAGAGTTGCAGATATTTCCCTCAACTATCACAAATGGACATTCTTCTCAAAGGATAACTGTTTTCATCTATCTATGTTCATCTCTCAAATTCCTGATTTCTTGAAATAGACATTGTGGCAGAGGTGGTGGTTTGGTTTGTGTCTCAGGATATACAGATTTTTCTTTCTTCTAAAATAATCTGTTTCACAACTCAGAACTTTAAATTTCTTAAGAAGAACTTCTGGTTGGTGCCAAACCACTGAACAGTTGTTATTTCCCTCTGGCTATTGTCAATAATATATCTTTGGCCTAAATGATCCTGTAATTGAATTGTGATTTCAAATTTTAAAAAATGAAATGAACCAAAGTTGAGGGGAAAAGTCATGATCTATCACTTCATTTCCTTTAGGTAGGATCTCTCCTTCTTTTCAACCAGTAATTATTATAATGATAGTCTATACTTTATAACCAAATGAACAGAGAAAAATCTTTCAAAACATTGTTATTACAGTAAAGACAAAGAGAAGTAAATAGCTATGTCAGATCATGATAAATGCTACTGCCCCATCTGCAATAATTCTTTGAAGTATTTTTCCTTATTTCAACTATCTGTTTCTTTAGGTTGAACCAACTAGATCCACAAAAGCTAAATCTAGTCTGCTTTTATTATTATTATTTATCAATGAATAGAAATTATTTGTTGGTCCCTGAAAAATTGTTTTTCAAGGAAATAAAAAATGATGCAAGAAATTTAGAATTCTTTTCTATGAAAAACTTTTATCTGATTGAATTCTATTTTATAGACTCAAATGCCTTTTTCTGAATACCTTTCTTTTTCAGATTTTCTGCAGATTGAATTTGTGTTGTTTAGACTTTTCTATGAAACAATGTTCCCTGGGGCTTTTCTAATGCTCAGTGCTTATTGTGTTTATTACTTCTCAAGTGCTTCTACAACTCAGAGATTAATGTCTCATAACCTTTATTCTCTAATTCACTAATCTTTCTACTACCAAAGAGATCATAAGAGAAAAATGTTATTGATGGAGATTATAGCTATTTGATTTTTAAGAGTTTTATTATGCACTGATCTGAAAGCTGCTATGTATTCCTTCTGTTAGGCACCTCTTGACACCATGCTCACATTTGTCACTAGTGGTTGGTGTTTCCTTGCAGGAAATAAACTACTCTAACACAACTGCCTGACTATATTCATTAACTTAATTCACAGGAGAAGGAATAAAATAAAGTTTCTCTCCTTGAACTATAGCCCAAATTTTGTTCTTGCTCAAGCAACTTCCCCAGATGAACTGTCCTTCAAACATCTTGTAATATAGTGTGCACTTCAGCATTTATTAAAAGGTAGCATTTCTATGGGACTAAGGTCTATCTTGAAGGGTCATAGTTACAAAGTCTGGAACTAGAAATTTAATAAGCTAAACGTGAAAAAATAACAAACATTGCAGTAAAATGAATGCTTCTACACAAAGGTAAATTCTATTTAAATTAGCTTAAAGAAAGATAACTAGATAAGTCTCAACATTTCCGTCAGCATCACTCAATTTCAGACAGGTTTCCTCCTCACATCCCTTTTTCTTAAAGCTCTTACTTGAGGAAATTTGTAATTGTAAATTCTATTTCTGTCACCTTGAGATGTAAATCTTCTCCCAGCTTCTTTCCAGTTTTATGACCCAAGAACGTCTTTCTCAAAGAACTAGAAGCAATCCACTTACAATGTAATTGTCCAAAAAAAAAAACAAAAAACAGGTGCCCTTACCTCCCTGTTTCCTCAAGGAGGAGTCTAATGTCCATAAGCACCAATTAACAACACAGATGCTGTAACCATCTTGACAGGGCTCTCTTATCCCCCACAGCTATTCCCTTCTCTCATTCCACTGCTTAAAACCTTCCAGGCCTTAGTTTCAGCAGAATTGTGTTCATTCTCTCTCTCCTATTGTAATAAGATCTTGGTTCCTTTTGCAGTAGTCTTGAATCAAGCCTTTCTTGTCTCTGTGTAATTTGAACAGTATAATTTTTCTTAGATGTACATGCAATTGATACTTTAATAATTACCACAAAACATTAAAAATCTAGTATTAGTTACAACTCTAGACCTATAAAACATTAAGGAAAACCAGTATTCTTGCTACAGGGCAGGTGGCATTTAATTTAGGCAGCCACCCTGTTGGTTTAACTCCCTTCCATATTGATCCACACTAGATCTAGCGGTGGCAGAGGAATCCATGTCGGGTGGGGACCAAGGGAGAGATCCACTTTGATCTCTGTAGAGCTATTCTAATTTTTGGCACTTCAAAGACAAGAAACTTACAATTATTTTATCAGAAACCTCATGCAAATAAAGAACAAAGATTTCCAAAAGGGAAAGGTTAGGATCTGAAATGTCTGATACATGAATGAGATGTTTCAGAATAACCCGGAGATGTCTGGTGTGCTGGGACTGATTCCGCAGGTATAAACTGAAACAGAGAACCTCTAGAGATGGAGCACATCGGGGCAATTAAAGAATCAAAGTAATGACTTATTGTGGTAGAGAGATTTTTTTATTTCTCAAAGAAATATTACCTAAAAGATTCTTCTAAAGGCCTTCTGGTCATTATCAGTAAAATGATTAGCTCCTGTTATAGTATTTTGGGCTCAACCATAAAAGATAACAACCTAGGATGAAATCAAACTAGTCACGAATAAAGAAAATTACATTTATATGGAGCTAATTAGGATTGCAATCCAAGAAAATATGGATTCAAGCAGTTTTGACAAGGTGCAGTGAGATTTTAGGAAACTGCTGCTATATTTGTAGTTTTAAACTTTAAGGGGGTTGGAAATTACATCACTTGTTAGTCAGGAACTGTGACTGGTGCTGGAGAAGTGAAGCTCTCTTTAAGAACGGAATTGGGGGACTGGGGTTGTGGCTCACTGGTAGAGCGCTTGTTGAGCCCCGACAAAAAGAAAAGACCACCAACTCCAATTTTAAATCCAATTAAAGCAAGCTTGTATTTGTGTACAGGAATAGAGCTGATCAGCAACTGTCTACCCTAATGTGGACTAGAGACCAGCCCCCCAGCTTTCCAGGAACAAGGTTTTATAGCACAAAAAGTTGCAAAGGAGGGGTGTCTTAAGAACTTACAGATAACAGGATTTTAACAAGCATAATACAAAGGCAGATAGTAGGTTAATGATCTACATGGTTTAACATTTCAAGGTAGGGAATAAATTTAGATCCCAACATCAGAATTTATGAGGCACCACTGAGGTTTCAGAGAGGGTTGTTATCTGGTCAGGGAAAGCCAGGTATGGGTGAGTTCAAGGCATGGGATTCCAAAAAAGTTTAGAAATCGCAGTAATTTATAGTAAAACAGAAATTAACTTTACATGACTTTGTGATGAGATGGCTCCCAATCTTGAGATGGAATTAGGCTGGTTCATCACGCTTGCATAGCATGCATGAAGCACCGGGTTCAATCATCAGCACCACATAAAAATAAAATAAAGGTATTGTGTCCACCTGCAACTAAAAAATATATTTTAAAAATGACATTTTTTAAAATAAAATAAGGAGGTTGGGTGTAGTATCAGTCTCTGGATGGAGGGGAAGAAGGGTCCCCTCTACAGAACTTGAGTAGAATTTTTAAAAAACCTTCTAAGTTTAATTCAGAGGTGGGCACATCTGCTGCCAATTTCAAAAGTTCTGCTGTAGATAGGTTTGAGATCTGATAAACAACGGCCTCCTGACTCCATTTTTAAATACCCAGAACCAATGCTACTCCATGTTTTACTTTTTTTTTTTTCCTTGACCAAATGGTATACAACTTACCTCTGTGAGGCCAAATGTTTCTCAGGAAGAGACACTGTCACTTCAATATGTTAGATTCCTCTCCTCCACATCTATGAATTTAAAAAATGAATTGAAAGATCTTTTCCTAAAAGGTTCTGAGAACTATGACTAAAACCTCTACACTAGCCATAGAAACAAAGAGTGAGATATTTAATACTGTAGTTTGCTTCACTAGGGAAGGTGTCCCCTTGTCATCTGTTTCCATTACAGAGGCTGATGCTTCCGCCAGATACAACATTTTAGAGATTTTTCAATATTTGATGACAAAACCATTGACAACACATAGCTCTCAAAGAGTCTTTAAAGAATTGTGTCAAAAATAGGCTTTACAAGAATATGAGGATGGCCTTCGGCCTGAGCCTAGGCAACTCCATTTTAAAAACTCCAGTTTGAAACCTGCAGTCTCACCAGGCACACCCACACAGCCCTCCAGTATGGCCTCAGACAAGTTACTTCCCCTCTCCCTGATAAACAGAGTGAAGCCCCTGGCTGGCTGTCCTCACCTGATGAGAGAAGATCAGGGTGGAACCATCTGAACAGATGTTTCTGACCCCAGGGTAAATGATGTCACTGAGAAATCCGGAGGTAGCTGATAAGGATTGGAAGGGGGGTCAAAACCACCAGAAATTTAGTATAAATAATAGAGCTAATGACCAGGGATTCAGCCAGCTGAAACAAGGATGCACTCAAACTGGACAGCCTGATGAGGACCTGACATCCCATCACTTGTCATCATTTCCTGAGCCTCTGCGTGATACTCACTGCTCTCAAACTTTACAGCCTCTTCTGGACCCTGGTGAGAGCTGCAACTTCTCCCTAGGACCCTCTCCTCAACCCGTCATCCACTCCACGCCAGGAAAAGCCTGCTTTGGTTCCAGACCTGATCACAGTGGTCTGAGGAGGCTGGACTTAAAGCCTAAGGCTTAAGACTTTTGAACTTAGCATGCAGAGGAAATGTCTGTCACTAGCCTGTCATGATTAAGTGTGTTTTGCAGTGCTTAGAATTAATCTAGAATTGTTTGCTGTGAATTAATTAATCTAGAATTTTTTGCTGTGAATTGATTATTTCTATTACAGTGTCTAGCATTAAGGATTGCTGTTTTTTTGATTAAGAACCTATAGAGTGAAATTGTATTGAGTAATTTGAGTGAATAAAGCATTGAACAGGGGCAAAAGCGCGTGGACATTCTTTATTTCTCCCCTGGACTGCATACGTGGCAATTTTGCCCCCTGGAGACAAAGAAGAAAATACTAAACTTCTTATCACCAATAGATGACATTAGTACCTTAGCTGGGGACAATGGGTCATGTTGTTGTAGGCTGAAATGTATGGAACAAAGCTGATGTTAGCTATGGTTTTTACTTTGTGTGACAGTGTATACTGGGGATTGAACCCAGGAGACCCCTATCTCTGAGTTAGACTCCTAGCCCATTTTATGTTTTTTGTTTTGTTTTGAAACAGGGTCTCCCTAAGTTGCTGAATCTGACCTCTAAATGTGATCCTCCCATCTGTGAAGCTCTGGGATTGTGAGCATGCACCATCATGCCCAGTCTTTATTAATTAAGGTGTAATTAATATCCCAACCCTTGACAGAATACTGTAACACCTTCAAAGTTCCTTTTGTTGTACTTTGAGCTTTATTTTTGTCTAGCCTATGCTCAGCTTTGTACTCAGGCTACCAAAACTATGATTTTATCTTTTTTTAAATTTTTCCTTGAGAAGTTTATAGTATAATAAGACAATCATATGTTATAGTGCTTTTTGGCTTTGTTTTATTTTTATTAAAAAAAAATATGCCTTTTTTAAAAAGTGTGTTTCAAAAATATTGTATCATTGTTTTCCTCAAGATTTCATTCTTTGTAACTCCCTTTATTCCATAAACATGAGAGATGAGATAGAAAAAGACAGAATTGAAATGACATAGCTGGGTCCAAATACAAAATGAACATTTCTTAGACAGAATCAGAACACAAAATTCAAAACATTAATTTTTCCTGAAGCTGTGTAGAATATCTAACTTTGTGATGTAGAAATGAATATGGAAAGCAGTATGGAGATTTCTTGGAAAATTGGGAATGGAACCACCATTTGACCCAGCTATCCCATTCCTCAGTCTATACCCAAAGTACTTAAAAACAGCATACTACAGGGACTCAGCTGTTATGCCAGATTCGTGGGACCCCAATAGAAATCCAGGAGCCGAATCCGATGCAATCACACAAGAGTCTTTATTGCAAGCTCCAGCCTGGACTCACAACTGTTCCCAATGCAGCGGTCCCAGGGAGTGAGTCCTGGTCCTTTGTTTAGTGAGACTTACGTCACAACATCACACAGCAAATCATTCCATACTGCAGGAAAATCAAACAACAACTCTTAACATTGATTAGCACATTCAATGGTGGGAACAATTTGGGTAGGGGTGATAGGTTAATACAAGAGAGGGGTTCCTTTGAACTGATTGGTTTAGGCCATGAGGGGTGTATGTGCTAAACTACATGGTTTCTCAACATGTTATCAACCACCATAAACTACTGGGGGGTCATCTGGCATCCCAGGTATTTTCCCTGTCTCATGCTGATTGGAGGTTGCTAGGGGGTTGCTATAGGTCCTGACCTAGCCTAACTGAGTCAGGGACACTTGACGCCTCAGACCTCTCCTGTTATTTACAGACAAACAACTCAGCAGGGTGGGTATGTGCTTAGGAGTGCTCTGTGGGTTTTTCCAAAGACAAGGGTCACGCTCCCTTCCTTAGGACAGGCTTTGCTCTGATGTAGAATCTGGTTTCTCAAAAATGGAGTCACATTAGTTTCTCAGAAGCCACATCAATGTTTATAGCAGCCCAATTTACAATAGCTAAACTGTGGAACCAACCTAGATGCCCTTCATTAGATGAATGGATAAAAAAAATGTGGCATATATAAACAATGGAATATTGTCAGCAATAAAAGAGAATAAAATCATGGTATTTGCAGGTAAATGGATGGAGTTAGAGAAGATAATGCTAAGTGAAGTTAGCTAATCCCAAAAATCCAAATGCCGAATATTTTCTTTGGTATAAGGAGGTTGATTCATAGTGGGATAAAGAAGGGGGTCGTGGGAGAATAGACAAACTCTAGATAGGGCAGAGGGGTTGGTGGGGAAGGGAGGGGGCATGGGGTTATTAATGATGGTGGAATTTGATGATCATTATTATCCAAAGTACAGGTATGAAGATACAAATTGGTGTGAATATACTATGTAGAGAACAGAGATATGAAAAATCGTGCTCTATATGTGTAATAAGAATTGTAATGCATTCTGCTGTCATATATAAATATTAAAAAAAAAAAGAAAAAAAAACAAATGAACAGGGGGGTCTAGATCTTATATCGGAAAGTGATTAGAAGTGCTTCACAAAGAGTCATGGCATGACCCACTACTTGAAACTCGTTTTTGGCTGACAGATCTCCAGTATGATGAAAAGAGTCCAAAAATGCTACTGACACATGTTGCCTAATTCCATAGCCCATGGTAGTTTATATATCTAGGAAGACAGGAGGACAGAAGGCCTGAGCTGAGCCACCTTCTGACCTTGTAATTGGCTCTGTAGAATCTCTTATATTGTATGGGGCAAAACTCCCAATGACTGTTATTTAAACTTTATTCATAATTAGGGGTCTGGTAGAAGGGAATATAAAACTCTGAAACTCAAAGAAATGAGCAAAACAGGACAGAAAAAAAGAGAAAATAAGATATTCTTCACCCAGCCTGAAACAATCATATCTAAAACCTACAAACGCATTGATTAAAAGTAAAAACAAGTCATCAGCCAGAACAGGAATCCCAATAAAATGAATTTTATTAAAGAACCTGAAAACTGTGTTCAAACTGAGATGTTTAAGATATTCAGAAAAATTTACAATTTCATAATCACATTAACCAAATCTATAATAATTACTTTTCTTTTTTTAAAAAAAGGCAAGAAATCATAAAAAAGCAAACATGAAAAATGAAAAGATAGAAATTATATGTTAAAATCACAGTTAAAATATCAAAGCACCTAAGAATTTAAATTTTATCGTGAAGTCATAAATTACAAACTGGGGTTAAGAGACCAGGAGCAAAGCAACAGAAAAAAATATTCAATAACTCTGGTGGATACCATGAGTTATTTTTTGTTTGTTTGGATTTTGGTGGAGTTTTTTTGGAGATTGTTCTTATGCTAATGTTGAAGATTTCTCAAATGAAGAAAAAGTTTGTTTTGTTTTTTTCAAAAGTGAAAGGAAAGAAATTAGAAATGCCTAAGTTTTACATCCCTTTATCTTCAGGGATGATTAATTTCATTATCTTTGGTTTTTGGTTTTATGGTTTTATTGTTGTTTATAGGTATTTTTGTTCCTTTAGAAAGGCAAATAAATTCCAAGAATTTAACTGTATTTTGTCTTATGCTATTGGTCACCCTCCTGTTTGCAAATGATCTATTAATTTATTAGTTTTGTAATACATTTTCTTTATTTTATTCTATGATTGCAATACTACCTATATATTTATTTCATTTATCCATATAGATCATGTGTTATCATTGACCTATTGACATAATCTTTGGGGCTGCCTACTCAAAGTTCATTGAGCCCTTTTACTGTGACTGCCAAATTGATTTTAGTAGTCTTCAGGTGTGAAATTGCAGAGAACATGACATGAAATAATTATTGGCATTATTTCCTTCACTAATGCAAATTTCAGTAATTAATTGTCCTGGGTATCATATATATCCTGCAGTTTGTGGTACTTCTTTTTTTTTAACATTTCTACACTTTATAACTCTACTTCATAGAAGCCTTTTTTTAAAAGAAAACTACAATTTTTAATTTTATAGTGACATGGTGTGCTGATTCTATCATTGCAAATTTCTGGTATTATCTACTATTTCCTTAAATTCTTTCCAAATTTATACTGAAGGATATTTACAATTTAAAGAGGATAGGAACAGTCCTGAGTTTTCATTTTATTTAACCTACCTTCCTAGACTTTTTCAATTTTATTTTCTCACATGTACTTTTAAAATGGATCCTAATACCATTTATTCTTATTGTGTATTTATTTGTTGTACAAATATTACTTTATTGTTTTATAGGCCCCACCACAATCTGAATTCATCATTTTATATACATGCAATTGTATTCCATTCATTTTCTAAGATTTTTAACATACTGCCCACCCATTGTTCTTTGGGGATGCCTCTTTCTAACAGTGCTTTTCATGTAGCTTTTATACCCAGTTTATTAGAAATATTATATTATAATAGTGTCTGATTCATATTTATTTTGATCATTTTTTCTTTTGTTTCTCTAACTTAGCTTTAGAAGCATGGTTTTTATTTCTGTGGCATCTTGTCCATGTATGCATTAAGAGTTCAATGTCTTTAGCAACTATATGCTAAATATAGCTGGGCTTTACCCTTTAAAAAATGTTATGGGCCTCATTTATATTTTCTTATTTAGTGCTGTTGCCTATATATACAAAAATTCTGAATGTCTATTTTGACTTAATTTATATATTCAATTAATCATACTTAATTTATTACTAATTTGATGACTCTGACATATGTTTTCCAAGGTAAAGAAGCTGTGGACTATATTATAAACTGATTAAGTGTCAAACACCCAGTTTAAAAAGGGGATTTCAAGACTTTCTAATTCACACACATTGATTTTAATCTTTAAGTGAATATTATAGCTTTACTTCTGGTTCTACTAGAAGAATTAAGTCTAGCACTTTCTATAACAGACTTAGAAGCCATTGAGTATCTGACTCTGGATAAGTATACTTTTGTAGGTGATCTAATGCTTTGTCTTATTTAATTGGTGGATTATAACTATACTAATTATACATACTAGTGAAATCATTATGCCATTTTCATACCTGCACATAGCATGATTTAATCAATCCCATACCCTGTACCTTCTCTTCCTCTCCCCCAGTCCTGATATCTACTTTCTCTACTATACTAATCTCCCTTCTATCACTACTACTACTATATTATTATTATCATCATCATCATTAGTATTTTAATTGGTACCATGCAATTATATACAAAAGTTTATGTGAGCTAGTTTCTGTGAGTTCCTTGAACTTCCTTTTGCTTTAGTATTTTTCTTTAAAAACACTGGTCTATCTGGCCCAGGACTCAATAGCCCATTAACTAGTTCACAGCTTATTTTTATTACCTATGAAGTCAAATTTAGATTTCTAAAAACCAAATTTTTATTGCTTTAAATTACATGTATTAGAAAGATCTGTTATGTAAAAATTGTATCAAAAACTAATGATACATTTTATGATACTACTATATAAACAATATAGACAAATGCCATGATCATCAATGTTTAAAGTAGTTGATGTGACAAATAAGCTTGCTTCTTGTTGACTAACTTGTTAATATATCTGATGTGAATGGGACTGACAGCAGCATTATTTGGAGGGAGAATGTATACTAAAACTGTTTTATTGATTTTACCTATTTTTTTTTAATTTTATACATATTTTTAGTTATTGATGGACCTTAATTTTATTCATTTTTTTATATTCAGTCCTAAGAATCAAACCTAGAGCTTCACTCATGCTAGGCAAGCACTCTACCACTAAGTCACATCCCAGGCTGCTCATAAATCTTATTTTAAATAAGATTCATGGTACAGAAACCAAACAGTGGTTATTTTAGACAAGTCTCACATTTAAAATTTTAAAATTTTTATCCCAAATTGAAGTAATTGATTCTGTATTTTCAAAATTTATCTTTAATTTCTAATTGGTGGCTTCTTCTGATAATTAATACTGTAAATCTTTAAATATATTTAAATTATGTTTTAGTGAAAGAAGTGAATTATAGGTCCATAGATTTCTAACATTTGAATCTATTTTTGATAAAATTTTCAAATGTAAGAAATCTATGGATATCTTTCAATGAACTAAGATGTTCAGTAATAACTTTTGTACATGTATATGTATTTTATTCAATTCAATAAAAATTACTGTTATCTTCAGAAGCCAGCCATAACCTGTGGAAATCCTCTTCTTCTAAGCTTCTTACTTTTATTTTTGTCCTTTGATTCTATCTGCCATTGAAAAACATATTGAGCTTTATTTTCACATGGTAGTAACACTATTATTAAAAATACTCAAGGGGCTGGGATTGTGGCTCAGCGGTAGAGCGCTCCCCTACCACGGGAGGGACCTGGGTTCGATCCTCAGCACCACATAAAAATAAAGGCATTGTGTTGTGTCCATCTACACCTAAAAAAATAAATATTAAAAAAATTACTCAAGATTACAGATAATTAAGCAAGTCAGTATGTAATTTTCATCTTTAAAAGTATATTACTGAACTGGTACCTGGTTTGTAGAAATACCAAAAGAAGATCTCCATAGAAACTTTTCCTTCAACAACCATGGAGTATCAATCAGCAGTGATGTTTGTTGTTGATAGTTATATAACATAACCATCCTGTAATATTAAATTATTACATTAACATACACATAATTCACATTTTTATCATGCCATTAAATTACATGTTTAGATGAGTCTAACCAATTTACTTTTTGAGTAGTGCTTTTTTTTTTTTGAGGAAGTACAGATCCCTTCCCAGAAATTTTTAACATACTGCCCACCCATTGGTGGCAGAAAATGCTTTTCTTCTACAGCAACTGTATCATCCATACATGCTCCAATACAAATCCAAACTTTTACTGTCAGTGTAATCTTTTACTTGTACATCTTTTGTTGTGTTTTTAATCAATGAAAATGAAGAAGTCTAATTGCTATAACCACTATGTTAAAACTATATATATATATATATATATATATATACACATATATATATGTATATATATATACACACACACACATTTTCATATATGTGAAGAAATGCATTTTTTGTTATTCCTATATCTGGTATTTGCATTTTCTTATCTACTGTGATCCAAACTATGGTCCATGGACTGGTAACTTGAGTGAAATATTTATTATTGAACCACAACAAAATAAGTATATGAACCATAAGCATTTAGAATCTTTGCAGCTACATGGTATGTCATTAGCTATTTATCTCACTCCATAAATTATAAATGCATAATGGTATGTATGCATAAGCTGCCTAATACTTGCCAGCATTAACTAGAAACATATTACAATATATGATATTTCATGATTAGTTTGTCAGATATAATATAAAAGCTAATTAAAATATGAGAAAATTTAAGTGTGTTATTTTGTAAGCAATTATCTTAATTATTGTGACTTTTAGAGCTTATTTTTATTATTTGCAATTAATCAGTAGTGACTAAATTAATGAAGTATAGGTATATTATTTTTAATCCTAGTTTAATGATGACAAATGAGATTATTTGAATATTTTGGTCAAGAAATGACACAATTTTTAGGGACTTGACAATAACAAAATACCAAATGAAGATGATGAAAGTGATTTTGAAGAAATAAAAATCAAAACTTTTTTGCTAGTTTTATTCAGAGTATCAGTTCTCATATATTGAGTATGGGTTGGTAGCTCAAGCTGGTGAAATGCTAAATGCAGTATTATTTGTGGAAATGTACTGACTCAGAAAACTACGAAACCATCAAAATTTAATCACTACTTACATACAAAAAAATAAAGATGTAATTTTAAAACTAAAAGAATTTTTTGAAAGAAATTGAATTCTTAATTCAATAATAATTAGACGACTGTTAGTCAGCTTTTCATTGCTGTGACAACACAATGCCTTTATTTCATTTCACCAGTGTGACATAACTAGACATAACTCAGAGGAGGAAATGGTTGCAAAGGTTTGGTCCATGGTCAGCTGGCACCAAGGCAGAGACACCATGGCAGAAGAGGGTGGCAAAGGAAAGCCGCTCAGTTTATGACAGCAGGAAGAGAGAGAGAGAGAGAGAGCAAAATAAACCCTTACAGGGCATACCCCCAAGATCTGCTCCCTCTATCTAAACCCCATGCCTATTGTTTCTACCATCCCCTAATAATCCTTTCACTTGATAAATCCATCAAATGGAATAATGCCCTGATAAGATTAGAATCTTCACAATCAGGTCTTTCCTTCTGGACCTTGCTGCATCGAGGACCAAGCCTTTCAAACATGAGTCTTTGGGGAACACTTCACATCCAAACCATAAGAATGACTATTGAATTAATTGCCAACTGACAGAAGCAGCTATTCAATATTTGACCTGTAAATAGAAGCACTATTAAAATTTGCAGACTTCATATAAAGAAGTACTTTAGATTCCAAGACTAAAATCTATATTCAGCTGCCAATGCAATAGTGAAATACTGAAGTAAATGTTTCATTTTTTTTTAAATGGATAAATCTGCAACGAAGAGAAATAGAAAACTATACAATGTGTACCTGCTTCTAGATTCAGTATCATAAAGATCTCAATTCTCTGGAAATTAATCTACAAATATCATGTAGTTCTAAGTTTGTCTATGGGATTTCATGTAATTCTAAATAAATCTATGTAATTTCATAAAATTTGACAAGCCACCCAAAATTCATATGGAAAATCAAAAGGCAAGAAGAACCTGGAAATTTTTGAGAATAGCATGTTTATCTATTAAATATCAAATATCAAAAACTTTACTATGTACTTGAAGTTATTTCAGCATAGTGGTATTGCCATTGGTGTGAAATCATAGACCAATAAAGCAAAATAGAGCCTAGAAACAAAGCCCTGCCCATAGAAATCTGATATATGATAGTGCACATATCACAAATGAATTAGAAAATGAGAAGCATTTAATAATGCTGGGATGCCTGGTTATCAGCCTGAGAAATATGTAAATAAAATTAGAACATTATCTCACAATCTATCCATTAATAAACAATAACATTGAGTTGCTATAGAATATTTTAATTTTTCAAGAGAAATACAAAAGTATCCATCAGACACCAAACTACTGCCAGTTGTGTAGCTCTAACTACTTAATAAAATGGAAATTTGAAGTATTTCTTCTAGCCTAAACATTTCTGAGATGCTAATTGAACAATTTGGGAACTTCTGCATTATATACAAAACCTATACATGTAAATTAAAGATATTAATATAAATGTCAACTTTCTAAATATATTAGAAAAATTATAGGATAATATATTTATGGTTTGAAGGTTGAGAAAATGTGCCAAGCCAACACCTAACAAATATTCTATTGCATATTCTATAAAGACTTTTTTTTCTCCTTTGGGTACTGGCTATTGACATTGAATGCAGGAGTGCTTTACCACTGAGCTACATCCCAAGCCCTTTTTATTTTTTTTTTATTTTGACATGTCTTGCTAAATTGCTGAGACTGATCTCAAACTTATGATCCTCCTGCCTCAGCCTCCCAAGTTGTGGTGATTACAGGTGGACACCATGTACCTAGGTAAGAATTCACCAAGACTGATGAGAATAAAAAGAAAAGAGCATTTCATGCTTGGAGGTGGATACAGCTTTTGCAAGGTCTAGCTCAAGCAGATGTTGAAAACCTGAGGCAATTTCCTGATCACTTGGAGGATACACCTCCAGTATTTCCCATCATTCTTTCCTTTTGTAGTAATTTGCACTCATTGTGAAGTCTCTCCCTGTCAAAGTGCAACCAGTAGTTTGTCAGACTCAAGGACACTTCTATTTGTGTGTGTGTGTGTGTGTGTTTTCTCCAGTACCCTATCTAGAAGCCCATCACCTCACTGATGTTGCACTACAATTTCTATCTTATCTCTTTTGTCTGGGTTCAAATAAGTGTGCTACTGCATAAAATTCCTCCAGATTAAAGAGTTGAGGCCATCATTTTTTCCCCTGTATTTTTCAGATATTAGACTACTATTTGTGTTTTAAAATATAAGAAGAATATTTCTTATATTTGCATTTATGTAAAATAGATATTTCTGATACTTTATCCTGATCAAACTTGTATATGAGAGTTAAATAGGAGTTAATGACTTTACTATGAAAATATATATCTGCTTATGTAAGTAATTTAGCTTTTTCACCAGTGTGACCAAAGAACTGACAAGAATAATTAGAGAAGGAAAAGTTTCTTTGAGGGCTTAAGGTTTCAAAGATCAAAGTCCATAAACAGTTGGCTTCATTCCTCAGGGCTCAAGGTGAGGAAGAATGTCATGGACAGAACAGTGTAGCAGAGGAAAGCAGCTCAGAACCTGGCACCGGAAGCAGAGAGAGAGATTCCTCTCCCCATGGACAAAATATATACCTCAGAGATATAATCCCAGTGACCCACTTCCTCTAGCCACACCCTACCTGCCTACGGTTACCACTCAGTTAATCTGCATTGCCGCAGTCTAGCTGGGTACAAATCACCGAGCCACCACAAAGCACTTGTATCTACAAACAGGAAACTTTATTGCCTGAACTCCAACAGCATTCCATGCACACTCCCCGGGAACTCTCCCAGATGCCACCCATGAGGCCTTCTCCCCGGACACACCACACACCAACTGGAAATCCCTCCTCCGGCACTTCCCAAACCAACGGGAACTCTCCGGGAATCCCCGTGAGAACTCCAAAGTAGCAGGCCACAGGCGACAGCAGGGATCTAATATACAATTGAATACACAGATTAACATAACCATTATCATCTCAATGGCTTGCTGGCATCACCTCTCAACCACTCAGTTCTGGCAAAAATGTCATCCCGACTAGGCTGTGGCTGTCAGCATCTCCCCCCTTCTGTTTAATTAAACACCAAGCACGTGGCTTAGGGACTTTGCCTGTTAGGCTGTCCAATACTACATATGGTCTTTACCCGTCATCAGATGAGCTGACCTCAAGGCATCAGCCTCCTGTCTTAGGTTGGTACCACTGCAATTGGATCTTACCAGTGACTGGTAGTCACTGACTACTGGTCCAGCATACAGCCATACTTGTGGATAGGCCTATGCCCCAGTGGGCCCCAAATTTGGCCCCCAAATTTGGCCTTTGCCAGTGGGAGGGAGTGAGGTTCTTTGCCTCACCTCTGTTGGCCCCCAAATTTTAGACCATCACTAGCAGAAGGGAGGAGGATACAGAAATGCCACGACACCAAGCCAATTGATGGCTCCTTTGGAAAAATTGTACCACTGGTGACACCATCAGCAAAGATACTCCAGCACTACCACAATTCGCTGCACCAACAGATAGTTCACAATACATCCAAGTGATACATAGTCCAGGCAAGTTCTGCAAGCAGTTCAAAGCAGAGGAATCCATCAATATGTCCATTTCCTCCTAAAGTAAATCGACTCCTTGATTGAGCATTACTTGTTGAGTCATTATTCATTGATGCATCAGTTTATACAGTTTACTGTGATAGCTATCAAAGAAGCTGTAGTTTGGTTTTATCTTTGTCTTCACCAGGAGGAAGATAGGAATTCTGGCAATGATGGCTAAAAAGAAATTATGTAACATTCCAACAGGTACTAAGAAAACAATTTTCTGAACAATTTACATTATCCTGAACAGAATTATTAAATATAATGAAAAGGAAAGGTGAAAGTAAACAAACAGATCTGTTAACCTCCTTATTTGTTCACATATTAAAACAATCCTCAACAGCTGTTTACCCAATTTAAATTAAACTATTTAAATCACGTGAGTAAAAAAAATGGATCCATTTTTTCATGAGCTCTCCTCATTCAAAATTAAATTTTAAAGTAAAAATTAATGTATAATAGAAAAACAAGCAGTGACTTTTTAAATAATCTTATTTGTGAAAATTATATTATTTGTAATAAAAAATGTAGTCTGTATTTGTGTTTTTTAAAAGAAAATACTAAGTTGTTTGGTTTATACCTGCTCACCTTGCAGTTATACTTAATGCTATTAGGTATGTGTAGAGTTCTTTTAATCTTTCATTAACTT
This sequence comes from Marmota marmota marmota, assembly GCF_001458135.2. NCBI lineage: Eukaryota > Metazoa > Chordata > Mammalia > Rodentia > Sciuridae > Marmota > Marmota marmota. Next base: position 14,743,102 of record NW_026000057.1, on the reverse strand, counting down.
GATAACAAAGACTAAATATAAGAATATTTTTTCTCTATACCAAGAAAATGAACCTACAACTTTACAAGTAGAATGAGTCTAAGAAAACATTGGAAGTTTTGTCTCCTTTTAGGCCAGGTAGAAGCATGAAGGCATTATTATCTTTGCATATCTTACAATAATGTAGCAATTTATTAGACTTGCAGCTTAATAATAAATGGCAATGATATTTGTCTGAAAGATGTGATACTAAATCATGTATTTGAATCTGGCAATTTGAATATGGCATGATTTATGACATTATAGAAATGTTTATCAAAGTTGTAAATTTCATTAGGTCATTCTAAAGTACCTAGTTTGATAAGAATTTTTGATTAAATTATAATTTACACTTCATAACTGATTCCAAAATAATCTTTTTAAGTTCAAATAAATTATACTCATGTAGACATTAATAAAATATCTAAACCACATAGTTGGTATATTAGTATATACAAGTAATTTTATGTGTCTGTGTATGCATAAAAAGAAAAAAAAAACAAGGCATCTATTTCCTTAGTTTTTGCCACTTAATAACAAATTTGGATATGAACAAGTGTGTATAATAGTGTGTTGCCCATAGTTAGGGCTCAGAACTCTTTTGAAGAAACTAGCTTATCAACATTGTCTTTTAAGCCTCTTTGATGACCTGTAATTAACAAAGTCTTTGGAACAATGAAATGAAATTTTTAATGAGAATAAATTAGCATAGAATGCTGTAAAACCATGTAGCACCTCAAAATATGTGGAATGCTGAAAGTGAGCATGAAGTTTGGATTAAAACAATGTGACTAGAAGTCTTTGAGCCAGGAATGCTGGTGCACCTCTCTAATCTCAGCTGCTCTGGAGGCTGAGAATTGAATTGGGATCAAAGCCAGCATCAGCAATTTAGGGAAACCCTAAGCAACTCAGTCAGTGAGACCCTGGCTGTAAATAAAATATTTAAAAAGGACTGGGGATGTAGCTCAGTGATTAAATGCCCCTGAAGGTTTAATCCCTGTACTCCCCCAAAAAAGTTTGAAAAAGTCATTATATCCCCTAACACCTTAGGACTCTTGTTAGCAAATCCAAGTGTTCCATCTCACCAGACAGGAAGTGCATAAGTAAAGCACAGCATTCCAGTGATGAAGGACTTCAGGGATAATGGGAATACCATGGCAGACAGAGAGCCAGCATGTTATTTAGCTTTATGTCACTATAGCAGAATATCCAAAATAATTATCTTACAAAGAAGATGCTGATTTTGGCTCACACTTTGGGAGGTTCCAGCCCAGCTGCCTCCAGACTGGTGAGGCCATTGCTTCACAGCAGGAGTGCATGGTAGTCACTTACCACGTGGCCAGGAAACCCAAGACTAACAGGAAGGGGCAGGGGTCCCACAATAGCTCTGGGTGGCCTTCCCCAAAGACCAAAGAACCTCCCACCAGGCTCCACCTCCTGAAGGTTCTACCCTCTCCCAATACCAAGTTTTTAACATGGGTCTTCAGGTGGTGTTCAAGATCCAAACTATAGCAGGAACTAAGAGAGTGTTTATTTGTACCATGCTAATACACTCAGCTCCCAGAAAGGTGCAGGTCTTCTGGAATATGCAAAAGTCTTTCCTGAAGAATCACACCAGCTGTATTAAAGTCCACGGTGAACCAGCTGCACTCTTGTCAAAAAATTATATGACATTTCCTAATGCTTCATTCATAAATACAACTAGAGCAATACTTATCTTCAGATATTTGAGGGAAAACCATTTTTATAAAAGAGAGTAAGATAAACAAATATAAAAGAGCTGCTTAATAAAAATGAGTATGCAAGTTGAAGAAAATGTTAAGAAAATATCACTACCTTGAAAGAGAGAAAAAAGGATTTTCCATCACTGAAACAAGAATAGAATAAAATTTTAAAAAAGGAAACTTACAAAGCACAAAGTGCTGTTAGAATTTAAAAAGTTATGAAAAATTCAAATGAATGAGGCAAAAGACAAATTTGAAAAATCTTCCAGAAATTAAAAACAAAATCAATATTTAATTGGAAAGTGAGAGAAAGTTACCCTCAATAAGTTAGTAGAAGAATTAAAATAGAGTTTTCCAGAAATAGTAAATTAATCATACAGTAATTTTTTAAAAAATTCATATTTGAAAGGCAAGAGTTTCTAGATTGAAAAAATCACTAATTGTCTAGCACAGTAGAAAATAATATGTATTTATCAAAGTATACCTGTCAAAAAAAATTTTCAAAACGCCAGAAAAAAAGAAACTATACTACAATTCTCTGGAGAAAGAAAAATATTTAACCATAAAAAAAATATGATTAGGAGTAAGGTTTCTGTATGGTTTCATGGCTAATTTCTCTTTCACAACAATCTTATTATTGGGATTTAAATTAAAACATAATACATAATCCAATCTCTACCCTCTACATAAGGCTTATTTCTATCTTGTGTTGTTCACTTAGAGTCTATTCTCATTCCTGTAGAATGACACTTGACATTGAATGATGTTAATGAGTGTTTTAGTCAAACAAAGCCAGTTGAGAAGAAATACAGCAAGATTAATAGGAAAAGAAAAAATATTCAGATGCAGGAGTTCAAGCTGCAGGAGAAACAGCCTTCGTTATTTACATTTTACTTTAATTTTTAGCAACTATATGGAATAAATTTTTTTCTGTGTGGAAGAAATATTCTGTGAAATTCATGAAAAAGTGATATATTATAGGTCACCAATAACATTCATGTAAGGAAGGAATAAAGAAAATTAGAAAGAAGTAAGTGAGAAGAAGGAAAGGAAGGGAAAAAGGAGGAACATAGGGAGGGAGAGACAAGAGACAAAACACAATATACCTTTCATAATTAAATTTTATTAATTTATTACCGATTTTGCTTCAGCATTCGTATCACAGAATAAGAAAAAAATGTAGTTTTGTTTCAAATCCCAAAGTGTCTGATTCCAAAGTATACAAAATATAAAAATAATTAATGTTCTATTTTCACAATCATGTAGCAAAACGGTTGCACTAGCATAGTACAAGATTTGCTTTCCTCCATTTATTTTTTTCTATGAAATTACAAGGATTTTTTAACCTTAAGAAAAGGCATATAAATTATCTGAGTTGGGAAAACAGGAATCCAGCAGAATGGAATTCAAAACTAAAACTATCATATAAAATGCATAAAACATTTTTAAATCCCCAAACTGTGCTTTGTGTCTGAGCCCTGGTAACAAGGAGATTTTGGACACTGAAACAATTTGGTAAAATTTAAGACCTCTTTATGATTAAAGAAACAAACAAACAACAACAAAAACAAAATAAACAACTAGAAGGTTGGAAAGAAAGGGAATTTCTCAGTTTGGTAACAACATATAATGAGAAACTAGAGACTATCTCCCTGAAAGATCAGGAACAAAATTAGAATGTCATCTTTCACCCTTTTTATTCAATTTTATACTGGAAATCTTAGACATCACAGGAAAAGACAATATAAAATGTATAACTGGAAAGGAAGAAATGCCACTATTTCTATTCAACGATAATATGATGGCCTATGTAGAAAATCCCAACTAATCAACAAAAAGAAAAAAAATAAAAAGACTTAGAAGGAATAACAAGAAGTAAAGCAAGATCATAGAATGTAGGTTCATATAGTAATATTACTATTGTAGAAAGCTAGGTTCTTGTCCCCAATGCCAATCCAATAATAAGGACACGGTTTTGAGAAAAAAAAAAAAAAAGGAAAAAGAAGCTTTTTTTTGCTTTGCTAGCAAAGGAGAAACACAGGTGACTCCTGTCCAAAAGCTGTGATTCTGCCCATCAGCAGGAACAAGGGCCTTTTAAAGCAGTGACTGAAAGGCTACTTTCCAGGTGTTCTCTGTTGGAGCTGTAATTCACTTGTTAATTTGGGAGATAATTATTCTTGATTATTTCTGGTACCATCCCCAAAGTCTGGATTATTTCTTCCTGTGGTACGTGTGTTCTCAAGGACAGATAAATCTGCCTAAAATGATGAAGAAAGGTAATCCTGTTTCCCCTGAGATTAGGGAGGTGGGGCGATTAGGGAGGAGCTGAGAGAGAGAGAGAGAGAGAGAGAGAGAGAGAGAGGAGAGAGAGAGAGAGAGAGAGAGAAATGTGTCCATTCAAAAAATAAGTTGCAATGGCAGAGCGGCAAGGGCTATATTCAAAACATAAAGTGGACCACTGTTATATTATCTTGTACTATTATAGTTGCTTTCTTACCTACAAATAATGAATTATTAGAATTTGGAATTTAAAAATCCAATTTATAACAGCACTGCTGAAATTAAATTCTTAAATATACATTTGACAAAATATGTATAAAACGTGTATGGATAAATATATATGGAAAAAACTCTTAGCAAACTAATAAACTTATTTTGCTGATCTTTGATGAAGAAAAAAAGAAAAATCCATGGAGGAAGGATCATCTTTTCATCAAATGGCACTGAGAGAATTATATGTTGACATGCAAAATAATGAGCTGAACCACACCTTACACCTTACACAAAATTTAATCCAATAATGGATCCCAATGTAAGTGCAATATGCACGATTATAAAGTTCTTGAAGAAAACTCTGGAGAAAGTATACATGACCTTAGGATTTATTTTCTAAATAAAGTACCATAAGCACAATTCAGAAAATTGATAAACTGGTAAACTGTTTTTTATTAAAATCTTTTAAAGACACTATTAAGAAGATATTAAAGCATATATGTGATAGAGTACTTGTGTCCAAAATATATGAATAATTCTAAAATGCAACAATTAGTAAACATCAACCTAATTTAAAATTGGGCAGAAGATCTGAACACAGATTTCCTCAATGAGGATATACAGATGGCAAATATGCATATAAAAAGATGTTCCACATCAAATGTCCTCAGGGAATTGCAAATTAAAACCACAATACCCTACTAAGATAACTAAAGTTTAAAAAAAAAAAAACACTGCCAATACTAATCACTGTTTTGCAATGAAACAGGATTCTTCACTTATAGATAGTGGAAATAACAATAGATCAGACACTTTGGAAGATAGTTTGGTAATTTCATATAATACTTAATGTAAGCTTAACTCATTATTTAGCAATCACACTTCCAGGCTTTTACCCAACAGACTAAAGAGCTATGTCCACAAAAAAAAAAAAAAAAAAAGGAAAAAACAGATCTGCACATAAATGCTTATAGAAGTTTAATTTGTAGTCAGCCAAATATGGAAGTAATCAAAGTATCCATCAATAGCTGAATAGATAAACAAATCCTATTGCATTCATACGATAGAATATTATGACAATAAAGAGAAATGATCTATCAAGAAATTAAAATATATGGAAACATTTAAAATATATGTTTATAAATAAGTCAATCTAAAAACCTGTGTATTATATAATTCCAATTGAATTTTGCTCTGGAAAACACAAAACTAAGAGTCTGGGGAAATAGCTCATTGGCAGACACATAGCTCACATTGCATAGGACAAAGAAGGACCTGGAGTTTATCCCCCCTTGTGTGCGACACACACACACACACACACATACACACACACACACAGAGTTTGGGATGAAGTTATAGCTCAGTTGTAGAGTGCTTACCTTATATGAACAAAGCCCTATTTAATAACAGCAACAAAACCTAAGGAGAGCTAGGTGCTATGCAACTCAGTGAGACATGTCTCTAAATAAAACACAAAATAGGGCTTGGGATGTGGCTCAGTGGTTGAGTGCCCCTGAATTCAATGCCTGGTGCCAAAAACAAACACACACACACACACAAAAAAAAAAAAAAAAAAACCTAAGTTGACAAAACAGTAAATACCAGATGTCGGAATTGCCAAGAGGGAAGGTTTAAATAGATGAAATCTATGCATTTTTAGATTTGTTTTATATGTTTTATATGCTATAATAGTGATTAAAATATTAAACATTAGTAAAAATCCCATTGAAATTGCAGCACAAAGAGTAAACCTTAATGTCTACATTTTCAAAGAGATTAGGAGATGCTAGAGTGGCATTAAAGTATTTTTGAAATGATATATATTATATAGAATTATATGTACATATATAATATACATTAATTATTATAATATAACTATTCTTATTTATTTTTATATTCTATATTTGTTTTATGTGATTGCATGATATATCTCATCAGAAAACGAAAAATAAAATATATTCTAACATTAGAATGATGAATGACTGGAAACACAGACATTATTTGGAGAGTAGTGCAATGATCCATGTAAGAGATCAGAATCTGAACAAAGGGCAAGAACTATGCTATGTAGGCTGCGCAGGCTGCACTTCCAGTACTGTCACTGACTTCAGATGTGATGCACTTGGCTTCCTATGGGACTGTGCAACACAGTGACTCCTAGAGAGATATTGGCTTTAATGGCAATAGGTAGCTAATGCTGGATTAGGGAATGTAACTATGACTATCAAGGCTTAATGACAATGCAGGTATGACTGCATATTAATTGTTTACCTGTTTCCTCTCTGTTTCATCTATCCCATTTTAAATGTCCTCTGACTTGGTGTAATTCTTGTAATTATTTCTTCTATGTATTCTTTTTTTATATATATTTAGCCTTTTTAAAATGATTCTTTTAATTTTTGATAGATCTTTATTTTATTTATGTATTTGTATATGGTGCTGAGAATCGAACCCAGTGCCTCGCACATGCCAGGTAAGTGTGCTACCACATAAACCACACACACATATAAAGCATGTTTAGTGGGAAAAACAGTCATGAGGAATAAGTGATGACAGGTAGTTCTAGAGTTATCATGGTTCAATTTATAATTTTTTTACTTTATTATGAAAAAGAAATATACATTCAGTAAAAAACATACATTGAATTTTAAATTCGATCTTTTCCTGGGGTAGAGATACGTAATGCAGTACTTTTCCTTTGTTAAGTGGCAGTAAACTGTAGCTCAGTCAGGATGTGACCAAAAGGTAAGCAATTAACAGGCTATAGTGTACTGTGTTGCTAAACTATGATGTTCTATAGAGTAGGTGTATTAGATACATTTTTCTACCTTGAGACAATTTCATCTTAAAATAGATTTATCACAATTCAACCCTATCCTAAATCTAGAGCAGCTATACTCTTAGACTTTGGATATGGATATCAGCATGAAAACAAGGACACAGGGAAATACTTTTGTTTAGAAGTCCGTTGAATTCAGGCATCGCTTAATTCACTGGTTTTCAACGAATTGTGACTTTCATCCACTTAAGAGATATGTGGTAATGTCTAGAAGTACGTTGACTCTAACAACTGAGAGGTGTGCTAGTAGCATCTAGTCCATAGAGGCCAAGGATGTTCCTACAATACACATGACAACCTTCTATATCAAATAACTGCAAAATGTCAATAATGTCCAGATTTAGAATCCCTGGTTTAACTGAAAGTGACTGTGAAGACATTTGGAGAGGACTTAAAATGTTCATCTGAAGCTGAGGAAGTCTAGTTGGGCACCACATCTGGCTAAATATTGGACAAGCACCTCCTTAAGTGCCTTGGCTTTCCCTATTTCCATATATCACACTACAAATGTTTATTGAAAATTCTGTGTCCTAATCTATGTAGTAAATCACACAATTGACGAATAGGTTTTAAGAAAATATTCTTTTATTCAAATACATTCTCCCTTTAGGTTTGTTTTGCAATATCAGTAAGTGACAGTCTTTGAAAGAGACTTCAATGAGAATATATTAAATTGTGAAAATTGACAGTTCAATACGAGACCCAATTATTGAATATTTTGGTGAATAATTTTTGCAAGTATATAATTATTTTAGTTCTGGCTTAAGAAATATCTATTCTTTCTGAGAGAAATGGTTAGTATTTTCACCAGGTTCTGTTTGTTGTTGTTGTTGTTTGTTTGTTTGTTTTTTCCTGTTCAGTTGGAAATAAGGGAATTAATTGTAAATGTTTTCAAGGAATATTCCCATCAACATGCAATCACAACATCCTTTGTACATGGCATTCATTTATTCATGGTAAAATAATTTCATATGAGTCCTCAAGAGATAGCAGAAAAGAGATTCTTAGATGCAACACATTCATCTTATTTATTTAATATAATGGCCTTTTGGAAGGCAAGAGTTTTGTGTATATTTTAGCAGGTTTTCTCTGGTGAAAACTTTGTTATTCCTGCCAGGCATTCCATGCTTAATAGGTTTTGGTATGTGGGAGATTGTTTCCTCATACATGCAAAAATGAAAAACTTCTTTCAAGACTGTTGTGTTCATTTCTTTTCTCATCATACCTTGTAAGAAAAGCCATGTTTACTGCCATTCGAAGCAAAGGAATTTCTGAAAAAAATATCTCTGAAAGGGAGGTGTGCCATCTTGCTAAACCTGGCCCAGAGCCTTAGCGAGTTTTTGCTTGTTTTCCCTAGAAAAGTCTCTTTATGAAGAAGAGAGATAAAGAGAGAGAAGAGAGGAAGGAAGGAAGGAAGGAAGGAAGGAAGGAAGGAAGGAAGGAAGGAAGGAAGGAAGGAAGGAAGGAAGGAAAGAAGGAGAGGGAGGGAGGGAAATCAGAGGCACTTTTTTGCCGCAGTCTGGCTGGGCACAAAATCACGAGCCACTCAAGCAGGAACAAAGTTTATTTTTTGAAACTGCCGCCAATGTCCGGTACCGCCCGGGAAGATTTTTTCCACCCACTCAGCCTCCTCCCGGACCGCAGAGAGCGCTCCTCCCCGGGAACTCCCTCCTACTGTACTTCCCCAACCAATGGGAACTCTCCAGGAGTCCCGTAGCCGGCCTAGGTGAACAGCAGGAGTCCAATATCCATATGAATGCAAATCTTAACATAATCATATCATCTCAATGGCTAGCTGGCGTCACCTTTCGACCAAAAATGCCATGCATCATATACTTGGCTCTTAGCACTTTTTAAAAATTAATTAATTTTAATTAGGTGTATATGATAGCAGAATGCATTTTGATTCATTGTACACAATTGCAGCACAACTTTACATTTCTATTGTTGTACATGATGTAGCATCACACCATATGTACAGTCATACATGTACCTAGGGTAATGATGTCCATCTTCCTGCCCTCATGCACCTTTTCTACACTCCCTCCCCTTTGCCCAATCAAAGTTCCTCCATTTTTCCAATACCCCACCTCCCTCACCCCCTTATGGATCAGCATCCACTTATCAGAGAGAACTTTTGGCCCCTGGTTTTGGGGGGATTGGCTTAATTCTCTTAGCATTATATTCTCCAACTCCATCCATTTATCTGCAAATGCCATAATTTTATTTTCTTTTATTCCTGAGTAATATTTCATTGTGTATATAAACCACAGTTTCTTTATCCATTCATCTATTGAAGGGCTTCTTGGTTGCTTCCATAGTTTAGCTATTGTGAATTGAGCAGATATGAACATTGATGTGGCTGCATCACTATAGTATGCTAATTTTAAGTCCTTTGGGTATAGACTGAGGCATGGGATAAATGGGTCAAATGGTGGTTCCATTCCAAGTTTTCTAAGGAATCTCCATACTGCTTTCCAAATTTGTTGCACCAATTTGCAGTCCCACAGAATGTATGAGTGTGCCTTTTCCCCCACATCCACGCCAATGCTTATTGTTGCTTGTATTCTTGATAACTGCCATTCTGACTGGTGAGAGGTGAAATCTTAACTGTTTTGATTTTCATTTCTCTAATTACTAAAGCTGTTGAACATTTTTTCATGTATTTGTTGATCAAATGACGAAAATTCTCTTGGAATGACCCTTGATATATTTAACAGAACTTTTGTTTTTATTAAATCCACTCAATTAACTTTTCATCCTAGAGTAGAGTTAAACCAATTTTTGCTTTAGGAAAGAGAAGATTTGCTCAAAGATATCTGGGCAAAGTTGTCCATGGCATTCATGGTTGCATAAACATTCATTCAAACAAACAACCCATATATATAGCAATTGAAAAGTGGGAAAATGAACTAGAAAATTCTGCCACTGTTTAAACATTTGTATCTATGTATTTCTCTGTTAACTTTTATGCAAGTATAATACACATACACAAAGGTGGCAAATTGGAAGTATACTTCTCTAAGAATTATTATGAAGTTCATACACTTATATAACCATAAGTACAAAAATGAATATGAACCAGTCTTTTTAATAATAGAACTCACCATCTTTATAGTTTAAATTTATAATGGAATTACTACTTTTTCTGATTTATACTGCTAATCCTCTTTTTTTAATTTTCCTAGCTGATGAAACTATCATTCATCTCTCTCACATGTAAATGAGGAATTTCTTCTTTTTAATTCCATTTCTAGTTACCTAAGTTGTTTGCATTTATCATGATCAAATGCATATTTATACCATAATAAGCATCTTTTTCTTTCTTTTACTTATGTAATCCAAGTGTCTGGTACATAGTAGACATTGAGGAAACATTTGATGAAATAATGAACATATCACTGTTACATAAAAGCAAACTACCAAATATTTTGACTGCCAGGAGGCTTTCTTTTTCTGATTCCTTTTAATGCTTTTACATGTCTCTTTCTACCAATTGCTAGATTGTGCCTTCGGTGGTTATATTTTAACTTCGATTATATTTTTCTTATGTCATGTTTCTTCTCTATCAGGCATCCTTAGCAATGGTATATTACATCCTTCCTGTCATTCTTCATGACTTAGATATATTCCTAGTTCACCAGTACTTCCTCTCTGCTTCATCTGTTCCATATTGAAATGCCTATTGATTTATTTATTATAAGCCTTATTTGAGTATTTTCCTCTATAAGTGATAGTCTCTAAATTCTTCCACAAGTAAATCTATGTCTTCTTCCTCTATCTCATAAATGATGTTTTGGTTAGAAAAAGGATTTTCACTTGGCAGCGATTCCCTTCTATAATATTCTTGCTTGCAGTGTTGCTAATAAGAAGCCTGATTTCCAACTAACTCTTTGATTTCTGTTTAATGAACTCTCTTTGATCTGGAAGCTTATGGCATTATCTTTATAATTACAGCCTTCATAAATTTTATCAGACTAAGCACTGATACTACTTAAGACAAGAAATTTTCCTCTCTTCCAATTTTTAAGTTTTTCTCTGTAAGTTTCCTATTATTTTCTCTTTTTTTCCCATGGATCCATTTTACAAAGCTTATACCTTTTTTTCTCATGAGTTTCATTTCTTTGCATTTTTTTGCTGTCTTTGAAATTTCAGTGTTGGAAATTCATAGAGTGTTTCATTTCCCAATAGACTTGGTTTCTACCATCAAATCTACTAAAAAATTTTTAAATGATTTATTTATCAAGTTCCAGTTGGTCTCTCTATTGAAGATTTATGTTTGACTTCTTCTGAAATAACAGCAAGCCTGAGCTTACTCTGCAATGTGTCATTGAACCTCTTTGCTTTGTTAGGTGAAATTTATGAGATGCCTTTGTATTAAACAGTCCTTGCATTCATGCTTCTTTCTGTTCTTGATTCCAGTACACAAGACCAAACCAGAATAAAATCTCTGCTGCTTGGTACTATATAGTCATTCTGAACTGTAAAACAGGACAATTTAATAAAAAACAGGAGGCTCACAACAACCACTCATGAAGGGCCCTGTCTATCTGAGTTGACATGATAAGGATGTCCTGCTTTAACCCTACAAGGAAGGTAGCTGTGAAAGGCCTAATCATATTTTTTGTTTGTTTATTTCCTGATTCTTCTTCAGTATTTTTCTACCTATGCCCTCTGGTCTGGTCAAATCCTTGAAATTCCTATTTTATAGAGGGGATGCTATCTGATTCATAAACCATTGATAAAAAACATTTCAGTCTTTAAATTTGTGGAAATTGTTTTCTTTGACAATTCCTAATTCTCCCCATGGGCAGATAAGTTATCCATCAGCTCCCCAAACGGAAATATTATGTACAGTTTTCATTTTTTGGCAGCTACTGAAGGCCAGTACAGCAAAGTGTCTAACCAAAAACATTTATCCAGGCTGCAGCCAGAGCACCATGTCCAAGCACCAAGCTCTCTTGCAGACTCCATGCAAATCTGATTCTTGCTGCTCAACTCTTCACTACTGAACATCAAGCTTTCCTCAAGCCCAGGAAGGATTAAGTCCAGTTCCTTTTGGCTCTGTGAGAATCCTGGTGACACCTAAATCTTCATTTAAATCTCACAGCCCTGATTCACTGCTCCAGAAGTTACTACACTAATGAATATGGGGTTGTAAGACTGGCACAGGTGAGTTAGAATAGATGCCACAAAGAGTAGCAATTCAATAGCAATCTAAATATGAAGAGTGGCTCTTGCTATGGTTTGGGTGTCCCTCAAAAGCTCACATGTTAAAGGCTTCTCTATGCCTTTGATCTCTGGCTTGGGATTGCTCATCACTCACACCTGCTGTGATGGGGCTATATGATTCTGGACTGGAACCTCCAAAACTGTGATTCAAAGTGAACCTTTTCTTCTTAAGCTAATTATCTCAGGTATCTCATATAGTGACAGAAAAATGACCAACAAAGTCCTATAGCAGAAACCAGCCTTTGCCCTTTATGATTGGTTTTATTTTGTGTGGCCAACATAGTTTGAAAATAGAGATGGTATTCTAGTTGTTTCAACTGTAGAACAGAGTATGGTAATAAGCTCATAAAATAGAGAACCTGCAGATGTATGTGGAACAAAGCTAAACGTGACTCCAGTTTTCAGTATTGCAAGAGTATAACAGAAACAGTTATTAAAGACCAAATACCACTGTAGAAAGAGGAAAAGACAGAGTACCACTGTGTTTATATGTCAATAATCAAAACAATTTTCACCAGGCATGATGGCGTACACCTGTAATCCCAGTGGCTTGGGAGGCCGAGGTAGGAGGATTGCAAGTTCAAAGCCAGCCTCAGCAAAAGCAAGGTGCTAAGCAACTCAGTGAGACCCTGTCTCTAAATAAAATACAAAATGGGGCTGGGGATGTGGCTCTGTGGCCAAGTTCCCCTGAGTTCAGTCCTCAATAAAAAATCATCTTCATAGATAAAAAATTTTAACTTGTATATTCTGAAAGAATAGCAGCTTATAATTAAACCAACAAGCTCATTTTAAAAAATTACATTTTCAAAAAATAAAAAATTAGATGTATTTCATAATAATATTTCTTATACTGTGTGTTTAAAAAACAAAATATAGATGTTCAGTTAAACTTGATCCCTAACTCCAATACCACATTTCCCTAGATTACATTTGTATAGAGCAATGCTACTCAAACTTTAATGTGAGCATGAATACCTGGGAGCTTGTTAAAATACAGAGGCTTATCCTAACAAGGTCCCAGGTGATACTGATGCTACTGGTTCATGGACTACCCTGTCATCAGAAAGGACTTTTGGATCCCACTAGTTATGTCTGAATTCAATGCTCAGGAAGATAACATTGGTAGTTTAAGATTATGAAATTCATACCTGTATCCTATATGTATAAACACTGTACTTATTCAAGTTTGGAAAGAAATACTCTGTAGCAAATAATAGTCAATCTAAGGTATGCAGATTATGAACGAAAGAACAAAACAAAGATTTAAAAACCAAAGTGGAGAACAACTGAAGGAAATGACAATTGTTGGGTTTGGCTTTTTTTTCCTAAAATTTAAAATGGAGTTCTTTCAGCTAACAAACACTCATAATGCAATAAAATGTCAGCTATTAATCTAGGGCAATTGCACTATGAAAACCACTTAGACAGTACTTGTGAAATCTCTGGTTTGGGTGTTTTTTTTTTGTTGTTGTTTTTTTTTTTTACATTGAGACTGGTTGGTGAAAAGATGAGCCCTGCTTGATTTTTACTTTTCTTTATCCTTTATGTGTGTTTTTCACTCTTTGTGCTGTGGAATTGAAGGTCTGAAAAGAAAAAAAAAAAAAAGAAGGTCTGCATAAACCCTTTCTCTTGAAAGCCGAGTGGTAAACACTGGCTCCTGCCTTTGCTAACTGTGACAATGTGCGTAAGCTGCATGACTTTTGTTTCTTCTAATGGCTGTCATGCAGTTTCAGTCCCACAAGGTTCTTTGGAAATCATGTGAGGAGAAAGCCACACTCTTTTTCCCTGCCAAACTGTGTTAGCATATTCCATTATGCACTGGCATTTGAGTAGAAAACCTAGATGATGAATACGCTCTGTAGGTGTGGTATTTCAAATCCCACTTGGCTCACAAGTGCTCTGGGGAGCTAAGAGCATTATTTACTGAACAGCTCCAAAATGGTTCCCTGAAATGCATTGTTGTGGTTTCCTAACCACCTAGGGAAATGTGTTTTGTTTTATAGTAAAGATATATTAAAATGACCTTTCAGTCCCAACAGAAACAAAGAGAGTCATTTCAGAGGCCAGGAACAGCCATTTAACTACCTAAATCTGCTGTCACCTTTTGTTTATTTTTACCTCTTCCCTGGGGCATAGGTCTGATGTCTGTTCTGTGCATTCTTCTTTTGTTTCTTTTTGACTGTTATTAATTAACTCAAGTTGCCTTTGATTATTACTTTGATGTGATATGAATAAGCAAAATCTTTACAGTTTCTTTTCATTTCGTTCCTTCTGGACACCCCAGACGTTTAGTCTGTCCTTTGTAGTATGTTTTTAATATTTATAAACATGCAAATAAATATGCTAACTAAAAGAACAGGAAAAGAAAAGCAAGAAGACTTTTTTTTTGTAAAAATACTTTGAGTAATTTAAAAGATTAGTGGCAAATCTATATCTTAATCTAGTTTTATGATTAGAATACCCCTTGGTTTAATCCTCAGTACCACAATAATAAATAAATAAACAAACAAAATAAGAAATCTGAAATATACCCAAGAGCACACACATGTACACGAAAAAAGTTGGAATTCCAATTGAGTAGTAGCACTGTAGCAAGCACAACCCATAGAGAAATATATATATGTATATATAATTTGAAACTATGATTTTTTAGGTACATTATCTAGTGCTATGGTTTCAATGTATGCTTTCCAAAATTCCGGTGTTGCCAATGCAAAATATTTAAGACACTTTAAGAGATGATTAAACCATGAGGATTCCTCCCACATGAATTGGATTAGGTGCCTTTAAAAGGACAGAGGAGGGTCCTCCTTGTTTGCTCTTCCTTATGCTGTCATGTGAGAATGCAGCAAAGAACCCTTCCCCAGACCCTGAAGGCTGACACTTTGATCTTGGATTTCTCAAACTTCAGAACTGTAAGAAATAAATTTCTGTTCTTTATAAATTACACACACTTGAAGGTTTCATTATGGCAGTACAAATGGACAAAGATACAAAGGGATTATGTAAATAGTTATGAACAGAATGTTACTAGAAATATGGAGAGTAAAGACCATCTTGATGCAACCACAGACACTAAGGAGGAACAAGATATTGGAAACTAGTGAAAAGACCATCGTTTTTTAAACCTGGAAAGAACATAGCTGAATTTATGCCTAGGTCGTAAGACTCTGGGGATGGCAAAATTAGGAGTGATGAACTGGAATGCTGGATGAAATAAATCTCTCAGCAGCAAAACGCTCAGGGTACTCTGATTTCTCTTATCTGCTTATAGTAAAATGTAAAAAAGAGATTAATGGTTTTAAAACAAAATTTATAATTAAAAACCAAGCAGAATATTTAGAAAATTCTCAACTTAGCTCTGTAAACAACAACAAAAAAAATCCATTTCGGAGAAAAAATTAAGGATGTGGGCCAGAAACGTGATAGAGATTAGTATGGATAGAAGGAAGCCAAGTGCTATTCATCAAGATTGAGAGGAGAATGATTGTGAAGGTATTTTAGAGATCTTGGGGCTGCAGTGCCCATTTATAGGCCTAAAGTAATAGGGCCTCGAGGGCTTAATCAGTTCATGGGAAAAGCATAGGGTATTCTTAGAACCTGGTGCTCACTGACCAAGGTCCCTGAAGTCTCTGCTTCCTACATTCCAGTGCAACAGTCATTGTCCACCTCTGCTGTGGTTCAGGTGGGCCCTGGTATAGCTTAGGCCAACACTCTGGAGTTCATAAGCTATAAACCTTAATGGCTTCCATGTGGTGTTAATTGTTCTGGCTCACAGACTATACAAGCTAGGGAAGCATTACTACTTCAACCTACATATCAAAGAATGTCTCAATTTCAAAGTCCCAGCAGAGCACTACCACAGGCATGAGGTAGAGGAGAGGAGAGAACCCCAACTAGGTCAATTCCCAGGGGAACAGTGGACAATCTAATGGGACTGTGGGCACAGGCCAGCCCTGAGGTCCCATTTTGGCACAGACTCTAGTATTCAGTACTGAGAGAGAAAGCATGGATTACCCACTGCAAAGCCATGGGGACTGGACAGCCAAAGCCTGGGGGACTCTACCTCAACCCCAATGTGTCCAGAAAGGCAGGACATAAAATCTAAGATTATTTTTAAGATTCAATGCTATTTTCCCTGTTAGATTTTGAACTTGCTTGGGACCTCTTACTCTTTCCTTTTTAACTCTTTCTCTCCTTGGGAATGGAAATGTCTGCCCTCTACCTGTCGCATCACTGTATCTTGGAAGCACATAAGTCATTTGATTTTTACAGACCCACAACTAAAGGGGCATAACCTCAAGACGACTTAAACCTTCAGTCTCACCCATTATATTCATATGAAACTTTACACTTAAAGTTGTAAAGTTGGTGGTAGAATGAGTTAAGACTATTGGGATGGAATGAGTGAGTTTTGCATGTTAGAAGGCTGTGAATTGGGGTGAATGGTTGGAACTGAATGCAATACTTCTTCAAAAATTAAGTGCCTCTCCAAAATTTCGGTGCTGCCAAAGTGATGATATTGAAATGTGAGGTCTTAAAGAGACAAACAGGTCATGAGTATTTCTTCATCATGAGTGAAATTAGTTGCTTTTTATAAAGCTTTAAAAGAGGTAATTCATCTTTTTGCTGCCTTTCCTTTTTCTGCCATGTAATGGGACAGTGTTTCTCCTCTCTGAAGGATGCAACCTTTCAGATGCTATCTTGAAAGAAGACTCTTAAGAAACACCAAATCTGCCAGCACTTTGGTCTTGTACTTCCTAGCTTCCAGCCCCTTGAGAAAATAAATTTCTGTTCTTTCTAAATTACCCAGCTCAGGTATTAAGTTATAGCAACTCAAACAGACTAAGACATCTATTAAATGACCCAAAGTAAATTATTAAAGTTACTTATTTTCTTCTTTGTGAAATAATTTCTTTCTTCCACTGTAAGGAACATTATAACTATAAATGCTAAAAATATGATATAGAAAGGATTAGGGAGATTGGTCTAACTGTGTAAATAAGTCTAAAGCATTTTAACTTGACTTTCTATTACACTTGTGCTCTGAATTAAACATACATATATATTCAATTTTTGAACTCTAGGAAATCTAGAAGAGCAATAATTTAGTGATTCTAGTGTGGTCTCTAGAATAGCAGCAATACCATTATCTGTTGATTCTGCTACATACTAAAGATGCTCTAGTCCAATTCTTCCTTTATCAAAGGAGAACATTAAAATCAAGAAAACTTAACAAGGTGACCAAGCTAGCTATACTCCATTATTCTAAGTAGCAGATGGAAATTTGAAGCTAATCAGTGAAAACACATAGTATAATTCAATAGTAGCTGGCTGATAAGATGTTTTAACGATAAGATTAAGTTCTAGACCTAAGTGGATCTTTCAGAGTTGTTAGGGAGGTTTTGGATTTGGCTGTTTTGGCTTTATATGTGCTGTAGTTTGGATCTGGGATGTCTCCAACAGGTCCATGTGTTAAAGGCTTGGTCCCTAGCCTGCCACTGTCAGGAGGTACTAGACCTCTGAGAGGTGGGGCCTAGTGAAGGAAGTTAGGTCATTGGGGGAACGTCCTTGATGGGGATATTGGGACCCTAGCCCCTTTCTGTCTCTT
The DNA here is from genome assembly GCF_001458135.2 of Marmota marmota marmota. Taxonomy (NCBI): domain Eukaryota; kingdom Metazoa; phylum Chordata; class Mammalia; order Rodentia; family Sciuridae; genus Marmota; species Marmota marmota. The sequence continues at coordinate 14,725,185 of NW_026000057.1, read as the reverse complement.
TGCATCCTGGCTGCCAAGAGGTGAGCAACTTTCTGTGTTATGCATTCCCACCATAATGTGGTGTCTCCTCACAAGCCCCAAAGCAATGGGCCAACTGATATGCACTACCTCTTGAAACTATGTGCCAAAATAAATCTTGTCTTTTTTTTTTTTTTTCCAGCTGATTGTCCCAAGTGCTTTTTAGAAAGCTAACACAATCTGAGCCTAACTGAATTCAGGAAATTTTTAGTTTGAATTTTGGAAGGAATTGAAGAGGACATAAGCTAAGAAATGCAAATGGCAAAAATGTCGTTCTTCAGAGAAGTAATAAAAGGAATCCATGTATCTTTGGATGTAAAATAAAAGAGCAGTGATCAGTACAAAGGTAAAATTCTGGTTGCCTTTAAGTGTATAAACTATGCATTCCTCCATCATCAGCTCTCATCTTTTCCTAGTTACTTCCAACTCAAATACAAAAATACCCATATGAACACTACCTTTAAAAGCAATACAACTCAATTCTAAATCTTCATTTAATCCACTAATTTAATTTTCTCCTCCATAGAATTTATTTTATTTCAAGGAAATTGTTTTATAACTTAAAAAAGGAATGTACCCTTCAATTGAAAATATGAAAAGCAAAGACTATATTAAAAGTAAAGCCTAATTCTTTGACGTAACTACTAAATATTTATTCTCAGTGTTTGTATGTTAATGTTTTTACCAAGTTGAGATGATATGAAATATTACTTTGTACCATTTTATGTCAAGTTTTCTCAAACTTACTCAAAATTATGATTGATACAGGGAATAGTTTCTTAAGGCATAATTGTAATAGATAGATAGTTAACACTCCATTATACAGACATTTGATGACCCCTGCCCCATTTTTAGATATTTGGGTCATTTTAAATTGTACATTTTTATGCACAACCTGGTAATAACAAACATCCTTGTGATATATAAAGTTTGAGTAGTTTATTTCTTATAATATTCTTAATATAAAATCTAAAAGTACCTAACTAATACCATTAGGAATATGTTAGACATTTTAAACTTTAAATTATCTTTCATACCTCCCTAGAAGTATATGCATTTTATACACAATAGTTAGTATATAAAACTTTTTAAATTTTTGTGTAACTTTATAAGTAAATAGTGGTATTATTTCCATTTCATTTATCATGTTATTACTGTTGTGCACTTGTGTTTTCAAATAATTATTGTCCATTTGTTTTCCTGTTGAACTTCTTTGAACAATTCTTTAATGATGCATTCACGTATTTCTTATTGTTACCCAAAAATCTCTTTAAATATTAAGAATCTCTGGCACTCCTATTCCAAATGTTTTTGTTCATTTTGTTAAAAGAATAGTTTTAAAGTGCTCCATATTTAGTTCTAAACTCAGCAAGTTGTATACATTAAATATGTACCATTTTATGTCAATTATATTTCGTCATTTAAAAGTAAAATTTATGACTTTATTTGAATGTTTTAATTCTTAAATGTTAAAAATCTTTTTCTCTTCTTCTTTTGCTGCTGGAAACTTCTCCTGTGGTAAGAACATCCTCATTGCTAAAAAAAAATGTTTTACTCCCAGTTCATCAACTCCACTTCTTGTTGCTTCTGGTCTATCTACTCTCATTTTCCTGATTCTGTTTATATCTTTTGAACTAGGCTTTTCATTTCCTGCATGGTTTCTCTTTCTTTGAGTTCTTTTTTAAAGTATTCTGAATTTCTCCCTTATTTTTATGCCTTTGTTTCGGTGTACTTACAAGAAGATGGAAGGAGGTTATTGAATTCAGGCTCAGACAAATTTAGCTTTGGGGTTGGAGATGTTAGAGTAACTTTAGTCCTTGAATTTCTATTTTCAAGCTAAAGCATGTTTCCTCTTTGATGAGGAGATGATCCATTATCCTGTTTTCCAAAGAAAACACAACCCATAAGATTCTCAGCTTTTGTGCACATAAATTTACCTGTGTCCTTACACATTTTCTCCTCCTTTTACATAAGAAAAACCCAACTGATTGCCTTGGTCAAGATGTCTCTTAAGTTGAAATGAAAACCGTTACTACGCCAAACAACACCCACAGCAAAACTCCACCAAGAAGCAGATGGTTATAAGTACAAATTAATATTTAGCACTTTTAACTGGGCCCTGAAAGCATAGCAATTTTGAATTTCTCCACAGGAGAATTCTCGTCCCTCTCTTTCTCCCTCCCTCCCCTCCCCTCTCTCACTTTTTGTTTTTTTCTCTCTCTCCCTCTCTCCCCTCAATGTGTCTTTCATAATATATACCTGAGGAGCCAGATTATATGAATTAGTAGTATCATCTACTGACTGCAAAGCCAAAATTATGGTATAAGATTTCAAGGCACAAGTCAAGAGCATTAGCTGAAAGTAAAGTCACAAAAAGATTATTATTTTACGTTTAAGATGTATTACATTTAAACTCAATTAATGGGAAGGAAAAAATCATTATTATCATTATTTTGGAAATTAAATTATATTCCAAGGCCTTACTTAGTCTAACTATGTGAACAATGATTAAAATTTTTTTAAAAAGTTTATCAGAGTAATAGTGAAAATTTTGCTTACATGAGTTGCCTGAAAAATAATAACTTACATTTTAAAACACCATATATACACATCCTATTTTTCTCTTACTATTTAAAAAATGACTTGCATGTTAATTTTATTACAGTAACTGACTTTATAGTTTAACTGAGCCATATCATGTGGTTACTGAATGAGCAGCCTTTCAAAGTAACTAAAACAAATATAAATATAGAGAAGCAATGATAAGAGGGAATAGTATCAACTCAGATGAACACAAAATAGTAATATTCAACAATTTTTTAATAGATAGTATTTCTATTCCATATTTTTCTTAAATGGAAATACATTATGATTTGTATTTTTTATGTATTTGACCACATATAACCCAAGTGGGGAACTTGTATATTATATATAAATACTGAGCACTTCTAGTAGAAAATGTAATATTTGCTAAAAAGAAATAAAACTCTCCATTCATTAAATAATTTTAATTGAATGCCTATAATTGGCCAAAGAAATTTCAGTGATTAATTTATATGTGAACCACATGATTAGAAAAGTGTGTAGATAAAAAGGAATTATGAGCATAATATTTTAAAAAGATACCATTTGTATTAGATCAGTATTGATTTTCTTATAAAATTCACTGGAGATTTTTATTCTATTATTCAGAACTGATATTCTATATATACTAAAAATGTTCTTATATAGAGCAAGACTGTTCCTTCTGTGGAAGTAAAGGTGACCATTTATTTTCCCATGTTAAAAAGAAATAGAGAACTTGAGAAAAGCAAATTAAAGAGTTTTCAGACATAGGACAAAGAGCAGCAGAAACAATCCTAGCTAAGAGAAGAACTTGCAAGTGGAGTCCTACATTCTTGCCAGGTTAAGACCTGCACACGTAACAATCAAAAGGATGAGATAGAGAAAGGAAAGTTAGTAGTTGAAACTTTCTTTTAGTTTACACAATGTTGTAATATTCTTATTTAAAAGTGGGTTAATATCACCAGTGAAAGAGGGAGAGACATAGAAATGATAGTCGGAGAGGGAGAGGAAAAAAAATCAAATAATGGTGGAAAAAAAAGGAGTAATTAAAAATGAAATTAATGGAAATGTTGTTAAGGAGAGAGGAAAAACAAACCAAATACCAAATGGAAATCAAATAGAAAAATGGTGGCTTTAAACTTAGCCATAATGGTAATTAAAATAAAATTTGCTTTGGGCTGGGTATGTGGCTCAGTGGTAGAGTGGGTGTCTTCTTTAATTTTCCTCAGAGAATGATGAGAGAGAAAAGAAACCTATCTACTACCTGGTCAAAAGTAAAATAACATCAGTTTTACCATATTTGTGTTCATTATACTAGTTTAATCCACATTAAATCAAAGGGAAGTGTATCAAGGAAATTCTGGACCTGCTTCAAAGGCACCATGAAATTTGATACAAAATTATTGAAAAGGCAAATATATAATTATTAAAAAAATCGGTCACTACAGGACAAAACCAGGGATGGGTGATGTGGCTTGACTGGTGAGACTGACAAAAGAACTTTTTGAAGAAATGGAAATATTCTATGGTAATTCATGTAATGGTTACACAACTTATCAACCTATAAACTTAAAAATAATTGTAATATATATGCATATATATATATAACGTTAGATATATATGTGCATATATATTACACTGTGGCAAATTTGAAAAACGTATGGAATTCATGAAATTGGTTATGTTAACATTAGTATAGTATCTGCACAGGGGAAGTAGGGACTTCTAAGAAATAACAGGTGTTGAGAGCCACAGCCAGGGGCCCCAGCAAACTTCCAGCTGCCAGCAAACTTCCAGCTGCCGGCTGATGATTGGCTCACAGCAGCCCCAGCAACATCTAGCTGATTGGCTCCTCTGCGGTGATGCTCATTGGGCTGTTTCCCTGCCCTTTCAGACCACGGAGCTGCTCATTGGGGGACTTTTTTGGCTCCGCCCACGTGACCCAGCCAATCGGCCTCAAGAGCAGGAGGATTGTGGGAGGTGGAAAAAAGCTTGTGTGGGAGAGAGAGGCTTGTGGAAAGCCGGTGGTGGCAGATGAGGCTCTGAGGGTTTTTCCTGAGAGGCTGTTTTGTTTGGTGTGTGTGGTTCTAAAAATAAAGTTAGTTTCTTTTGACAACTGGCTCCTGATTGTGCCCAGCCAGACTGCGGCAAACAGGGAGAATGACAGCACAGGTGATTGCTTCAGTGACATAGAGGATGTCAGGGTTGTGTCTGTCACACTTCTCAAGTCCTTCATTAACGTACAGTGTCAGAATAAAAAAAAGTCAGTAACTGTTTTCTTTACTGTCTCTTCTGTGGGGATAACAAGAGAATGAAAGCACAGTATTGATGCCAATATCTTTGGCAATAACAGACTTGTTTTGAAAATGTAAGGCAGTGCTCTCAAAATTGGAAGTTGGAGATATCTTTAGGCTGATACCAGTTAGTGTTGTTACCCACAGACAGTGGCAGCATATTTCATCTTGGTTCATCAGAGCAAAACCATGGGTAATGCCATAAAGAAGTTGAAGCTTCAAAAGTCTTCAGAGCACAAAAGAGAATTTCCTAGTACCCCAGATTTATTTGGAAAAAAAAATTCAGAGGGTCTGCATCCACCCTAAAGGTTTTCAGCATAAATTCAGAAAAATAGAACACTACTTTAACCCAACCAATATGTCTGGATATGTGAATGTCCAAATATCCAAATATTTGTAGACTAAATTTAAGTAGAAAGAAATAATCTTTGAAAATGAACACTTTTACCTGTTATCCTTAAGGGCATCTGACTTGGCAAATGGTCCCTTTTCCTCATAATATAGGCTGAGTTTCTACTGTCATTTATAATACAAATATTTTATTTACCAAAGTTCAAAGTTTACTAACTATGTTATCCAATAATAATGAAAAAGAATAAGAATACATGTTAAAATAATCTGCTTTAAAAATTTGATTAAAATAACTAATGAAGTTTAAAATTATTAACTATATAACAATGACTTAAAACTCTGGTTAAATTCAAATTTACTGGGAAGATATATTCTGATTAATTAAGTCTACCTTGGAACCTGGAAATCTGAATTTTAAATAAAGAGCTTTAATAATTCTAAAAAAAAAAAAAAAGGAGCCCCCAACCACTAACATTTTGAGAAACAGTGAATAGAATTGTATTGATATATAATAGAACATAGTCTTAGAACATTTCTGGCAGTACATGTTTCACATTATATTATAGAATAAAAAGACAGTGCTATCAAAATTTGAACTCTAAAAGAGTTTTGGAGTTATTTTTAAAAAGACATTTGAAAAAGAAATTACCAGTACTGTGGGACATTGATATTAATATTTTTCAACCTCATGGACTAATTCTGAATGAAAAACTATTTTTAAAAATTTTCTTGAATCAGTGTCATATGATGTCTTTACTTTGGTAAATGCCTAAATGCAGAATATATTTTGATATGTACATGCAAGGTGAATTATTACTGCTGTCACCTTATATAGTTACCTTGTATGTGTGTGTGCATTCATGTATGTGTTTAAGAACACCTAAACCATACTTGCAGCTAATTTTCAGTATGTAACATCATTAGCTATACTCCTCATGCTGTAAATTAGATACATTAGATCTCTAGACTTATTGATCCCACAACTGCATCCTGTACCCTTTCTCCAACATCTTCCGATTTCTCCTCCATTCTACCCCTGATAATTATCAGCCAGGAATATGAAAATGTGTTCAACATTATTAATAGAATGCAACTCAAAACCATAATGACATATCATCTCCCACTGGTTAGGATAGTTCTAATCAAAAAGTCAAAGGATAGTAGGAGTTGGTGAGTGTGTGGAGAAATGAAAACCTTTGCACACTGCTGGTAAGATTATAAATTGGTAATGGCTATTATGGAAAATAATATGGAAATTTCTCAGGATGTTTCAAATAAAACTACCAAAGAATCCAGCAATCCCTCTTTTGAATATGTATCCAAAGGAAATAAAATTAGAAAGATGGAGAAATATTTGAGATCCCATTTTTATTGAAGCATTATTCACAATAGCTAGAGTATGGAATCAATTGAGAAGTCCCCTGGCAGATGAATGGCTAAAGAAACGTGTGTGTGTGTGTGTGTGTGTGTGTGCGCACGCACACATGTGTGTGTGTGTGTTAGAATATTATTCAGCCTTTTAAAATGATGATATCTTATGATTTTTGAGGAAATAAATGAGCTTAGAGGACATTATGATAAGCAAAATGTGGCAAATACAGAAAGAGAAATACTGTATGATGTCAGTTACATATAGAATTTTTTTACAAATCAAATATTTAAATACATGATTTCTTTTTCTTTTCTAATTCAGGGATGCTTATTTATTATGGTTTCTCCTCTACCCTTAATTTATACCATAATCTATGTGATCTGAAAAAAGCAATTAACTTGAAACTCTTGTCTGAATTTGATAACAAATATATGCAGTCTAACATTCATGCAGATTTAATTACTATTAAATCAATATTATGCATTTAAATCTAATTATAGTGTAAGAATTAGGGCTCTGATGAAGAAAAAAAATCTCCTGGCTAATTAGAAATTTAGTTAACCTGCATTAAAACCAGCAGATTCTTCATTCTGAGTAAAATATAGGATATTAAACACTGACTTTAAAACAATTAATTGTAGCATCAATAGTCATTATAATTCCATATTAGGTGTACATAACACCATATTTTTTCAACATTCTCTCAGCTTATAGACAGATTTTCTTTCCCCTTACTCCCAGCTAGGAGTTATGCCAAAGGGAAAAAAAAAAACAAAAAAAAAACAAACATGTGCCTCTTTTTTCCATAAGTTATCAGAACTGCTATTATTGTATTGCATCAATGGTATAAATGTAAACACTTCTCATTGCTTTTCACTTTCTTATTTGTGATTTTCTAAGGAGAAAGAGCAGATGTTCATCTCCATCTACATAATGAAGCTTCCTTTATCTGAAACAAAATATTACTACCATTTAACTATGTAATGGTAACAATTGTACTCATAATGCGGAGAAGCCAATTCCCAACTGCTTACATTTGAAAACAAATAATCATCTCTGTGTTTGGAAAGCAAATATGGTTTTGAGTTATCTACTTTATGCAGTAGATTATTGATAGTTGTGTAAGACTAGAATTTAAGAGGCACATACTAAAGGCACAGATTCTCCTGTTTTCATTCACACATCAAGTCATTTCTTTGTGATTGCCTGCTCTTGAGTGCACCATTAGTTTCTGAAAATTTCTCATCCATATCTTATCAATACTTGTCATTTTTTGTCAAAGCAAATCCAGATGACCTTTTATCTCAAACCCTTTTCATTACTTCTTTGGAGATATAATCACGTTCCACTGTCATATAACTGTGTGCTGTACACACTCCTCAGACATCATTTTTACAGGGATCAGCTTTAATTTAGACATTTTTCCCTTTCTAGTTCTGTAGAGAAATAAAAGCTCCTGGAGTACAAAGGTGGCTGTGCTTTGTAGGAAGTTGTCACTAATTCCTGTCAATATAAATGTTTTTAAGCAGTTTTAACATTTGTCATAAATTCATGTTGTTTTCTTTTTCCTCTCACTTGTAATTTTTCTGTGCATGAGAATTCGCTTGTCAACTTTTCAAGAGCACTAGTTCTCAATTTGTTTTACTCTCTCACACATTGCTTCTCAGTGGTTTTAAAAGCCCTGTTCTGCACTATTATGATTATTACATCACCTTGAAAAACAATCTTGTTAGCATTCCTTCCTAAAAAAGGCTATAGCTATCCATGCCTATAATCCCAGCAACTTGGGAGCCTGAGGCAGGAAGATCTCAAGTTCAAAGCTAACCTCAGAAACTTAGCATGGCCATAAGCAACTTAGCAAGACCCTGTCTCTAAATTAAAAAAAAAAAATTAAAGAAGGTCTGGGGATGTGGCTTAGTGGTTTACACCCCTAGGTTTAATCCCTGGTACCAAAATAAGAAAAGAAAAAAAAAATGCTGCAAACACTAACTATATTAAAAACTCACCATGTTCCACAATGCTGAGTATTAAGTATACAACTATTATTTTTAAAATTTATTATCACAATTTAACTTTGAGCAGGTGACAAAGCTAGGTAAGTAGTGAAGACTAATGACGTACAACTAAGGTGAATCTACAACTTGAAATTTGTTTCTTGTTTGAATTTTAGTTTGGGTCAGTTTTGGTGCATGAATTTGTATTTGTATTAAATATTCTGTATTTCTTTTTAAGAAGTTAAAATTACACTTTGGCAATGTATTGAAATGCTTCCAAACTACATCCCCTTATTTTAAAACATTCAGTTTTGTCAATTTTTATAATTCTTTGAGGGTTCATTGTGACCTGGGAAAGGTCAATGCCCTATGCTTAAGCAGTAATCATCAACAAAATAATATCAGCATGTGTTTTGCCCTAGTCAGGGTGAGATTGTCAATTTTATTCACTGCTACTAACCCTGTTGCTAAGCTCTTCTGACTGGTTTCCTTGTGATTTCCTTTGTAAAACTAGCCTTCTTTCTGGTAAGATGGGAGTGTTGTAATATCTCCAAATGTGAGCTAACCTTCCTGATCCCCAGGGGTCTAATATCACTGTAAACTTATTCCTCCTCATACAGAAGTCAGATTATAGCTCTAACAAGGTCTCATGCCTGTTCTCCAAGTTTCTTGTAATAGACTAGGAATGGTAGGTAGATAGTGTGTGTATAGGCATAGATGAAGATACACATATAATGCTGCATGTGATATATTAAGGTTATACTTGATTTCCCTTAAGACCCTTATTTTAAAGATTCATTTCTATACAAATTTTTAATTCTTATATGTAATAAGAACTATTTTTACAGTGAGGATATAATGATAATATTGCTTTATTCTCTGTCTTATAATGAAGGGAGATGTATATACATCAAGTAATCAAGAAATAAATTCTGTTAGTCTCCATGTCCATGGATTTCACATCTGTGGATTCGACCAACCATGTATCAAACATATTGGGGAAAAATGTGCCTGTACTGAAAAGATAGAGACTTTTTTCTTTGTAATTCCTAAATGATACAGTATAATAGCTATTTGCATAGCATTTATATCATTTTGGATATTATAAATAATCTACAGATGATTTGAAGTATATGGGAGTTATGCATATTTTATATGCAAATATACAACATTTTATGTAAAAGGATTTGATCATATGAGGATTTTGATATTCACTAGCGTCCCCACAAATGCTAAAATGTTTATGTTTAAAATTTATTTTAAAATGCAAAGAAAAATTAGCGTTGGATGAGGAAGAATTAGTGGGGAAATTAGGTTGAGAAGCTTCTTTGAAGAAGTAACATTTCAGCTGACACCTAAGGAATGTAGCCCTGTTAAATAGTAAATAAAATAATGTTTTAGAGAGTGGATACAACCTGCTTGAAGTTGCTGAAATAGGGAAGAATTTGGTATATTTCATGAGTAGCAAGAAGAACTCTGAGTCTCAAAAATGGTGCTTGGATGTTGGAGTATATTGATTATTGACTTGTTAGGAGATGATGGTCGAGAGAGTGGAAAGACTCTAAAGGACATTATGGGTTGAAATTGGGAGTTGAAATTTTTATTTATAATACAATAGAAAGTCATGGAAGAGTTCAGAGTGGGAGAATAACATGATTTATATTTTGAGAAAATATGGTGATTAAATAAATAAATACAATTTTATTGGAATAGAAAGGACATATGTAATTTAAATTTGTTTGCCATTTTTAAAAAAAAATTTGGTGTTAGATATTACTTCAATTTTGTTTCAGTGTGAGTGAAATTTCTAATTAGCTAGAATCAAAATAATAATTTTATCTACATGAGGAACAGATGGAAAAGGATGGAAAACACACACACACACACACACATACTGTTTATCCTAATCTGGAGTTTCATAGATATCATTTGTGGAAAGGGATTTAGTTAGCTATTTCTGCTGTCTAAAATTCATCTTCTCTCTCAGATTCTTCTGGAAATGAAAATGGCAGCCAGACACTGAAGACTCCCTGATATGATGCATACTTGAGATTAAAACATTTAATAGAGACCTCTATGTCAGCTATAGATATTTGACATCTGATAATGGATTTCAAAGTATGAGATGTCTCTTGTTGCCATAAATTATCTCCACTGGTTGTTAGAAACATGTTTAAGTCACAACTAGTTTAAAATTTCAATTCTTTTCTACTGCAATTGGCTATAGTATTTCCTTTGCTTTTGTTGTCAACTCTACTGAAAAAAAAATAGCCTAAAACATTTAATAACATAAAACAAGTTTTTTTTTCCCTATTATTTCCTGTAAACTGTAAGCAAAGATCAAGTGGCCAAATGCAAAGAACGGCATTTTTATCTCGGCAACATCAGATAGCACCTTTATTCCATAAACTATAAACCTCTATAAATCTGTAAATCTCTTCATTTATATACTAAATTTTCTAATCATTTTCTTTTTTTTTAATTGTTCATGGACCTTTATTTTATTTACTTATCTGTGGTACTCAGAATCAAACCCAGTGCCTCACACATGACAGGCAAGTGCTGTACAACTGAGCCATTACCCCAGTCCCCATATTCTTTTTTTTTAATTAATTATTTTTTTTAATTGTAGTTGGACACAATACATTTTTTTTATTTATTTACTTATTTTAATGTGGTGCTGAGGATTGAATCCAGGGCCTCTCACATGCGAGGCAAGAGCTCTACCACTGAGCCACAATCCCACTCCACCCCCCACATTTTTTAAATTAATTTTTCTCTCCACAAGTGCCTTAATTTCAGCATTAAAAAAGTATAGCTTTCTCACTGAGCACTTCCTTAGTGGCAGTCCTGTCCATTGTGTAGCTTCAATGTCCTCTTATTTTGATGCTTCCTATATTTACCTCTACAAATTGATTTGCCAACTGAAATCCCACTCACCAAAATTCTGTCCAAATCAGAATTCAGTATTTTCCCCGAGTTCCTTCTCCCCACTAGTGACCACAACTTACTCCCACTATCCTGGGCTCCTTTATCATTAAGTGTACAGTAAATCAGAGACTCCTTATGAATTTAATCAGCCTTCTCTCTAGTTCTATGCCATTGATACTACCTAAATGGATTTCTTATTTGATTAATTTGGCCACAGTCTCTTTCCTTTGGATTCTATCATTTATATATTTCTTATACTTTTCTTAATTATTGGTGACTTGATAGTATCCTCTTCTTCAAAAACCTTATTATAAAAATACATCCCATATCCTTCCATGAATTTTAAAGTAGTTGTAGTCCAGCTATAGACTATCTCCCCAAGTACATTTGCCATGTATTTATCATACCCCATGTTTCTCATCTTCAGTATCCTTGACATTTCTAGAATACTCTACTTCCTTTCTTAGATTGAATGCCTTGAGAGCAGAGACCAAGAGTCTTGTGAAAGTAATGTATTGAGGGAGTCCTCTCGTGAGAAGAGTGGGAGAAATAATAAAAATGTATTGGTTCTTAACTGTCCTTAGGGAGTGTGTTTTTTTAAATTAGCACTGAGCATTTATTTTCTTATATTCTTTCATAGAATTTTATTTATATGTGCTGACATCCCTGGGCATAAAGACAGGCTTTTTTTTTTATATTGATGTTGCTGTTCATTATTTTTTATATTCACTCCACTGCAGCTCCTAGCAAAAAGCTCTATCACATAGTAAGAATATTTAAAATATTTCTTGAATTGGATTGTCAGTAAAAGTGAATATTTTACAGGAAATCTTAAGAGTAGTAATCTTTTTCTAGAAAAAAAATCACTACGTATTTTATATTTCAATGTCCCATTTATGGTTAAGCATATAAACCCTTCTTTTTTTTTATTTCGTGTCAGACCTTTCAAAAATCATTAGTTTTTGTCACTGAAATGCTATTTGGTCTTGTTCCAAGATTAATTCTATTAGCCATTTTTTAAAAATTTTTATTATTTTTTTTCTATAGCAAAACCAAAAGCTTTTAGACCTAAAAACTCATAGCACTAGAATGAGCCTCAGGAGGTCACCTTCATTCAAGTCCTAATGAGACTGTAGACTATTCCCAAATCATTCACAAAAGTAGCTGTCTACTTGGTCCATTTGTTTTTTGAAGAACAAGCCAGACTTTCAATATCTCATAAGGCTTTATAGGCTTTCTTTCTACTCATACAAAAATATAGTGTGTCTGGTAATTTTTTTCTCCTTTCTCAGCCTAGGTTCCCTCTGACCCACTTTTACGACTGAAAGCAAATATATCTTTTAATCTTTCTCAATTACCAATTTTTGAATATCCTATTAACTTTCTTTTCTCCTTGGGTTTAGAAAAAGCAGCTTAAAGTGAATTATTTAACTTGTTTTGCTAAACTTTCTCTTTTGAAATAATTTTAGATTCCTGTGCAGTTGTTTTACCCAACATTACCCAACATTTCCCAATGATAATATCTTGAAAACTGTAGGATGGTATCACAACCAGAATAGTGACACTGACAAAGTTAAATGTTTCATTGTCACAAGTATCTTTCATGTTACCCTTTTTCAGCCATATTTATTTCCATTCTGCTTCACCTTCTTCTTCACTCTGTGTATCTACTAACAAGAGTCCTATACTCAAGTGATCATATAACCTAAAACCTTTAGATAAACTTAATTTTACTCAACACAATACCCTTGTAATTTATCCAGGTTCTTATAGGTATCAAAAATATGTTCTAGCCATGTGTGGTGGCCCATGCCTGTAATCCCAGTGGCTCGGGAGGCTGGGACAGGAGGATGGCAAGTTCAAAACCAGCCTCAGCAAAGGTAAGGCACTAAGTGATTCAGTGAGACCCTGTGTCTAAATAAAATACAAAATAGGGCTGGGGATGTGACTCAGTAGTTGAGTCCCCCTGAGTTCAATCCCTGGTACAAAATAAAAAAAAAAAAGGAAAAAGAAAAAAAAAAAGTTTGTTTTGTTTTGTTTTTATTACTTACTAGTATCCCATAGAAATGTGCCTTAGTTTATTTAACCATTCCCTGAATGAAGAACAGCTAGCTTATTTGTAGTTTTGGATTATTACAAATAGATCTGCTATAAACATTTATGTACAGGGTTTTTTGTAAAGATAAATATTCATCTTGGTAGATAAAAGCCTAGGGGTACAATTGCTGAGTCCCATAGTAGTTACATGTTTATTTTAAGAAACTGCCAAAGTTATTAACCAGAGACTATTGTTTTACATAGCTGCCAGCTAAGTATAAATGATCAAGTTTTACTAAATCCTTGTGAGTATTTGATGTAATCAATAATTTTTATTTGAGCCATTCAAGTAGGTGTGTACTAGTATTTTATTATTGTTTTAATTTGCAATCCCTAATGATCAATGACACTGAGAATCTTTTTATATTTATTTCCACCTAGATAGCCTCTTCACTGAAATGTCTCTTCATGTATTTTGCCCATTTTCTAATTATATTGTTTGTCTTCTTAATCCTGAATTTTTACAACTTTTCATATGTTATACATAATAGACCTTTGTCAATATGTGATTTATACATATTTTCTTCTGATTTCTAGCTTCCTATCCATTTTCTTAATAGGGCTTTACATACCAAAGTTTTAAAGTTTGATGTTCAATTTGTAATTTTTAAAAAATTTTATAGACCATACTTTTGAGTGAAATCTAATAAGCATTGTCTAGTCCTAAATCCTAGATTTTCTTCTACTTTGTCTAAAACTTCACAGTTTTACACTTTATGGTTAATTCTATGATGCAAGTTGAATTTTCTAAAAAGTGTGAGACATGGATCAGGGTTCTTTTGATTCTTTCCTCCCTTCCTTTTATTTCTTTCTTTTTTGGTAATAAAGTATTTAGTTATTACAGCACCATTTATTGGAAAGAATATCTTTCCTTCATTGCATTTATTCTATCTTTATTGAAATAAGTTAACATATTTTTATGGATCTATTTCTGAATTTTCTATTCCATTTCATTGATATTTCTATTCCTCCAACACCACAAAGTCATGATCATTGTAACTATATAACACATCTTGAAATCAAGTAACTGATTTCTGCAACTTTACTCCTTTTTCAAATTTTTCAGACTGCATTCTTTGCATTTTTCTATACATTTTAATATTTTTTTATTCTACAGAAAATATTAACATGACTTTTCTACAGTAATTGCATTATCCTTGTATATCAGTTTATAGGGGATTAAGACCTTTACTACATTGACCTCTCTAATTTATGAATATCACAGATCTGACCATCTGTTCAGAACTTCTTGATCTTTTCCTTTGGCATTGTCAAGTTTTCAACACTAAATCCTGTACACATTTTGTTATATTAATAGAAAAGTTTTTCATATTTTGAAAAGTTATAGATTATATGATCATTTTAATTTGTTTTCCATGTGTTTGTTGTTATATAGAAATATCAATTTTTGCATGTAATTCTTCTTTCCCTACTAAACTCATTTATAAGTTATGGAAGTTTTGTTTTGTTTTGTAAATTATTTTGGATTTTCTACATTGTCATGATATCTATAAATAGAGTTTCATTTCTTGGTTTATTGGTTAGAAACTTCCACAATTAACTTGAAAAAGAGTTATGAGTGTGGATATCTTTGTCTTGTTCACAATCATAGAGGGAAAGTGTAGAGTCTTTTATCATTATGTACAATGTTAAGTTTTTAAAATGATTTTTATTAAATTGAGGAGGTTCCTTTGTATTCTATTTTTCTAAGCATTGCTATAATACATAGGTGTTGTATTTTGTTAAGGACTTTTTCTGTGTTAATAAAGAAGAGTCAGGGTTCCAGAATATTCTAAGACTATCAAATAAGCACATTTTAAAATGGGAATCAGCAATTTTTTTTTTTCTTCTGGAAAGAGTCATGTAGTAAATATTTTAGGTATCATGTGTTACCTTTGTCCTGTTTCAATACTTAAAAACTTAAATTCTAAAAATTAAAAGACCATTCCTAACTAATAGCTGTTAAAACAAAATTAAAAATTCTCGGACTATATTTGGCCATGGACTTTCATTTTCTGACTAATGTTTTGGGTTAATTTTCTATGTTAAATCATTTCCTCATGTAAGATCAACAACTATTTTTTTTCCATCTTTATTGAAATCAGTTGAAGTATTCTTGAAGAAGGTTTCATGTTTATATTAGTCTTCTTTGACCTGGATTATGAAAAGACACCTTAATTAAGGTGCCTTAATTAATTATAAACCTATCTATGGTAATTTATTTGCTTGAGGATCCTATATCAACAAGGACACAACTTGATATGATGGTGACCTCTTTTTTTCTTTCTTTCTTTTTTTTTAAATTTGTTTAGTTGCTATTTAAGCTATGCACTAGCTTTGTCTTTGTTGACCTTCTTTTCTTTATTTTTAATATACACTGTATATGGATTAGACTTTAAGGGTTCCAGGTTTTATTCAAAGGCTCAGGACTAGTTGCCCAACTTGTGCAATCTCTGAGTGCAAACCTTTTATCTCCAAATGGATAGTAAACTCTAATCTCTAATCTTAAACCCTGGGCCTCCTTCAAAATTACAGTGGACCACAGTAATATGGGCTTTTCTTATTAGTTAATGACCCTGGATTTGATTCTCTCCTAATTACTGGCACAAAGGTATTTTCTTCCTTTCTCTCTCTTTTTTTTTTTTTATGTTTGACTAGTTCTTTTTTACTTTTTTTTTGCGGAAATAATTAACATTTTATTCTGTACATTAAGTTGCTTAATCTCTTGTGGTATTGCGATATATTCTCCAATGTAATCTAACAATACAAGTCTCAGACTCTATATATCCAAAAGGAATTCTTAATGTGGAAGGTAAATTCATGTACTTTTTATGTTTATCTGATCCTTCCCTCCAGTTTTCATATTTCTTTAGATTGTGCCAGAAGAACATCAGAGTCAACATCATAATAAAAGTGAGGAAAGAAAACATTTTGCTCTAGATAATAATGTGAAAACCATTGAAAAAGTAGGGGTGACTTGCTTTGGTACTCGGGTAACTGAGTATAATACAGTAGAAAATGAAATACTGTATTATAAATGAAATGAAATACTTCACCAACTTGCTGTACACGACTCAAGTGAATGTGGTGAAAGAACCAGAGAACACAGCATTGTTCTCCATAAAAATCTTCTAAGGGGATTCACCTAAAACATACATTTAAAAATATTATGAGTAATGATAATTTCTTTTCACCAGTCATGGTAACTACCAGACCCTTTGGTTTTTGGTTATGTTTTGTTTGGGGCATTATTTTGTGTTGGGTGGGTAGATTTGGATCCTTTCTCTTTAATATAACTAGATTTACTCAATGTTAGTACATATAGAAGGCAAGTCATACATAAAAAAATCTGTATATGCTATTTTCTTTTGAAACTATATCTGTTCACTTTTCCTGATGCAATGAGAAAACTCATTTTTGGTGATTTTGTGAGAAAGTCAGAAAAATCGTGGAGATGGAGTTTGAACCCTTGTATTTCTGATTAGATTCTGGCTTCTTTCCACCGTGCTCTGCTGCTTGCCTGAAAGAGAAAAAGTCTCCAAGTAGCACCAGATGAAAGACTGAGCTTTCTTTTTAGATCACTTATTTAAGTAGGGTTTAATCGAGTTTTCCATGAAGGGCCCAAATCTATGCTATAGGCTTCATATATTATGTCTATGCCAAGTTAGAACAAAAACAACAGCAAAAACATAAGTTGTTAAGAACATTATCAGCTAATGCAATTAAATTTGCTCAACTTACATTTTTGCCATATTTGAATAACTCAAGAAAATAACTTTATGTGAAAAATAAATTAAACTCTATTATTGAATTTATTTTAATGTGCAATTTGGGGTGAGTATTACTTTTTCGGACCAAATTAGAATTTGATGTTTAATTAAAAACACATTTCCACATCCTGGATATTTTCCTAAATAATAAAATTGTGATTTAATGCCTCAATTGAAATTGACTTTTTAATGTTAAGTATAATATTACTCAAAAGTCTGAGGCTTTAAAAATAAAATTTAATTGGAAAGGAAATCCGAAAGGATCATTTTTAATCTAGAAGACTTTAAGTGAAATTTTGGAAAACATAAATGGTCTGGTGAGAGTGAAAGAGAGTGAGAGAAAGACAGAGATAGAGAAATAGATAAAGCAATTGGAAGCATATATAAAACAGATTTCACAGGGAGAGGGCATATATGGTAGAATGTGATTATATCCATCTTGTAAAAAGCTAGCCAGTGATGGGAAAATTATAATACTTACTGTATATCTGAGACTTCCAACAGATATTTAATTAGATTTTACAAGAAGGTCTGATTTCTTCTAGTCCAAATTATTTTAGTAACTAATAGGTGGTATGTCATAGCCAACTTAAAATAATGACAGTAAATAGCAATTCAGAAATTTTGTCATGCTGTAGTTAAATATTAGGGAGTTTAAAATCAGCCTCAGTAGTAGTATTTATACAAAGAAAATTGACCAATAAGTCTTTTTCTTCCCACAAAGAGCCAGTTTATCAGCAAACCATTGAATTTTTTACAGAAATTGGGACAAATCATTGAATTTTTTAGATATATTTCTGAGAAGAAAAGTCATATAATTTTGGTGTTTCTATATGAACGCCCAGTCAGAATCATTATAAGACAATAAGAAAAAGAAAGCTGAGGAAATAGATATAGCTAAAATATAAAATTTAGTCATCTTCCTAGCATTGACTCCTATGAAGCATTTATATTATGTCATATCCATTATATCCATGGCTTGGATAATCATATGGAAACCTATGCTATCAAATGTGTGGACTGAGAGAAGCTATCATAGACAACTAAAACACTGAATATGCGAATAAGATTTAAACTCAAAGACTCTCTCAAGTGAATACATTTGTGACACAATTATTATTGTAACTATTTATGAATTAAACATATTTTTTAGCAAGGGCTACCTCCATCTTATTTGAGAGGTGATAAAAATTGCCCCTTGTTTCCTGATCATTCTGTTAATAGACTTGACTTCAGGCAGAAGTATCTTTCCTGCCTCCAGCATGAAGCAAAATATAATTAACTATAATACTCTTTTCATACAATAAATATTTTCTTTAAACTGACTACTCAGTTCCCACAAAGAAAAAAAAATGTGACAGCACTGATTATACTTCAAACAACCAAGGTCTGGAATTTTTAAAAGCCAGTAATAATTAAAATAACAGGAAGTTAGATCTCTAATGATATCTAGGGAGGGACTAAAGGAAAGATCACAATATTAATGTTAAAATGTGAGAGAGAAGCAACCCAATTCATACAGGAATTAAGATCTTCCCACAAAATGGCAAGTTGGTATGAAAGAATAAAAGTGATTATAGGACAAACATTCTTTTGATACATAATTTCTTTCTTTGAACATATTTATAATTTTCAATGTACCCAATGCAGTGAATGTGCCCCACTAACATTTTTAAAAAGTCACCGTGAAAGGGAGAACAGCAGGGGCCATGAACACAACTCCATGCTTCAGTTATCTGTCAACTATGACTGCAGCTGTCTGAGCCAGCTGTTTCGGGAAGCTTGATTCCCAGTGTGCATCTGAGCATAGTTGAAGAATGCCAAGAAGAAAGAGGAAAGCACTACAAAAGCCAGTGGAAGCCAGCTAACCATGGTGAAGCTGCCACTTGCATATGTGCTGAGGGAAAACACTAAATTCACCTCCTTCATTGCTAGTGTCTCCCTCACACAGCAGATTTTTCAGGCCATCCTTGTTGCTTGTACTAATTGTGTCTTCTTAAGTCTGGCTGTGTTTACAAAATGCATATTTTCCACAATTCAATTTATTGATTTATAATCTATTTTTCTTAGGTTCCTACTATCTGAGAATATCATGAGTGCATATTTATAACATTACTTACTATTATTGAATCTTCAGAGTATTTATGTCCAACAGTTTTTGTTAATGGTTCACAGTATCCTATTAAAAGTGAACTTTGGAGTTGATGTTCAAATCTAAGATCTGAATTAGCTTTCTGCCTCAAAAGTTCAAAAACCTGAATGAAATACAAAAAGTCAGCTCACAAGATATTTGATATGGGAGAATAAAGAATATTTACTCCTGAAAGACAGAAAATAAATTGATGACAGCTTATTGACTGGAAAAAGGTTGGAGGATACAGTGTAGATATTGTAAACTCTCACAGAAACCAGCTTCTCTAAGATAAGAAAATGGAACTGAAAAACCAGAGGGACCCAGGTGGCTGGCTGTCACAGCTGAGTACTAGAGGGGAGGGAACTGACCACAGAGAAGACTCCAGATATCTACAGAGGAACTTTGCAGCTATCTGGGCCAGCTGTCCAATGCTAGCCTAAGTCAGAGAATAGAATGTAAATGTGTTCATTTGAGTACTGACTAGCACCCATACATGAAGAAACTACTCAAGACCAGAAAGAAGAACCCAAATAAGAACCCCAAAACTTAAGTGATTGAAAAAAAGGATAAACAACAGATGTAACAAATGTAAAGTATATATCAAGATGGTACATTTAAACCAACCACACCAATAAACTTATTGAATGCCTAAATAATTGAATGGCAGAGATTATCAAACTGGATTTAAAAAGTGAAGATGAAACTAGATGCTGCCCATAATAAGTCCACTTTAAATATAATGACACAAGTAACTTAAGAATAAAGTATGGAGAATATATGCAGTTAATAGTATTTAAAGAAAACTAGGGAGTGTATATTAATATCAAAAACATTAGATTTTGGAGAAAAATTTATTACCAGGGATGAAGAGAGTCAATTCATGAAGAGACAAAATAATCATATTTATGTATCAATAAGAAAAATTCAAAAGACATGAGAAGAAAATGTATAGATCTGAAAGAAGAAATAGAAAATCAACAGTGATAGAGGTTTCTATCATCATCTCAATAACTGAAAGAACAACTGAACAGAGAATCAGTAAAAATATAGACTTGAATAATACCATCAATCATCTTAGTCTAATTGATATTTGCATATCATTCTACTCATTATCTACAAAATAAACATTTATTTTCATTTATACTTAGCTCATTTCAGCACATTAGACCAAATTCTGACCTTACCTGTAAAATAAATCTCAATACATTTAAAAGGGTTCAAGTCATACCAAGCATGTACTTAGGTCACAACGGAATTAAATTGCAATCACTAACAAAAAGATATCTAAACTACTCACTAAAATTTGGAAACTGGCACACTTATACTAAACAATCAGTGAGTCAAAAAGGAATCAGAAGAGAAAATAGAAAGTGTTTCTTATTGAATATAAGTAACAATGTAACATGTCAAAATTTGTGTGATAGAGTTAAATGGTACTTGGAAATTTTTAGCAGGAAACATGGAAGAAAGATCTAAAATTAAGTATTTCAGACTCCAGTTGAAGAGACCATTAAAAAAAAGAGGAAATGAAGCTAAATGTTGCAGAAAAACAGAAATAATGAAGATCAAAACAGTAACTAATGAAATAAAAACATAAAAATGTTGGATATTTATGAAATTAGAAACTATTTGTTTTTTTAGAAAATCAGTAAAAGTGATAACCTCTAGGCAGATACATGGAGAAGGGACAAACTACCAACCTACCACCATCAAGAATGAGAAAGATAGTGTCCCATGTATCAATTATAGAACATTTTTCCAGAAATTTGAACAGATTAGAATATACCAATATCATCTGAGAATAAGATTTTTCTGAATCTGAAATAGACTAGTATTACCTATGAACAGAGATGCAAAAATTTACACAGAATTTTGACAAAACTGACTCAACAACATATAAAAATGTAATACACTATGACAAAGCAGAATTTATTCCAGTAATGTAAGAACAGCTTAACATCAAGCCAATCATAGTAATGGGCAAAACTGTTTCTATGTGTATAGGGAAACACAAAAATGTGTGTACATTTGTGTATACACATGTGCATATATGCATTCATTTAAATATTCTGAACAGTGTATTGCAGTTCCTATATCCCAGTTCTATTAATTTTTTTTTCGTGTCAGTAAATGGCTTTTTAGTTTCCTTTATGTCTCAACTTTAGCTGACTATTAGGAAGGCCAGAATTTCTATTATGCTGTTGTAAATTGTCCTCAATCATGACTAGTGACAGGTAGGGGCTATCTCATGAACAGACCATTCCACTTGGCATTCTGTAGTAGTTTCACAAAATTCACTGAGATGTCAGAAGCTGTATGCTCCTATACACACAAACACACACACCACACACACACACACACACACACACACGGAAAAAGGCTGAGAAAATTTAAAAAAACATTTAGAGAATATTGCTTTCTTCTATTTTAAAAGGAATGGAAATTCCCACTTGTTTCATGCCAGGGTATATTAGGGAATATTGGATCAGAGAATATTTTTCTCCAAAATCAATAATGCAATTTTTAAATAAATAGGATCATAATATACTTAGTAACCGAATGAAATCAAATCTGCTTGGAGAGCCAGGACCACATTTTTACCACTTTTCATGCCTCATACCAACCACAAAGGAAGTGCTTAATAAATACTATTCTCCTAACTTCATAACTCCCAAGTATTTTTCCATCCTGCCACACTATTCGGTTGAATAAATATATAATTCACATTAATAAAATACCAATCAAAATATTTTACTCAGTATAAATATTATTGTGCTTTCTCATTCTTGATAAACATCTAGCTTATAATATGAAGCAATCATGATAGGTTATAATCTATCTGTTGTTCATAGATCTCTATCTAATAAGTGCTAAGGAATAATGTCAACACTGAAGTTATTTTTCAATTTCTCCATAAAGATCTTAGATCTGCCTGAAACACCAATGCTGCGTCTACCAGAAGTAGAATCACTGGCTGAAAATTGCATAGACAATGCATGGCAATGATTTCAACTGAACACTTGTTAAGTGTCTAATACAATAGAGGACTTATGTGTTTATTAATCTTGAATTTTTTGAATACTTGCTATCGGTAAGATACTGTCCTTTGGATTGGCAATGCAATGGTAAATGAGACAAACCAACCCCTTGTAATTCATTCCAGAGGCAGAGAGAGAGAGTGAGCAAATCATAGAGGAATAAGGTTTGGGCGGACAGTGGTAACTGTAGGGAAGAAAGTAAAACCGGGTAAATATAAAGGAGAGTGACCAGAAGGGTAGCTCTCTAATTTAGAAGCTAAGGAAGACTAAAACCTAAATGACAAGGGGAGGCTAAAAGGGGCATCTGTGGCAAGCTGTCTTCAATCAAAGGGAACAGTTTAGGCAGAGGCCCTAAGGCAATCAGTTTGGCTTCTCTAGAGAAAGCAGCAAGAGGCCAGGATGTCAGGATCAGAGAGAGAGAAATAGGAAACGATTGTGGAGGAGTTCAGACTTCAGGCCAGGCAAGGAGATGTGGGACCTTGTAGGCTATGAGAGAAGGGTTGGATTTATTCTGAGTACGATGAGCAGAGGGTTAATATGATATTTTATCTGTTTTTTTAAGAGATCTCTCTGGCCTCTCTGGAGATTATATATATGCAGTGACAGAGCTGAGGAAGCAAGAGTGGAAGCAGAGTAACCCCTCAGGTGGCTAATTTGGTACTTGAGTGGAGAGAAGATGGCTGTTGGACTAGTCATACCGAGGAGACACTGTGACCTGGGTAGATATGGAAAATATAGCTGCCATTACTTCCTAATTTGATGAACCTAAGAATTGGCAGATCAGAGGTAATAAGGAGTAAAAATAACACCTCAATATTTAGCTTAGTTCATATTAGTGCCACACAAGGTCTTATTGATTTCTCATGAAAAGATTGCCAAGTGGGCATTAAAATCCTGATGTCACAGATGATAGAAGGAGTATTTGGATAGAGAGAGGGAAATTGTCCAAGATCCAAAGATGAGGGAATGGCAGGATTCAAATCTAAAGAACGGCCCACAATATCACTGAGCTTAGTAACAAGGCCCCTTTAATTTTTTTCCTGACTGTTTTGATAAATGTTATAAAGCAAAGACCCAGAAGTAGAAGCAACACTTCAGAGCATCTGATAAGCAAAAATTAGAACAAGCAGGAATATCTATTGTCAGCCTACCATCAAAAGAACTGATTCATTCTAAAAAAAAAAAAAAAAAAAAACAGTTTCCACTTGAGAATTTCAACATAAGGGGGCTCATAGCAGCATCTTGCATTTGACATAAATTTTTAAATTCTTGCCAAAATCAGCCTTCTCACTTCCTCCTTGGTGCAGTTTAACTCCTATATGAGACTTATTCACTGAGTCACGTTGCAATCATTAAAATATTTGAATATAAAATTGTTTCCAAACAGGAAAAAATCCTTTCATGACAGTATTTTGAAAACAAAATTCAAAAAATTTGATTTTTGAGTTGGGTATATATTTTTAGCAGCAGATATGATTTTGAAAGAATTGCTTCATTTTTAAACAGACCATATGTGTTACATATTCTTCACTAAAAAGCCATATTTCTTCCCATTGCTAAGGCTTTTAAGATTACAAAAATCATATCTGATATCTGTCATTAGGTCAACTCTTAACTTTTAATGATAATTGGTAATTATTGCCTTTATATGAGACTTCATAGAAGTCAAAACCTTCAAGTGCGTGAAATAGACACAGGAAGAATTGTAAGTAGATGTGTAGCTAGTGGACCTTTCTCTAGGCAATCATTGATCATGTCAGATCCATACATAGATCCTGGCCTTCAACAAAGCTGTCTTTGTCTCCCCATATGAAGACAGAGCAGAGGAGAAGATAATATCTAATTAAATTATCTTTGGCAAAAATTAAAACGAATCATAATGAAGGAGATATGCTTTAAAAAAGAAACAAAAACAAAAAACCCCTCAGTAACAAAAACCTTTTCTGACTGACACCTTTCTCCTTGTTGAATTTCCACATTTTTCAACAACTCCCTTAAAAAGAGATTAATTTAACTTGACCTTGGCAAGAAAAAGGGTCTTTGTTCCTTGAATAATAAGTCACCTAAAAACACTAAAATGGAATAGAAAAAACTGCTTATCACCTGCATTCCAAATAAGACATTTACCTAAAGTAAATAAATTTGGCATGTAAGACTTTCTGAAATATGTTGCAGGGGAAGGCTTCCTTCATGGAATGAATGGCTTGTGGTGGTGTTCTCAGAAGCTTATTGTAAAAGGAGTTCTAAAAATTGCAGTTGGCTTTGCTTTATATTATCCCTAAAAAATATATGAAAACATAGAACAAACGAATGTTACAATGATGTGATTTTTATGGAAAAGGTTGAGTGGAAAAAAAATCTGTAAATGAATAAAAAAAAACAATAGCTATGACTGTGAAGGTATAATTTGGTTTTATACATACAAATGTAGGTCTAGAATAGAAGCAAGTGCATTGAATAAAGATATGTCAATGAAAAGTGTTGACAATGATTTATGTAGAGTTGTGTTTGAAGTAATAGTATTAGTAATATCATAAATTTAGAAATTTATCTTCATACTTGGTGAAGAGAAAATAGGTACACAAATGTATTGATTCATAAGCTCTGAAAATAATGTTTCCACAGACTAAAGATATAAAGACCTACATCATAAACTAACATACAAGGTAACAAAGGTTGAGCTCTTACCTTAAACTAAGCACTGTGCTATATACCCTAATACATTATGTCATGTAATCTCTAACATACTAAGAAATAAGTACTGTTATTTTCTACACTTTTCTGATGCAGAAAAAAAGGGAAAATAAATCCCCAACTATCACATAATGGGTTATTAGTTATCACTAGGTTATTAAATCACCTATTTGATTTGAACTTGGCTTCCAAATCTCTTGCTCTTAACCATGGGTCACTCCCTTTTAAGTCAAGTTGTTGCTACTACTCAGCTTAACCATCATTAGTGTGATTGAGTTTCATTTTCATTGTTGATTGTGTTTGTTGTTTTGAAGGAAATGAAACACTTATAGCCAGACATTCCATCTGGTAACTTTAATAGCAAAGTACCCACTGTCTTCCGGATGAGCAGGGGAATGTGCTCTTCTGGTTTCTGAGAGACTTAAAAAACTAGGAGTTGGCAAAACTCTGTTTTTGAGAACCATGACATTAAGCAGTGGTTTCTTGAACTTTTTAATTCTGAACAGCTACTCTGTACCTTTACATCTTTGACTAGTTTATAGTACTCCCTGAATAGTGTAATGATGATATTCAATAAGCATTTATTTTACTCATTTTTTTTTGGATAATCATCTTAGGGACATGAACTTGGCCTCTCTCTGTGTGACCATGTGCAGCTTGCCAGGTTCATCCCCGGAGTTACTTGCTTTGGGGCTCCAAAACTCTATCCTGATTCCCTATCACATCTTCTACTGATAGGACACCAAACTTTGAAGATTTTCTTTCAACCTCAGGGCTCTTCCTTCTCTATGTTCTCTACTGATTCCTCCTTACATTAGTGTGTCCAGGAATCAGTACTTAGACCTCCTTGGTGACATTTTAAACAATCCAACAGTTTAAAAATACCATCTCTATGCTGATGAATCTCAAATTTTATATCACAACATGAGTACATCCAAATGCTAACTTCACAGTTTTTTGGCTAGCATTTATTTCAAACTTTATTACTAAAATAAAATTCCTGATTTTCCACATCTACCCAATATACAAAACAAAATCAAACATTAGACAAACAAGCAAACAAAAAACCCTCTCCTGCCCTCTCTCATCTTACTCAGCAACTAAGTTAATAGCACCACTATTTACCTAGTGTGAATTTATACTTTCTATATAATACACCATCATATCTATTAAGATTTTTCTTCAAAGTTTATCACTAATTCAGCTACCTCATACTACTCCAAATGTCACCTCTCGACCTGGTCTCCCCATATGACTTCTAACTGAACTTCCTGGTATTGCTCATATTCCTCTGCAGTCTATTTTCTTGGGAAAGCAACCAAGCAACCATCATTGGACACCCATTCTCTGTTCCCAGTCTTGCTGTTTGCAATTACCATCTCAAATGTCACCACTTTTGTTATCAAGTGAGAGCTAATTTCTGCATCCAAGTTTCCTTTTTTGGTAAATAAGGAGGATAATATATAATATATAATATAATGCCTTGTAGGGTTAATCTGAGGATGGTATAAATTAATATAATAAATGTTTTGCATAGGGTTGGCATGTATAAGCATCAAGTAATGATTAGTTATTACTTTTTGAACTATAGCCAATTTTAACACATAGATTTAATTATGTCATTCCCTTGTCCCAAATTCTCCATTGGCATCTATCCCACTTGAATCACATTCAAAGTCCTTAACATGACCCAAAACTCTAGAAGACCAAAACCATCATTACTTCTGATCCTGTTTCTAACTACTGATTTGCTTTCTTAAATTATCGGTGATTTCATCCTCATACTTCTCTGTGTCTCTGCTTGCTACTCTGTTCACCCAAATCTTTGCAAAACTTTCTCATTTCACTTGTGTTTCTGCTCAATTTTTGTCCATATTTCAGTGTAACAAGTCTTCCCTGACCATCCTATCAAAAAGTAATATCCTCATCCATCTCTATTTCTTTACCTTGCTTTATTTTGCTTCATAGTCCTCATCATATTCTAATAAGCATGTCTCTTTCCACTTACATATTGTCAGTTCACCGTTACAGATTAATCTCAATGGTACTTATTTTACTATGACTTTTGTTCACCTCTGTATCTCCAGAACCTGCAACAGTGATGCTAATAGGTGATCAATAAATAGTTGGTAGATGAAAGATTACCTAAAATACATCACAACACTTTTTTACACGATTTTCTTCACCAATAGACATCAATTTCCTTGATGCATAACAGACATTTAAGAGATACTTGTGTGAATTTATTAGTGAATGAATGAACATAATAGAATCAGAAGAGCATTCCCTTTGAAGATATAAATAGGGAAGTTGTGAGGTGGAGAGAAAGTCTTACGTCTGGAAAACCAAATACTTAATTTACAGAGAATCCAAACAACTTCTTCTCTTCCCTACTTGTCAATTCCTATAAATATTTTTCATTTTCACTAAGTACAAATTGTACATTATAAATATAGATAATTAGTTTCACAACAGTAGTAGCAGCTTGTACACTTGACACCTAAAATTGATCTAATTATTAAAATCAATTGATTTATGGATTGAGCAGATACTGACATGATCTCAGTAGCCTGAGCTCAACACGTGAGATTCTCCTTGACTTTCAGCACTAGTATGTCTTTTTCAAGGGTTACTGTGGCCTAGATCCTACATTTCAATGGCAAAGATAATATTGTAGAGAACACATAGGAGACCTTCAACTGAGGGTAAAAGCAACATTACAGTATCAAGCAAGTGGCCTAGGAACAGACAAGAGAGCCTGAAAATGCTCGAATCTAGCACCCTCTTAATGTGCTAATGTTTTATTTATGTCTTATGGGATTTTTCTAGGAGCTTCTCTAGGAGTTTATATGATATGAATATATTTCATTTAAAATTTTTTAAAAATAAAAACAGCTTAAAAGAAATAATAGAGATGATCCCCACTTGAAAACATGATGAAATTTTTTTTTCACCCTAAGGGAAGGCATAAAGAATCATTTGATCTTTTTAAAGACAAGAAAGATAAATTCACTGGGGAGAGATGTTCTGATCTAGTCGGGTGTACAAAAATCTATTCTAGAGTAAGTACAAGATGACATTTGAGAAATATGCATAAGGCATTTTCTGACCTGAGTATGAAAGTAACATGTGGTTCCAATCATGCTATTAAATCATTAGAGTAGAGCAGCATGATATAATAAAATGATCAGTTTGAAGCTACCTAGCTACCTGAATATGAGTATGTTCCTTATCCTCTCTTCACAGTGACATTTGTGATGATGATTCCTATCTATTGCCATTGCTGTAAGGATTAAACGAATCACAAGTTTAAGCAAATGTCATGCTCTGGAAAGAGGACAACATAACGCTGACTGCTGAATGAAACAGCAGAAAGAGGTGCAAAATAGATAGATCCTGCCAAAGCAAGCGGAGCAGGAGACATTGCTCCAGTGTGTCTCCCTGGTGTTCTATATTTCAGACTTATCTGGTATTTTCTAATCCTCAGATTTGCTAAGCAATGTCTCCTGAATCTGAAATATTCTTCCTCTAACACATTTTCTCCTTTTCCATTGCTGCAGCCTGTCCTCCAAGTCTCAGTTTAAATGTCACTTTCTAGAGACCACTCAGACAAGATCAGTCCCACCGCTTCTCCATGGCACATTCTTCTTTATAACTTTCAGTATTTCCTCCTTTCTCTCTTCCTTTTTATTCTTCTTCTTCTTTTTTTGTTTTGTTTTGTTTTATTACATGGGCAAAATTGCTTTTACCAGTGATGCCAGAAGTTTTAAGAGGGGAGGAACTCTATTTTATTTCAGACTGTATCATTGCAATATAATATACACACCTCATATATAAGTGGGTGCTCAATATTTGTTGAATACATTAGCAAATAATTTTCATCTACATCTCACCAGAATGAGGTATGTAACTAGGTGATAACAAAGGAAGTGAGGCATATATATGGGGCAAGTGAAAGCAATTTTTAGAAAACTTTGAACAACTTGCTTTTTTATACCAAACAGAAGAAACAGTGCCAGTAGTGCCATGTATTACATGGTACAATGCCACATAATGTGTGCTCAGTAAATATTCAATGAGTAAATAAATACATAATTATATTACTAGCCATTATTCGTCATTAGACATTAGTACTAGTAAATCCTATGGACAGTTAGATATATTATATGTTTATATCATACATATGTTCCTACATACTATATATTCAACCATCTATTGGAACATATATTTAAGTGTCCATGTGAATATATATTCAACCAGGTCTGGACCTCAGGAAGGAACAAAGCCATCCACAGACATTTGAGAAAACTCAGCACCGATGGTACTCTATGATAATATATCCATGGTAAAAGTGGTTTTCCAGAGAGAAAGGAAGCATCAGGACACTTGAGATAGAAGTAAAAATGTCATCTGGAAGCATCTTAATCAGTTATGGACAGTAAAAACGTATTTGGTAAAGAGACCTATGAAGAAATTGAAATAAAATAGCCCATTTTTGAAAGGAAGTCATTCAAAAATTGCTAAACAAAATTAATAAAATATAATTTTTCAGGAATTTGGATATGTAATATGATGTTAAAAAACAGCAGTGTGTGAAAGTATGGTACTATAAAAAATAGTTTCTGTAGAAAAGGGAGTGAACTGTGTCTAGTTTAGCTTGCATCTCCTTAGTAATCTTACCCTGGGACTTCATAGTCAACAAAACATAAGCTATGCAAATAGTGTCACTCACTCTTTTGATAGCGGTTTGGCAACTTTCCATCATTACTGGAGCATATCTTTCCGGAGCATATCTTTTAGGAATCTCACCCTAAACTAAGAGACATATAAGTCTTTCCAACCATACATACTACATTCCCATGGGGATTCAACTAAATATTCTTTCTCTGCTTCATTGCATGTTCACAGATGTTTTCCAGTGATGTTTGATGGCTTGATATAAACCTATGTCCTAGGCACCTGTCTGGCTGTTGGGTTTTAATTCATATTTTTAGAACCTTTTTTATTACACAGCATTTTATTGTGACCTATTTCAATTGAGCATTACTAACACTGCAGCCAGCATGCCCAAGTATAAAACCTTTTCTACCTCTTACTACGTGACTCTGAGAAAATTATTTAACTTCTCTTTTCCTTTATGTCTCAGATTCCATTTTTGGAAAGTGAGAATGAATGACAGCAAAAGTATATTTTTCACAATACAATTCTTGGCACATACTATGAGTTTTGTAGCTATAAACTATTATCGTTATTTTCAAAAAGTGTTAAGCACTAAAAGATTAATAAGGGGGCTAGAGTTGTGGCTCAGTGGTAGAGTACTTGCCTAGCATGTGTGAGGCACTGGGTTGGATTCCCAGGACCACAAAAAAATAAAATCAAAGATATTGTGTTCATCTATGACTAAAAAACATATTTAAAAAAAGATTAATAAGATGTTTATTCCCAGCCTCATGATGTTTGAATTGCACAAGAGAAACTGACATTTAAGCAAACCCTAGAGTATAGCCAAAATGCTATATTAGATTTCACCTACATTCAACATTTGAACAATAGCAACAACAAATATGTTTAATCAGCTTTGCCTAGTGTACTATGGGAGAGATCCAGGTTAAAAGGTCACAGGACAGAAAAAAAATTGGCATGGTATTTGAGAGATTACTGGGCTTTTACTAAATTATTTTTGGGAAAGATTTTTGCAGGAACTAATTATGAAAAGGGGAAATAAAAAGACCAAGCAATCCATTGTTACATTGATGCCTATAAATGACAGCTATCTAGATGGATAGAGCACATTATTTAAAAGACAAGGGTGAAACAGAGAAGTAAAAATACTAAAACATGTATGTTTTTATAAGATAAAATATGTTTTACACTTGTGGAAAACTTTCCTTTTGTTATTGTGTTGAAAAAGATACTATGGTAGTAAGAAGAATGGGATAAGATATAATGACTATAAATCTAAGAATCAGACATGAATGTATTCTAAATTTTACTTATTGCCATACAATAATATTAAACCTTGGTAGGCAGAAATTTCATATAAGCCATAAGCCATATATTATCATTTTATAATCTAATAGAACTAAAAATTACCTTTATAAACATAAAAATGAATCATCAGAATGCATAATTGATATTACATGTTCAACATATCAGTTTTATCAGGTTTTCATATTTGTATTCAAAAAATATTTTCATATTTTAAAAGAAAATTAGTATGAATGAAAACTTGTGTTTATATTTATAAGATTAATTTTTCAACAATGGTTTTAGTATATTCATTAAGCAAAACTAGATGTGTTTTTCTCTACTAATTATTGAAGTGGATTGATTATGTTTTCATCATAAATATTTAAGGCATCTGTAAAAATAAATGTCATACATATATATGTGTGTATATATTTATACATTTATACATAATATATATATATACACATACATATATAAAATGATAATATTTAACATCGGATTTCTATTTATTATCATAATACTTCTTGAGCCATTTGTATGCAATATATCCCATTCAGGATAAGAAAAGTTTCTGGATACAAATTCAAGTGCAGAAGTTCACCTTAATACAAAATCTGTTATTAATTATTTTTAAACTGTTATATACATAATTACTATGTGTATATAGTAATTATATGTTATTTCATATATTATATAATATTATTACATAATATAATTAATAAGAACTAAGGCACATATTTGCAAGAAGGATGTTAGAATAGTAATTCTAAAATATAATAGTTTATATGAGAACAAAGCAATTCTATTTGGTGGGGGGGGAAAAAAAAGAAAAGTTTTCAATAGGAAATTAGCCTGGGGTTATAATCCTGACTTGTCCCTTATTAACTATATACCAGTGACCAATGACTTAGCCTTTCTAAGCCTCAGTAAATACCATCAGGGAGATTGGTAGCCTGAAGATGATCATGGCACTTTGGAAATTTTATTATCCTTTTGGAAATCTTGTTATCCTTTGCTGTGAGAAAATGTAGTTCAGATACTTGGAGTACATAGTTGTTTCTAATTTTCTAAAAACCATTTCTGAAATTGAAGCACAATTTTATTATCTATGAGTTATTGTTTTGTGATGAATAAAATGCAAAAGATGAGACACAGTAGTCGACATGACTCTAAAAGTTTTTCCCATGTGGAGATCCTGCGATAGCTATCAACTATAAATCTTAGAAATTTAATTTTGAATAATCAAACACTTAAATAAATTTCAAATGAAAATGGCAAACAGTAATTCTGGGCTTGAGTATACTCTGACTCTGACTCATATACACCCAGCCTAGATGATTGCTTGACTTCTTTTGAAAACCCTTTTAAAATATTCATAATAATTCACTTTAAATCATTTACCATTATTTAAATTTTTTAAAATTCAGAAGGTATGTTAACAAAGTTATAAATAATTATCAGAATAAATACTGCAAAGGATGTGGAATTTTTTAATACACACATGAACATACACAAACAGAAACACAAACAACATTAAATAAAAGTGAACAAATAAATGTTTATCTCTTTAACACAAATAGCTGACAAGATAATGCACATAAAACAGACTTAAAAGCCTTTTAAGGTACAGACTAAATATAGTTATAAATCCAAAAATGCATTGTAATTTTAAAAGAGCCCCAAATAAAGATGACAGCTGCACACTGATCATCCACATTGACCCTCATGGAGAACTAAGGCACATATTTGCAAGAAGGATGTGCAAAGATCAATGTGCTGTCTATTATCTAAAAATCATGTAAAATTAACTGTTACATGTGATTTTAAGCCAAGGAATAGACGTCAGGAAAGCTATTCTAATTAGTTGAGATAACCCGCCAAACAAGTTCTAATCTGGAGGTTGAAGGAGAGAAGGCAGAGGCAGAATAAGAACATAAAGCTCATAATACTGCAGACTTCCATTTTCTGCACAGTAGTTTCAAGAAACTTGCAAGTTATTTTCATAAGGCTATTTCCTTCAAAATCTGAAAATTTACACAAAGTGCTTTGGATAGGTATCAAATATATCAAAAAGCTTAAATCATAAAATTCCATAAGCCAATAGAATTTTAATACTATAGAATGCTTGACCATTGGATACTAAGAAAGCATATTACTAATAAAAAAAACTACTAAATTGTACCAAGAGTCAAATGAATAAAAATAAAGAGAATAAATTAAAATATGCATCCATTAATTTATAATTGATTTTGATCCTGATGCTTACCAAATGGTTTTTCTTGCCTATTAAAATTGACAATGTAATGGCTGATAATTAAAATACAATGGCTATAATAGCAACATTCTTAATATGAACATGTTTTCTTCTATTTTGGGGAAGTTCACTAAAAGTAAAAATTTCCCACAAACCTTTCTCATATGAGATCAACTACCTTCACTGAGTTCAGATGTGATTTGATGTAAAGGAAATCAAGTAAACAATGGTAAATATGATATTAACTTTAACCACTTTTATTATATTAATTCTGAGTTGGGTTGAGAAATTACCATCTTGTTTCTATAACTTTCATTGCACTTTGAATGGAATATGCTATTTAGGAGGAGACACAAAATATTTTGTTAACTGAATTAACTCTTATCCAAAGAAATAGGTTTTAGATACATGTAAGATATGCAGGTGGCAGAGATTTAAATTACCAAACTGTGTTGTTTGTTAATGAGTTTACATTGACTCTGAGAATATAGAAATATTGATTCAATGACCAATTCTTGGATGAGCACAATTTATACAATCTAAGAATGTTTTGTGAGTAAAATATGAACATGTATTTGAGAAGATCATTGAATGTTAGTAGACTTCAGTTCTAAATGAAAGTTTGAACATGTTCAGTTAAAAATTCTTGGATAGAAATATATAACTTTTAATTGTTACAAAGTAATCCAAGTAATCATGTTCTGTCTAAGTGACGGGGATCAAGAAAGTATGTGCTTTAAAGAAAATATAATATTTAATCTTCAAAAGAGAAACTTCAAGTTTAGCCCTTATGTTGATTATATACTTATTAAAGAATACATTCAATAAAATTGTATTACATGGAATCAATTAATAAATGAATTCATAAATGAAAGTTAACAGACTAGAACTGCTTTACTGATGTTTTGAAATGATGAAACCCATTTGCAACTAAATGCCAGATACTTCCTGCATCAAGTGGCATACCAAGGCACGAACCCAATTCTTTAAACCTTTATTTTAAAAAGAGAAAATGTTGTGTTGTCTTTAATAATCATATCAAATTTCCTTTTATCATTTCAGTGACACCATCTTAGTATCCACATATTCCTGTTGAGAAGACAGACAAAAGACAGGAGGGAGAAAAAGGGAAGATAAAGCTAGAATCTTGGTTTTTACTATCTCCCAAGAGTTTAATCCACTCCCCCACATTCCAATTTACAGTAAAATGAAACTGCCACATTAACCTGAAAGGAAACAAAAAAAGAAAGAAAAATGACCAAATTCATTCAGTGAGTTCAGGCATATCCAATGAAGTAATGGTAAGTGTATGCGTATGCAAAAACGACTTTCTCTCTGAAATAGCAAAATTAACTTATACCTAATGGGACAAAAGGCAATTTAAAGAACAATCTAGAAGTACTTAAGAGTAGAAATAAAAAGAGAATTGGCTTGTGCTTATTGTAAAATGGTTTTAAAAAGGATTTCCAAAGAGCAAACAGTAAAAATAGAGTTCTCACTCTTCCTGTTTCATCAGAGTCTCCAGTTTCCTTCAGAAATTATAAATTGTGAGGCTTCTTAAGTACATGAAGGGATATAACAAATTTGGCAGGTACTGAATCAGAAGATGTGGGTGATACAGAAATAGAACTTAGCAGGAAATTTTTATTTCACTCAAGATATTCCTAGTCATTTATTACAGTTATTAAGAAGACTTTGAAACTCATCAACGCTGTCTTTGACAAAATGAAAGGCATTGCAAGTGCCCTCAAAGCAAAATCTCTCATGAAAGATAAGACAGAAATAGATGGGGTAACATAAAGAAAAAAAAGAAAAGCAACATGAATGAAACTTAGAAATGAGATATGATCTGAAGTCTAATATATGAAAAATGGCAGTTGTACTTAAGGGCAAGAAAAAAATGTAAAATGGTTAGACCAGAAGAAAATGAATAGAGACAGCACATAAAACACAAGCACAGATTCTTAATGATCCAGATCTACTCTAGGCACTTCCCTGTTTTCACTAGATCCAAGGGGATCTGTGTTGCTTTGGGTTTCAACATCATCATGTTTATATAATACATTTGAACCTTCATGTACTTACAGTGCCATATGCCATGAATTGTTGTTTTGAAGTAGAAATGATGAAGCAAATTTACTGATTAGTGTCTAGTAAAATTTGCAGTGGCATGATTTAGCCAAAAGACCACATTAAATGACTTTTTCAAAATTTGATACAACTTTTGCAAACCATTTAATGCACCCCAAAATTTCACTCAAAGCTTCCTGATGATTCATTTATACTTACCCATTATTTGATGTTGGTCATTTAAAATAAACCAATTTTAAGTATAAGAACTCTTTGCTTATTTACTCTACTTCTAAGGGTATTTATATCTTTTTGGGAGTTCCTTCAATAGTCTTATTGGAAGTTCATTCACAGAAAATTTGTGAAACTTAATCAACAAACTCTCCAAAGTTAATATTATGTTACTAGTAATATGTACATTACCAGTTAAAGCTGATAATATAGACCGATTTTGCAATTAATTGAATCTAAACATCTACTTATTTACCTTGAATTAAAGGAAAAAGTATAATTGCCTGAATTACACTTCCTTTTACATAACAGAAAACACATAATCATCAGAAAATACACTTAAATGCTCACAAGTACATTCCAAACTAAAAGTGATACTGGAGTTACTTGTTCACATTTGCTGGAAAAGTACCTCAAAGATGTGATGAGATAGAATGGAGTAAAAGGAAAAAAGTTACTTGTATTCTTAATTAATTTCCACTACATTTTTTCCTTTAAATACTATTGCATTAGAAGTCATCCTGTAAGTTTATTATATTGTTAATTCTTCTCTTCATTTGCTCTTGACAACCAACATATTTATATTATTGTTAGATCTGAGAGTGTGATTTCAAGCAGATACCTCAGTATACTCATGTTTTAAACATTCAATGTATTTAAATTCACAATATTTGAAAAGTTAATGTGCCATTTTGAAGAACTAAAATGCTTTAATAATTTTAGATTATATGTAGCTAAGATTGGCTAAATATTAAAATGATCAGCTTGGTTTAAAAAAAAACTTTAAATGGCAAATATTGTAGTTTTCAGTAACATTCTTTCTGTAAAACAATAAGTGGACACATTGTTTGAAACAAATCATGGAATTTGTAAAGAAAGTCACCTTTCTGCTCTTTAATGAGAGTCACAGCAGATGAACTGACAACACACAGTAGGATGGCCAGTGATAGCAATGCATGGTATTTTATCAACAGTGTATCTATCATAAAATGAGTAATGCACTTAATAGCCATATTTCTACATATACCCAAAGCACTGAATAACTGCAGGGGTGAATTACCAGAATTGTTAAACATCTGACTTACAAAACAAATATCTATATCCTATTATATTTGTATTTAGCCGACATAAAAACTAAGATGTCCTCCTTCACTAGAAACAGTTGGGTTTGTTTGAGAATAATGCTAAATAAACTTTATTGGCTTATTGTTATTAGTTTGAAGTACTAGTAAGTAAAAATAAATAAAATAAAAATAAAGATCTTTGACTTTTTTTAAGAACATGTTTTATGTATGATTGAATTTTTACAACACTCCGAAAAAGCCATCCGATGTTAGATTTAAAAATAAAATCAAAAGCATTTTCTGACAGAGTACACTGAAAAATTGGAAATCCCAATATCTTCAATAGAAGTTGTAGAAAGTGTATGTCTCCTTGGAGCTTGACACCCACTTAACACAGCAGAAAATAAGGTACTATACTGTAAACAAAAAAGTACAGTAAAGGACAGTTGTAAATTTACATAAGAATAGTTCATAAACATTTTGGTCTTTCCATAACTGGTTTTATATAAAATGAATAAAAAAACCTTTAGACATCTGTCATCACTCTTGTTTGTCCACTTTTCACTTATATGCACACAGACATATTTATATAGCAGTATATTGATGCACCGTTACATGGATATTAAACTATAATTACTGTTTGTAACTGAGATGTGCATTATCCAATCAACATTATCCATAGTTGAAATACTCTTACATTATGTATTCTTCTCATGTTGTATCTATAAAAACATGAAAATATAACTTTACATTATTTCAATTATTTACATTAGTTCAAGCTTGACAGAGAAAAATTGATAAGCTCAATTTTTGGAACAGTAGGCCCAGAGGTACAATAAATAGCATTGATTGTATATAGTCATCTCTTTTCATTTTTAAAAACTCATTTTTAAGTACAATATGGAAATAATTAGTCTGCAATTTGGTCATTCTAGCATTTATTATGAAAACTTAAAATGCACCTCCAACATTCCTAGTGAGGAGAAATGCACTAAAAATTATGCTGTATTATTTTGGAATTTGTGATCAGGGACAGCAAAATTTAGTGAAGAATATCATGATTCCACATGCCACCATATTCAGTGCAGTGGTTACTGTTAAATCCTACACGTTCCTTTCCTTCAGTGAAATAAAAAAAAAGTTTTAAAGGCAACTGGTAGAATACCAAGTGCCAAACAGAGGTTTGCTTGCAGAAATAACAAGAATATAAATATTAAAAGTAACTATTGGATGTAAATTATTGTTTACAACCCTAAATTGATTTAATTTGGATGGCTTTAGTGGAAATAAAAGGTATTTTATGAGGGGAAAATAGATTTTTAAAATTTATAAACTAGAGAAATATAAGCTCTTTAGTCACAGAAATGTGATATCTTATCCACACTGGGCATATTAAAATAGCCATTCCACCTGAGGAGTAAATATAAAAATAATATATTAGGGTTGTTTCTATTGATAGGAATGGGTAAAACTATATTGTAGATGACTCAAAAGTGTTTAAATTAGTCACTATATATAAGGTTTATGATAGTATTTCTACTTTTAAAACTGAAAACTTGTATTTACTTTATGGAATTTGGCCAATGGGCAACTATCTAAAAAGCTACTTTCAAGACATTTCTGACTTCACTTACAACTAATACAGCTCTTCTGCAAGCTCAAACACTTTAAAAATGAAACCTCACGAATTCTGGTATACATTACTTCATATTAGCTTTTTAAATCTAGTTGCATTTATCTATATAGATTAAGTACTTTTGTATTAAGAAACATTTCATTATGTATAGTAAGACATATCAAAAACACATTCAGATATTATTTGGGGGCAAGTTCATATTTGAAAAAAAAATCACCTGGCCTCTTTAAAAGGGGGATATTTTTTCTCTGGGAACCTAACAACTAAGTAGTGTCTTTAAACTCACTTGATTTATGACCAAACTGTAGCTAAGCAAAATTAATTGGACCACTTGCAAATAAAACAATAGAAAAATGTTTATTTCAAATGTCAAGCATTGCCAAGTAATTTTATATTAACACCAAATGTTAAAGAATAGGATACATTAAAGTTTTAATAACAATATTAAATTACAAGATTGGAATCTTCTCTTTGTTTTCTTCCCTTAGCATTTACATTTTTGGCTTTGAAAAATATGGAACTGATACCTAAAGCCTTTTTTTTTAATCACTTCCCACTCAGTTTGTTTTTTTGTCTTATCCGACCAATATGGAAG
>NW_026000057.1:14611107-14681107 GCF_001458135.2 Marmota marmota marmota | reverse complement strand
TCCCTTTTGGGAAGGTGACTTTGAATAATCCCTTTTGTTATTGTAATGTAGGAGGAGGCTTGGAATGGAAAATTGATATTGAAAACTTTTAAAACTCATGAGATTTTTTTTGGGGGGGTGTCTTATTTGATGTTTATTCCAAGGAATTTTAAAATTATAACCTTTATCTTACAGAAAGCAAGTCTAAGTCAATTCATTATAGCAGATATATGAGAAATACAGATTTATTTAGAATGCTGTCCTAGGAAGTCAGGCAGATTTACATATGAAAGCATTTTGGTGACAATCTGACAATCAAGGGTCAAGCACCAATAGAGGAAGGATAGGTTTTCATCACTGAGGTTTACCACTCACCTCACAGGGAAAGAAACTAGACAGTGTAGCCTTTCTATACTGTCACCAACTGAATAGGGACAGCTATACTGAGACAGGGCTTGGGGACAATTTCAGTCCAGTGGTTATGCAGTGAGAAGACAGGTATTCTCCATCCAGAATACTTTCATCTTAAATACATATCAATATTTCTCACTTTTTAATATTGTTTCTATCATCCAATCATTACCTGAAGCACGCTTCAATCTATTTCTCTTACTAGATAGTATCAATTCTTGTGATACTAGATTTGAAAATGCATTACCCTGTGGATCAGGCTTGCTCTGGGCTATGAACACACAACTACAAGATGGAAAGTTCTGCCAATAACTCAACTAGAAAAATTTTACCCTTAAGGCCTTTACAATGATTGGCACAATATATTTCATGTACTAGGTTCTTGATAAATGTCTGCTGTTGAATATTTGGGGATTTAATTAGGAAAATGACAGTTTTGCTTTTTCCAGATCTTTGCCTCCAGTAGAAATTGTTTATATTATTTTTCCTATATTCTGCCTTCCTATTCTCCACCAATTGCAAGATGCTACAGTATATGAGTTAGATTAAATTGCATGCAATCTTATTAAATTCCAAAGTTTCTCTGTAATATGAACACCCATAAAATCATGATGTTGAAATGTTTTGGAACAATATCATAAACTGATAAAGAAGAATTCAAAATGAAATTACATAATTATCTATTCAAATCATCCATTAACATGTCAATTAAAATAATGCTTTGTAATGTGAATATCCTTTGAGAAAATCCAAATATTAGCAATGAAATTTTGTTTTATTCATAAAAGATTTTAGTTAATTTTAAGAATATTTCTCAAAGTACAAATATATTATTTCTAGGAATTAACAGATTTTGCAATATAATACAGAAAAATGTATCTAGCTATAGTGTTTTGACTGAGTTTCTTGATTTCTATCTTCCCAGTTATGAACTATTTAAAAATATACAAGATCTGGCATTGTTACTTCATCTAGAACTACAAGTTCTATTAAGATAAACCACTCAATTTTTAATGAAAGAACTTTACAGATACTGTAACATGCATGACATGTTTTTTAGACTGAACAAGATTTTATGATATAATTTTAGAATAATAAAAATCTACAAATTATCCAAGACCTTACAATGAACATTGCTAATGATGCATCAGGTTAAAAGTAGCTTTCTTTCATAAGTAAGAATTTTTGTAAGTTACAATATTTTTTCCTAATAAGTTAATTCATTTGTCTCCTAGTTGTTAGTTTACTGTTCACTTATTTTTAATGAGCTCTATGTACATATATGAATACACCACAGTGAATCTCAACATCATTTATATCCACAAGCCTGGATTCCTAATTCGAATAAGATATATTCATTACATGCTTGTATAAATATATCAAATAGATTCTACTGCCATGTATAACTAAAAAACTAAAAGAAAAAATAAATTTTTTTAAAGTTAATGAGATGATTTCATAACCATATCTCTTCAAGAACTATCGTTTGAGCAAACTTAGCCAAAGGTGCACACCTACATAGTTCATAGAGTCTGATACTGTTATGTCAGTAATCACCACTCATTAGAGTAAGATATTTGTTGATTTGTATTTTATACCTACTTTTTAAAAAACATTTTTTAGTTGTAGATGAACACACAGCATCTTTATATATTTTTATTTGGTGGTGACCATGGAACTCATGCATGCGAGGCAAACACTTTTCCACTGAGCTACAGCCTCAGCCTTTTATAACTACTTTTGAAAGAACAAAAAAAGAATCAGACCACATTCTTAATAGAGACTCCAGCCTCTGAACCACTCATTTCTTAGAACATATTTACAAATATGCTTTTAAAAAATGAAGATTTTTATTCCAGATTTTAAAATTCCCATGTGGTCAGCTAAGGTAATATATTATAAACAGTGCTTCCTGTTAAAGTTCCAAATTCCAGCAATTCATGTTACAAGCATTCAATGTCCTACATCAAAAGCACCCAGGAAAATTTAAGCAATTGTCTGAAAAATGCAAATCAAATACTGATCAAATTGTCTCAATTAGTCCCTTTGTGTGGACTTAGAAGATGAACAGCCAGCAATGATGTTCACTACCTTCCTAAATCATGTTTAAATTTGAGCACATTTTAGCACAGTTGAAGAGGGAACACATGCAAATCATACTGACTTTGTAAAGAAAGTGCATATTTTCCTATCATTTGTAATTCTAATCTGAGTTTGGGTTCAGGAAAAGAAACTATGCAATGCGGAAAGAATTCATGCTGTTGTTTCTAACTGCTCCATAACATTTTTAATTATGAAAAAATATATGACATCAAATTTACCACTTAGTCATTTTTAAGTGTACCATACATACACATTGTGCTAAAGTAATACGCTTTGTGTACATTTCCATGCACTACAAGAACTATGCTGTATGTAGATCCACTGTACAAATTTCGTTCATACATTGTCCTCCTTTAGCTCATGGAAACCCAATGCTTTCTCTTATCTTCTCTTACTTCTCTAAACACTTTTTTCTTTTCTTCCCTACTTCCTGACTTTTATGGAAGTCTGTGTAGTAAGATCACAGGCTTTTCTCTTGCTACAATTTGTCTTGCTACAGTTTTGCAAAAATAATTTTATAGTTCTTTACCCAACCGTTAGTACATTTTTAAAATATTTAAAATATTTCCTTAGATAAGCATTCCTTTGTTTATTAGCTCCTATTAAACTTTGATATTAAAACTATAATTTTGTATTAAAAGATTTATATTCAAATTCTCAGTTTAATGATGTCAAGAATCAAGTGAGTGGAAAATATTTTTAGAATCATTAATATAAGACGTGTTAGGTAATTAGGAACATTTCATAGGGGATCTCACATTTTTCCTTCTCTTTTTCAAAATTACAATTTAATAAATAAGTTACTTGTAAAGGATTATGACATATTTTATAGAAGCGTGATTTGATATGTTTGTTTTCATGAGGATTTTTCCATATGACTAATCTACATTAAACATTTTTTCAAATAAAAAAATTTCAAATAATATTGAGGTCCATATCAAACTATGCTTGTAACACTAAAATGACAAAATTTCTCAGCTTCTTAAAAATTGAAATGGCAATTATTGAAGTCTATAATTATAAATATTTTTAACAGTTTAAGATTTTCAAATGATTGGTAACATAACAGAACTTACAAATCTCATCTTACATTCCAAGCCCTTTATTTGAGGAACAAGGCTCAGAAAGATTTTCTTTCCTATAACAGCAGATTGTTAGCTCATAAAAGAACCAGAAATGAATTCCAGATATCCATATCTT
Organism: Marmota marmota marmota; assembly: GCF_001458135.2. Classification (NCBI taxonomy): domain Eukaryota; kingdom Metazoa; phylum Chordata; class Mammalia; order Rodentia; family Sciuridae; genus Marmota; species Marmota marmota. Next base: position 14,677,414 of record NW_026000057.1, on the reverse strand, counting down.
CAAACATGTACATACAGACTAAACTGAGACACAGTGCTTAGATAAATAGTGTTCTCTTAAAAAGTCACTTGAGAATATTATAAAATTTTAGAAAAAAATCCAGTTAAATATTTGTATATAATTTATTTATAGGCTAACTGATACCTGAGTAAATTATATTTTCAACAGCATTTTAATCAACTAAAAGTAAAGCTCAGTCTCAGAGCTCTTTTGGCATTCTGAAATTACTCTCAGATATGATAAATACATAGTTAAATTAATACATGCATTATTAATACCGTCATATTCTTTGGTAATTTTCTCCTTGGGAAACAATGTTTTTAAAATTTAAAATGCAATGATATTTCCATGTGTTTTCATTCCCTAATAAATGGTAAGTAATAGCATTAATGGAATATCCTACTAATTATATCTTATGTGTTAACTACATGTATGTGCACATGTGTGCATACAAAGTGGATTTCTAGTGAAAAGTAAAGAGCAATTGTATTCCTACATATTTTACTTTAATAGGGTTACTTAATCAGCCCATTCAAGGTTTATTGTGAATAGATAATAGGTTTGGTATCAAAGGTTTTTTTTTTTTTTTTTTGTACCTGGGATAGAACCCAGGGGTGGTTACCCACTGAGCAACATCCCCAACTCTTTATATAAATAAATATATATATATATATTTATTTAGAGACAGTTGTTTAGGGTCTCACTTAATTTTCAGGCTGGCTTTGAATTCATGAGCCTCCTGCCTCAGCCTCCTAAACTGCTGGGATTACAGGCATGTGCCACCACACCCTAATCATCAAGCTATTTAACAATATATCTAATAGTATTTTCATGGATTAAAGAATGAGGGTTATCAGAATTTTGTTGGTTTACAATAAAAACACACTCAAAAGCATTGGCTACTACCTTTTTTTTTGGGGGGGGGGCGGTATGGGAGATTGAATTTCAGGGCACTCGGCAATACAGCCACATCCCCAGCCCTATTTTGTATTTTACTTTAACATAGGCTTTCACTGAGTTGCTTAGTGCCTCCCTTTTGCTGAGGCTGGCTTTGAACTCAAGATCCTCTTTCCTCAGCCTCCAGAACTGCTGGGATTACAGGCTTGCACAATGGAGCCCTGCTGGTTATTACTTATTAATATGCAAATACTGATATGAATGAAAGCTGTCATCATACCATTGAATCTATTCCCAGTCCCATTTGTCCAGTATTTTAGTTTACAATTAGGTTGCTGACATAAAAGGCAAATATCCCAAATATTTGCCTTTTACTTCAAATTTGCAATATTATCATAGTAGATGATAGAATCAGTATTAAAATTGTATGGGCTTGCAACAATAAGCCAAAAAGCAAAGTGAAATTTAACAAGGATAAATACAAAACCCAGCATGTTGGCCGCAATCAATTTATATTCACAGAATGGAAGACATGAGGCTTACCACAATCCATATTTAAATTATCCAGGTTTTCAGTAAACCACAAATGTATGGCAAGCTATTAATTCAACTCATTTACCACAGAAGCTAATAAACTTGAAGGTTTGAAATAAAATAATAGAGTCTAAATGTTATAATTTAGATACAAGGTGTCCCCCAACAGCTGATGTATCAGACAATGTAAGAAAATTTTGAGGTGAAATGATTGAGTTATGAGAGCTTTAACCTAATCACTGCTTCAATTCACTGATACAGACTAACTGGGTAGAAACTACAGGAAGGGAGGGTGTAACTAGAAGAAATAGGGATGTCTTCAGGGTTTATATTTTGTCTCTGGTGAGTGTAGTGCTCTGTTTCCCAGTTGTCATGTCCTGAGCTGCTTTCCTTCTCCACACCCTTCCACCATGATGTTCTGCCTCACTTGGGCCCAGAGGAATGAAGTCAGCCATCTATGGACTGAGACCTCTGGAACTGTGAGACCCAAATAGACTTTTCCATCTCTAAAATTGTTCTCATCAGGTCTTTTTGTCACAGTTGTGAAAACTAACAAAAATGTCAGATAACAGAATTTGAAATGCCAATGCACTGAGGACCATGCAGGATGTATAAGTGAAGTAAGTGATCAGGGATGGGGTAAGGTCAATGGTTGGACTGCACTGACTGCAGAATACTTGCCTTAGCAACAGAGTGTTTTGTTTTATTTTGTTTTGTATTCATGCAAAAGTTGTGATGCCTGAAAAACACAAAGACCCAGGTTGAAACTGGTCTGAAATTTTAATTTTCAGGCTCAGGCCAACATCCTCTATAAGTAGACCAGATCACACTCTAGTTCCAGATACCAGTTGCAAACATAACATTAGCAAACCTACATCCCCAAGTTTGGATAGCCATAATAAAGTGTTCGAAACGTGTTGAAAGAATGATTTAGAGAATTCAGAATTCTGAGTGAGAAAATTTAAGAAAGAAACAATACTTATCTACCTATGTTTGAGACATCTGTCAAATGGAAAAGCAAAAAATTATGTAAGTCAGAATGAGGACCAATGAATGAAAATATTTGGGAGGCTAGTTTTAATTTCAAAAGAACTTTCTAAAAACTGTAAGAATAAAATCTAAAGCAAAATGGAATTTGAGGATAAGAAAAATAGTAGGTTAAGATTCATATGGCAATCAGGCACAGTAGCACACACCTGTAATCCCAGTAGCTCAGGAGGCTGAGGCAGGAGGATCATGAGTTCAAAGCCAGCCTCAGCAAAAGTGAGGTGATAAGCAACTCAGTGAGACTCTGTCTCTAAATAAAATACAAAATAGGGCTGGGGATGTGGCTCAGTGTTTGAGCCCCTGTACCAAAAAAAAAAAAAAGATTTATAAGGCATGTTCAAGAACACCTTTGGAAGGTGAACTCAATAATGCAACAATATTTCTGATATGAACAGCACTTGGGAGTTAATTTGTAATTGAATCCCTATGTTTCAAGATAGCAAGGCTATCAGAGATCAAATGATGCATAAAGAACTTCTTTGCAGCATTTTGATCCAACCTCAACAACTTTTAAGTGTATGAGTGTGTGTGTTTAAATAATTGAAAGGCGGATGTAATTACGAATAAAACCTGGTTATGTTGATTAATTGTTCTAGCCTAAAAGGCTATGAGATTCTTTTTTGCATAAATGAACAAATTTTCAGGGCATCACATTTTTTTTAAGAAAACAGACACACTACTGGACCATTTGCACTGCACTCTATTCCCACCTCCTAAGACTTTAGCATCTCTATGTATCCCATTAATAGGCTCCAATAGTGTTTCAATATTCCACAGTTACAAATAAGAAAGAAAGGAGCCCAATACAATGGCCAAATTTTTTCGAATAATCTTAAGAAATTTTGATTTAAGGGAAAAATAAAAAAGGACTCGGGGTCTGAGGTCTATAAATTAGGAAGATGCACCCGTCCCATGGATACCCAGCTCTGGGGCCCCTTCTCTTCAGAGAAGTCTTGTGTCTGTTCCATTCTTAAATAAAACTTGCTCCCTATGCTTGCCTCAGTGTGTTCAGGTGTTTACTCATCACTGGGAACAAGGACCTGTTCCTCATCTCAAAACTGGTATTAGCATATTCTACATTTCTTACCCTTGACTCTCACATTATTAATGCATATGCAGAAACGGTATCTGTGTCCCCAAATAAATGTTTGTTAAAGTGTTTAGTACTCAGGATTGAATCTAGGAGTGTTCTACCTCTGAGCTACATCTCCAATCTTTTTTATTTTGATTTGAGATAATTTCACTATATTGCACAGGCTGGCCTCAAATTTGAGATCCTCCTGCCTTGGCCTCCAAAAAAGCTAATGTTTGATTCATGCTTGCTTGAAATAGAGGTTTAAGGACACTAATCTAAACCTTTCTGATAAAATGATCAAAGATGTTTTATTATTAAACATTGTCTTCCATACTTTAATTACTTTAGCTCAAGTCCACATTCTTTCTGCCATTTTAAGAATGAACTTCCATTAAAAATAATAATAATAAAAATTATATATATATAAAATTCAAAAGAGTAATTTCATATTTTCATATTTATATTTATAATATGCTAGCAAAAATCACATGGCTGGAAATGCCTTTTTTAAAATGTCAAAAGTCAGTTAAAGAATTCTGAAAATTTTATCAACAATATTTATATTTAGTTAATATTTGATTCTAACAGCATGATTCTATTCTCTCTGCACAAAGCTCTCCAGCTAATTATTACTATGTTTATTTTCACACCTAGTGTGGAAAATTCAGATGATTATTTTCCTTACAACCATAAAGTGAATTGAACACTAAGTCATCTGGAGTATCTGTACTCTTTATTCTTAAATTCATCTTCACTGCAAAGCATCCAAATGGGAATTTTTAAAGGGTTTTTAAATGAAAGATTTAGTCCCAAATTATTTCTGCACTGTGTTAACTTTTCCAGCTATATTAATTGTCCTCATGATCTGCAGTTGGTGTGAAAAAGAATGCTTTCTTTTTGTTGGAACAATAACGTTCCTGTAACCTGATCTGATCTAAGTGTTAAGCCAGTAGAACTTAAGGTGGTTTCCTCAATGACCCAGTTGGATGGGTAGAGAGCACAGACCTTTGCAGAGAATAGCTGTGGGATGAAAGTCACTAAAAGAACCCCTTCACCCTGGAAGAAGCTATCACTGTGCACGACAGTCATAATTCAAGAAATAGACAAGACGTTTCCCTTTCTTAGTACTTGGGCCACTGAAAACAAATGATCTCTCTGGCGTTATCTACATGTCTTTAGTTGTCCAGTCCTATGAAATTTGAGGACCACTACATGAACTGCACGGACCTGAAAGGGAGCAATACTTTTTAAAGGAAACAATGGCAAAGTCATCTAAAATTTTGATCTTTCCTGCACGGTTCACCTAGCTAGAGCCAGCTGAATTGAGACAGAGGACAGAGGCTCTTTCCAGGCAGCTTAGACTGATTGTGTCCTTAAAGTCTTCACAAACTCAGTGCTTTCTCAGATGTTCTGTGGAATTGTGAGAAAAATTAAAATGTCAGAAAAAGAAAAACTGCCAACCAGAAAGGAAATGATTCAACTTGTACTGGATCATTTAAAGAAGGCTTGGGCATGAGAGTTGTCAGCTGTGCAGATTGTTCTGCTATAATAAAGTCCACAGAAAAACCAAGGAGGAGAAATTGGTAATAGATATGACTAACCATGCATGAGCTGACTTATATGCACAGCACTATTTATTGCTTATGTACTTATATTCAGCATGTATCTAATTCCTACTAATTTAGAAACTATTTAACTATTTAAGCACTTGTGAAAATCTATAAAACATATATTCTGATACAAGTAACTTTCCACATATATGGGAATATACATATAGCTATACTCACTTCATTTCTAAAAAATTTGAAAGATGGAATTTATATGTGTACTGATATGCAAAAAGCTAGACCTCCATATTCCTGCTTGCACATAAATGGGCAATACTGTGGCAGAGTAATAATTAGCAGTACCCAGAAGAAATAAAACAACATGGAAAATAACCCCAAATTAGTGATATCTGTTATGTACAGCATATTGATGAAGAAACAATCATGTATTGTTGCTAAATGAAAACAGTAACTGGAAAATTATAACAATATAGTTCTACAGGGGAACTGCTATAATGGCTAGAACATTTTTACCTATAAATGTATTTCAATTTGTATTTATGTGGAAATATAAATTAGTGTATCTTATGCCACAGATTAAGTAAGAAGAAAAGATTGCTGTCTCTTAAAAGGAAACTCCTAATTGTTATCATTCTCTGGTAATCATATATGCATATATTATGTGTATGTGTGTGTATATATATGAGAGTTTCAAACTAATCTTTTCACTTAAATAAGGAACAGTTGCCTTATTACTAGTTGTCTATCATTAATACTTTTTCAAAACTCTGCAAAAAGACTGATGCTGGGTAACAATAGCCTACTTTAATGGATTTAATTAAACTAAATTTATCCTTTGCAAATGGGAATGATTGGTTCCATTAAGTGAGCAGGGAAACACCTTTATTTTGGCAATGGTTTAGAGTCTTTTCTTTATCAAATTGAAATGATTAAAGTAGATCTATTTTGTAGACAGTGCACCATGTCCCTCATCTTTACAGATAAGAGAACCAGAGGTTGCAGTGTGAAGATTTAGGACAGGGATGAGGAGGCAGGTCCCAATCTGCAAGTTAATCATAGTGTCACATGGATTGATGAATTAATAGGCCAATGATAGGTTTATATACAAAAGTCATTTTCTGTCCTAAAAACTTAAGTTTCATGGGAACATAATGCATATAGGTTCTATAAAATCATCATCTACAACACAATCACATAATTGAAGATCTGTCCTATTTTATTGAGAGAAGAAATTATCAAAATGTGAAATTCTAAAAATAGTAGTTTCTAATTGAAAGCCTAATTCTTTCTTAATTATAGGTGGGCTACAGTGGCACTATAATTAGAATGATCAGCAACTCCAAAATGATTCAGGTGTTATCATTCACTCTGTATAAGTAATGTGCATGAGTTGTATAAGCAGAAAACTGCAGAACATGAAGTTGCCAAATTTACTTTCCTCACTTATCTTGGTAGTTGCCCTCCATTTACTTTCTCCTTCCAGCCAAACAAAATAAATGTTTTATCAATGTTTAAATAAATGTTTTATTAATTGACAGATTGTCATTGAAGAAAAATATATGATAAATTAGAAAATTTGCAACTTCAACTGAACTTCTAAAACTATTACACTGATTTCATTAAAGTAATATTAATACAACCTAAAATCTGAAAGTAGTTTAGGCTTTCACTTGAACAACTAACATCACTTTTGTATGAAAAAGGTCCCTATAAACTACAAAATATTCATCTCATAATTGCATATAAGGTGCTTTCATTTCAAAAAGATTTCATGAAATCATTCATTAATGTTGAGATAATAGACTAAGAGCTCAGAATTCTGAATTTGATTTTTAAAATGTACATGAACTTCTAAATGTTCATAAGTTGTTTTTCATTCTTGAGTTAGTTATTTAAAATTTAGACAATGACCTAGGTGCTCTGACCAGTTTCTCCAATGCTAACTAATCCAAAGCTCTTGCTTAGATAAAAAAAAAAAAAAACATGGTTGATATAATAAACACAGCAATAGACCTTTAAATAGTAATATAGCTAATAATCCATAAAATTGTAAAAGAGGATACAGAGGAAGAAAGCTATCAACAAAATCAAAATAAGTCATATTAGGAAGAATAAGATAAATGTTAGAGCTTTGAAGATTAGCCGATGATACCAAGTATGTGGGCACACTCCTATAATCTCAGAAATTTGGATCTGGGATAATAAGGCAAGAGGATCACAAGTTCAAGGTCAGCCTCAGCAACTTAATGCATCAAAACTTAAAAAAAAATTAATTTTTTTTAAAAGGTTAGGATATAGATCAGTGGTAGAGTGCCCCTGGGTTTATCCTTTGTACCACCCCTAAAAAATTTCTTCTTGTACAATTTTTGTCAAAAGTTTCTTCTTCTACATGTAATTAGTTATTTTCTTGGGTTGTGGGTCTGAGAGTAAGTACCACAGACAGCCAAAGAACAAAGTGTAGAGTACATGTCTTCAGTCTGTCTTCAGCTCACTTCATCTACACCCTCTTTCCTTGGAGGCTGGTCACTACCGCAATCAATCTGTCAGCATTCACCCTCTTCTGAATGTACCTTACAGAGACTCCAAAGTCCCTAGAGCCAAAGAACAATTGAGAAAGATATATGATGAATATGGATTTTTGGAATACAATTTCCTTTGCAACTTTTTCTCCCAGATACTTAGAAATTCAACCATACTACAGCTAAAAAACTGCAGTATACCTTAGGATTAAAAAAAAAATACCAATGAATATCAAATATTTTTGTTTCCAAAATGTCTCCAAATTGTCTTTATCTTGTTTAATACACTGTACATGACAGTCTGTGAATAGAAAGTGTGTGCTCAAAAGGAAATATTGATGGATGCTACCGGAAAACCATAGTACCACAGTCAATATTTGGGGTGTCAGAAACAAAAATAAGATTTTCCTATTATCATCATAACACCCAAATATGAAATATTAATATAGAAAGAAAAGTTGTTCAAAATTATTTACAAACTACGAACACTTTTTTATTTAATCCCCCTTAGAGAAATAAGTCTTTTGTATACATATTTTTTCAAATCTCAACATGTCATATATTTCAACAAAATAATATGATGAAGCCTTATTCTATTTAGTAATATGTGCTGCTATATAACTTTTGCTTACTGACACAAACACAATAAATAATGTGGCTTATGAGTACTTTTGAGCTCACATTCTTCTTTCTTTAGATAAGAAGAAGCTGGCTATAATGTTATATGTATTGAGACTTAGCCTAGGTCATTTTATCACCAGTTCTTTTGGAGCTATGCTGAGAGGAACTGTGGGGATCTGCTTGCATTTCAGTCATTACTGACACTCTAGCATTACATAAGCAAGCATGGATGTGACCAAGAACAGACCAAGGGAGCAGTGAAATAAATTCAGATATCTTGCCTTACAAGGAAAAAGAGTGCAAGTAAAGAATTCAGATTAGTAGTAAAATATCTCAGCATATTTACTAGCTGCCTGAATTTGTCAAGTCCCTCAAATTAGCTTCAGTTTAAAAATGCATCAAATTCCAACAAAAATCATCGCCCTGTTTTCTGTTGCTATCACAAGTTACCTGAGGTTGGATTTTTATTTTGAACAAAATTGTTAATAAGTTCAGAGTTTTGGAAGTTGAAAGTCCAAGACTGGGAAGCACCATCTGTCTGGTCTCTGGGGACAGCCTACTTAGCTGTGACCCAACATGGTGGTGAGAAGGGAATAAAAATGGTCACATGCAAAAGAGACCAAGTGCATGGGATAGCCTCACATTATAACAATCCACTATCACAAAAACTAACCAGAATCCCATGAGATATACATTAATTCCTTCCAAAGACTGTGCCACAAATGACCTAATCATCTTCTGCTAGGTCCTTTCCTTAAAGGTTCTACTACCTTTCAACATCTTCAGACTGTGGATCAACCTTCTAGCACATGAATCTTTTGGAGGCAACTTAAACCATCCAAATCATAGCAACTTTCAGACAGAAATATTGTGAGGTTTCAAAGCAATGGAGTGTGGGAAACTGCTTTGGGAACCTATGTCAATAGAAGTAGTCAGTTTTCCTAAATATCCCCCATGATTTCTCTATTACTGTAGGAAAGGTAAACACTATGACCTTATGAAAATTCCACAACTGCATATTGCAAATTCAGTCTCCAAGGATTTGTGTGCTGAAAAAGAATAGTAGCAAATTTCTTTGTTCTGAGTTCTCTAGCTTTCTCTTCTTGTCTACTAGAGAATTTGAGAACATCGAGCATGAAATCCTGGCATCTTACTGATTAAGGCATGTTTCTCTGATGGACTGAGTTAAGATACACTGAAACGGTCTGTCATGAGGATGGATTGTGGTCGAAAGTAGCCGGTACCACTGTTTCCACACAAGGTGATAAGTACCTCTCTCAACAGATGCCTACTCAAATGCAAGAGAGCATCTACAAACAATATACATAATTTCTCAACAAAAGTATCACTCAGTAAACCAGGTCAGGTTCCTGTATCATTCACAGATCTCATTTACCTCGAAGAGTTTCTCATTTTTCCAGATAAGATAAAAGCAAATCATGTTATGTATGACATATATTTCTAATGGAGAAACATTCAATATTCTAATTTACTTTAATTAATGTATTGTTACGATGAAATTGGAGCACTGTTATATTGAAAGTATGCATACCTATATTGCATGTAGGTCCAATATCATTGCAGCTATTTGTCTTTGAAGACTTGGGCATGGGGACTGGGGACTGAACTCAGGACTTCATGCATGTTAGGCAAGCACTCCACCATTGAGCCACACCCCAACCCCAACATGTAGATCCAGAAGTGATCACAGACTGTCATTAGTAGCAAATTTGTATTACCATATTCATACTTAGATCCTCATTGAATCCAAAAAAATCTGCTGGTAGATCATACTTCTCCACTTAAATTGAGGTACATAAGAAAGTACTAAGGTCTTATACTCTTACTGAACCCAATTTCTAACTTTCTGTTATTATCTGTGGTTTTTGCCCCCACACTTTTCCTTCCATCTTATGTATCTTCAGCCCAGCTGAAGTTATTTGGAAAAGACACCAGGGATAATTCAGGAGGAGATAGCCTGCAAATTACAATCTGCTGCTTCAGCATTTGGCCAACTGAGGGTCCCAATCCTAATTATGAAATAAATTGGCCATGATCTCACAACAACTCAGATACATTCAAAGATGCTTGTGGATTATCAGAGATCATCACACATCATATACATTGGTTTGTGACAGAAATTAATCATCTGTATTTAAGCATTTCAACAGGATGAGTTCTTTTATGTAAATAATAGTAAAATGAAAGAAAATTATGCTAACATGAAGCCCTGATATCTTCCTATAAATACAGGACCACTAACTGGAAGAATAATATTAACCTACATCTAATAGACACATTATGATTGTGTGACCTATTTTAAAAGTAGAGGGCCTTTGATAGCCTCTCCATGAAGCAGTTGCAAGGAAAATTCAGAATATTCACTTAATAACATAATCTGTTTTCTGACACAGAATTAGCATATCTGGTTTCAACATGGGTCTTTCAAATATACACTATGCAAGAGAGATTCAATCACGTTTTATGTAAAATGAAACATAAAAGGATATATATCCTTGTTTAAAACACATTAACCATCTAAACTTAACTATATTTTGCTTCAGTTTTGTTCCAAAAGGACAATTAATTTTTATAAAACATTAAAATTTCATTGCAACATTGTAGTTTCTCTCCAAAGGGGTTAAGAATCAACAAAGAAACAAAGCTAGGAAAGGAACAGGGAAGGGTCAGAGATAGAGATAAATTCAAGAGCAAACACAGAATGACAGACAGGGTTATTTTCATATAGCACCTTGGCATAGATCATGGCAGTGGGGAGGAGGTGACAAAATTTAAAGAGGTTAAATTTTAGGTACAAAATCAGAAGCCACAAAGCAGTGTCTCTTACCCTGAAAAACTCTTTCGTGGAGCCAGAGTCTAATGTTCCATAAGCAATTTCTGTTTGCTTAGAAAGATCCTCAGCACTTTCGATGGGAGACACCATCCTCTCTACAGTCAGGAAGGCAGCTAAGTTAGCCGTGTAGGAGGAGATTATGATCAGGGTAAAGAACCACCACACACCTCCAACAATGCGCCCAGAGAGGGATCTAATAACAAGTATGAAATGGATTTGTAAAGTTAAATGAATGACCTAATTAAAAAAAACAAGTTAGCAGTAATATGCAAATATTGACTTATACAGGAATATTTCATTTTATACTTTTCCATATTTCTACTAGTTACTGAATTTAAAAATTACTAAATATTTTGGGCAAGGAATATAGATTGACTAAATCTGATAACATACCCAGAGGACAAAACTTGAAAATGCTGGGATTCTCAAAGTTATAATGCCCAAATAGTTCATGGTATGAAATTCCATAATGAAGCAATTTTAAGAAAGGTACAAACAATTCATTAAATATCATAGTTCTTTATATACTCATGACATAAGTAAACATGAAGAAGAGAATCTTAGAAGATCAGCAAAACTCATAACAATGTTTACAAACAAAACTGAATTATTTTTAAAAATGAGAGTATGCACCGTGGATGTCACATTAAACAATGAAAAAATCCTTCCCTTGAATGCACCAGTGATGCTCCAATCCCTCAAAAAGGCCCAAAATTTAATCATGTTTTATGTATGCAAAAATATAGGTATTTGATACAGCATAAAAGAGAAAATGGAAAAAAAAATAATACCATAAACAAAGATATGACACAAAACATAAATCTCAAAGAATAAAAATCAGATGCCTTCACAGTATGGACTGCCCTGTTCATGTCTGTCTCCTGCTTAAGAAAAAAGAAAACTAAAAGAAAACAAATTAGGTGTTTAAAAGTTTGTCAAATAAACTCCCAGTGTGAAATATAACAAAATAGCAATATTTCTATGACGATAAATTCTTACATACAATACTTTTTAAAAGCTTAATAGATTCCCATTAATTTACTTTAAATTTGAACTAGATAAATATAAATATGTCGATGTATAAAAAGAAATCCACCGTATTATTTCACTATATGATGATATGATATTCTACACATAATTAAAGAATTTGAGGAATATTAACAAACCAATAAACTAAATATTTTTCCTGTTCTCAGTAATTCTGCTTTGTCAAAAGTTATGAGAGTGAAGTCAATCAGACTTGCAAAAGTGAAGAGGATACAATTCTAAAAATTTAATCACAAATATTTGGCACTTTATGGCCTTAAGGTTCTCGACAATCAATATTTAAAAATGCATCTCTTAGTAAAACAGATACTATATCAAATTGTTGGGTTATATTGGTAGAATACACCATTCAGTGAAAAAAAAAAAAAAAACAAAACTTTCTTATCAAATTAGTTTGTCCCTGCCTTTGTTTTTTAGATGAAAACTCCTGTTGATTAAAATGAGAGAGAAATAGCAATGGAAAACAAAAATAATATAAGTGCTTTTACCACAAAATCTCTATGAGATGCAAAGAATTAAACAAATATGATAGCATAGAAAAAGTTACATCATTCTCACTTATGAAAAGGATATTAAGACTTATTGTTGGAAAATTCTTCAGGCAGACACAACTACTCTCAGAATGTTCACTATTTACCCTATGACATGGGAGGAATAAACTACACAATAGGTAGCCTGTATTTAAGGTGGCAGATTCAGTGCCTGAAAACTTAATCTCTTCAAAGAAAAGCTGATCACTGGCTAATTGGTTTTGACTCTACCCACTGTACCCACCACATGCTAAATTAAATGTTTAGGAATAATTTTTATAAATCATTTTTTTTCTTTGAAAAAGTAAATATCACCAGTTGATTTCTATTTCAGTGTTTAAACCAGATTCAATGAGATTAAATATTTCAATTGGTTTAAAATGTATAAGTTCAAAATATTATTGGACTTACAAGTCATTCAGAAGTGAAAAATACTTAAGTAATTTGTTATTTACTTTCAAAGGTTTTAAAGGTATCAATGAATGTTTCTAAATAGAAAAAAATGATTTCTATAATTAAAAACAAAAAATTTAATTCTCAGCATATGCAATAAAGAAGCAAATAAATATACATACACTATATTTCCTTTCGATTTCTATTAAATAATTGTTTTTTAAATAACATATTTTTATATTTAATTAAATCCTTTAGAAACATTGGGAGGAAGACCCAAAGTAAGCAGAAAAATAATTCCCATTTTTAGAAACTATTCTTTGGAAAACTGTATCTTATAGTGAAGATATTATAAATTTAATTTCTGGCCAATGACCAAAACAATAAGTCTAATCAATCATTCTAGATTACAATTTAAATGTGTTCTATAGACATTAATAACATAGTTCCACATCATATTTTAATTGGGAAGGAATATAATTTTTAAAAAAATATTTAAAGAGCATTTCTTAAAATCACCTGTGCATTTCAAGCTTTTTCTAAAAACAGTCAATCATCCACTCTACTCTTCTGACCTAGAGTAGTCATCATTGCATTCTAAAGCATGACAGTTTGCTTCTTTTTAAAAAATTATTAAAATTTTCAACACTATATATTATGCTCACTTTTTAATGTCTATAGAACATAAAAATAAAGATAGGTACTTTTAAAATATTTATTTATTTATTTATTATAATACTGGGGATAGAACCCAGAATTTTATTCATGCCCAGCAAGCACTGTACTATACCACATACCTAGCCTCACATTTTAAATTTTTAATAAAATAAATTTTACATATATATATTTAAATGCAAATAAATGTATACACATATATTTCATGATTGATGAAAAATAAATCATGAAAATTGAAAAAAAAAGCATGCTAGCTAAAATCTGTGTGTCTTACTAAGAAATAAAGATTTCTTTGTGAAATTTCTCTGTGTGAAATTGTATGAGTCATGACTTACGAATGAAATTTAAAAATCAGGGAAAAAAACCCTATTTGGAAGCAGGCATAATAAAAACGAGAAGTCATCTATATGTAGTGAAGGACCCTGCAATGTCAAACACTGTTAAATGTGTCTTGTGCCCCAGACACTATGTGCAAATAGGGTTTCCATTCGTACAAGCTCAGGACACATGACAGGACTGAAGATGAGTAGGGCAAACAGAACTAAAGACCCATTCATGGGAACTCAGACAATGCATTCTACTTCATGATGCACCCCATACACTTCTCCTACACATCCAAAAAAAAAAAAAACCAGAGCATAATTTATATCACTCCAGGATAATTGCCTTACATCTCAAATCAGGGTATCGTACTTCAGTGGCCTTCTTATCAAAGGTAAGTCATTTATTTAGTATTTTATGGACCAGAGTGTTCCCTGAGACCTTAATATGATCCCCTTTCCCTCATTATTAGGACCTTCTCTTTGTACCTTTAACTTCAATCAGATAAACTAAATATAGAGATGAAGCTGTGAATCTTCTATGTTCTGCTAGAGATGAAACATATACTAAAGATATACATATAGTCCCTCCACATGTATACATGTCATGCCATGCAAATATCATTGGCATTATTTCTAATTCTATGCAGTTTGGCAGAAAAGCCCCAGGGAATATGAGAGACCTAAGCTTTTTTAGACATATATTTGTAAAAAACTATTATTTTTTAAAAAAATCACTACCACCAGAATTCTTATCAGAGAAGTAAATCATTGATAATTTCTGCCCACATGGCATACTTTCCTTACCTTGTGTTGTGAAACATGCTGAAAAATCATAAAAGGTATATAGTTTTGAGCTTTTCATATAGTTTTTGAAATTAATGACTGATAATTTAGGAAAGTGCTCAAAATACAACAACTTAATGAATTAATATCAGAAAATTCACCTCCTTCACTACGTAAGGCATCCCTTAGAATCAAAGAAGGGTAATCCAGCCCGAAAAAAAATGTTCCAGTAGACTGTGAGCCATTTGGCTTTCAATGCTAAAGTTAACACACTAGAGAAAACATGATTTATTCCTCTGAAGAGCCACATATTGTTATCATTCTCACTCACATATATAAGGTAAAAGTAATTGATGCTTTGTGACAGATTTACTATAATTAGGCATTCCAGTATAGGGATTAACACATCCTAATGATACTAGAGAAGGAGTTTATTGCATGGTGTGTATGTACTACCATTCAACATGACACAAGCTTTTTAGTGAATAATTAGTCCTCTCTACGTATTCTATGTATTTCCAGATACTCAGAAACTGTTATCATCTTTTTAATCCAGCCAGCAAACCTCAAAAAAAAAAAGAAAGAAAAAGAAAACTTGTATAATGTCTTTTTTACAGCATTTCCATGAGCCAATGTTAGGAAAATAAAAGAAATGGGATGTGTGTGAACAAATTTTTTCCAACAAGTTTTTTTGTTGTTGTTGTTGTTAATAAATTAAATTGCCCATTTTCCCATATACAGGTCTGTGAATCAATACACAGATGACTGTAAAATGAGAATATGCAGCAAAAACACGGTACCCCTCCAAGAAGGCATGGAATGATAGAAACCTTATGCATTTTATAGCCTCTCCATGGTGTGTATAATTTCACCAGGGAAATACCTGATCAACATTCAAAGAACATTGTTCAAATATTTCACAGGCTTACGCCGATGGTCAAAGTTTGTCCTTCAAAGTCTTAATTTGCTTGGACAAGCAGTCGGCAGCTGGTAACTTCTTTAGAGTGAATTCATAAACACCATGAATATGCACTGGAGACCTAAAATGCACAAAGTTGAAGCAGGTGAGTAACCAACCTTGGCGAAATATCGCATCCTTGCTGCATAAAGGCACCCAAGGAAAACCAGAGACTATTAAAAATCCCAAATTCATTAGTTGATTCACTAGTTTGTGTTTCTCTTCCATCTTCAAATTCCTCAGTGTGCCACTCGTAGGGACTAAATCTGCTGACCAGGAATAAAACTACACTGACCCCAATGTAGGCAAAAACAATGCACATCCAGATCTCATAGGCTAAAGGATCAAGAAATGAAAACACTCCTGGTTTGGACTTCTGAGGCTTCTTGATCATGATAGATATTCCCAGGCTCATGAAGGGCTTTGAGAAGTCGATCACCTCTTCTCTCACAAGGGTAATAGTTAATGGAGCAATTGCAATATCCGCTTTCTGTAAGGGAAACAAAGGAGAGGAGGAACTGGAATTGCAGTCAAAAACAAATCATGGTTACATGATTGGATGGAAGGGGAAGGAAAGGAATAGAAAAGTGGTAACAATTATTTCCCAGGAAAATGCCAGTAAAGAATAAACAGGAAAGCAATTTGTTGGCCAAATATCTTCCCTCTCCATAAATAAATAGGATACCCATCTGTCTTGACCATAATTATACATCTATACTGTATCTATATCTTCGCAACCTTTATAATACATATGGCCCATACACTTCAAGACAGATGGCATGCCTACATCAGCTATCTGCATGTTTACTTCTGGATTCAGTCTCAATCATTCACATGTCCACAAGGAAATAAGATCATATCTCTAGAGTAATGTGGGACACCAGCAATCTCAGATACAGACACTTGGAAGGGAGGGGAGGCATTTCCGTCGCAACAATTCAAATTAAATAGCTTTATAAGGAGAGCCATACTTACCCCATATACAAGTTCTCCAACCATCCCATTCCAAATTTTCGTGTCTGCATCCCTGGCCCCATACTTGCCATCCCCAACAATGGTCAACTTGTACTTGAACCCACAATGTTTTGCAATTTCTGCAGCCAAGTCGACACAATAGCCCTCATAGCGTTCATTGCCTTCAAGCATTTCATGATTTTTCTTCATCATAACATACGGAGATTCCTATATAGAAAGACCACACTTTAGCTGATTAAAATGGCTAAGTTAATAATGTACTCTCTTTGAATCATACTTCCATGTTTAATAATAACCTGTTTGCCAAAGATAATGTAGAACATACATGGTGTACAACATTAGTGGGGAAAAGAGAATCATAATGTTTCTGGAACAAAGGTCCTCAAATACCTGTCATTATATTTCATTAAGATTACTTGTACCCATGGCACATGCCCATAATTTCAGGAACTCATGATGGGAGGCTGAAGCAAGAAGATCACAAGGTAGAAGCCAGCCTCAGCAACTTAATGAGACCCTGTCTCAAAAAAAAAAAAAAAAAAAAAAGGACAGGGATGTAACTCAGTGGTAGAGCAACCATGGATACAATCCTTGGTACCAGAAAAAGACAGAGCAGGGAGGGGAAGGAAGGAAGAAAGGGAGGGAGAGAGGGAGGAAGGGGAAAAAAAATCTTTTACCTAACCATATCAGAATTAACAAAGTACTCGATATCACAAAATGTTAGCATGTCCCCTTCTGTTTATAATATCTAGAGCTGAGAGAGGAAAATGCCGCTCAACATCTATATTATTCAACTCTGGATCTACCACACTCTTGCTCTTGGCTAAATTTGCACTGACCACAAGAACAGCATCCACCCAAAGTCTTGTGTCCTTGCTGCCCCAAGGAGTTCTCATATGGAAATCAGATCCATCGGTGTATCCTTCGATACACAGATTCAAAGACTCACAACCATGGTAACATGCTGATTCTACACCTTCAGGTTTCAGATCTCACTTCTGCTATGAGATATAAAATCCTAAGATGATGGCGCAAGGATAGCTGGAGAGTAGCTCCCTGCTCCGAACTTCAGAGGAAGCATGGAAAAATGATTCCGCATCATCTAATGTTCTTCAATGGAAGAGTCACCAAAGATATTTGAGGTCTCAACGCAATAGCTCTTCTCAATGACATGATGAAGGTGAGAATCCTCAAATGTCTAACTCACCTTTACTGAGTAAGAGACTTCCAAACTTCTACTGAGGTTTTTACTCAAATATCTTATTAGCCTTTCTATATTTGCATCTCTTATTACTGGGATAAGGAATCCCACAAACCTATTACATCAGTGTTAAAGTGAAATAAAACACAAATGTTTGTCACAAAATCATGTTCTATAATGAACTCCATTTTCTCAACTTCACCAATAGCTTGTCATCATGATCCACATTTCCCTTTCATCTATTCAGAACCCAGATCATTCAAGATTCAATTCAATTTTGCCTCATTTATTAAATATGCATTTATTTTATACTGTGCATGAACCAACCACTGTGTACAAATTAAGGGTAAAAAGAATGGATATCATCCTTGTTTTTAAGAATTTTATCTTTTATTATGAAAAAGAAGCCAAAAACATTATTAATTCATTTAACAAATGGAATACAGAGTTTACCCAGAGTTAGGTGGGAATGGCAAGGCAAAATATCTGAGGAAATATGACGACCCTCTTAGTCTTTGCCCCGTTGTTTGGGTGTGCAATAGAGTATGAACTATCTGTCAGACTATTTCAGACTTGAATGGAACAGAGAACAGTGTGAATGGTTCTGCAAGGGTTTATGTTGTTCTTTTGACAGAGAAAAATGCAATAAACGATCATAACATTGCAAAAGCAGCTCTGTATTAGTTATTGCCCTAAAACAGCAACTGTCCTTGGAAGATATTTTTCATCAGAAAAAGGAAAGTCCAACATAGGCAAATGCAGCTAATTACCAAAATTGTGGTGACAACAACAGTCTTATTCTCGAGCCCAGAGGTGTCATTTCCAGAGGGGAGCTCAGTCAGGGTAACAACCATTTTGTCCACTTCACTCCAGTATCCAATCTGAAAAAGGTCACAGCATGGATAAATGACCTTTCTGTTACCAACATATTTAATTATTTTTAATCCCAGGTCTAAGTCCAAAATTACACTCACATTAACTGAGCTTGTCTAAATTAAAGAATGTGTACATGTAATCAAACTACAAAGGAACTAGCAAAAATACAATTCTTAAAATGGGCCTGTTTCTTCATATTCACTTTTCATATTCTCTTAGTAGTTCTGGAGTGAACTTACAGAAATATAAATAAATACCAAACTGATATTTTAACCATGAGAGTTAAAAGAAAGATGTTAAATTGAAGTTAATCCATATTTGCAGTCACTATTTTTTGGCTTCTGAATACTAAACGTTCAGTAACAGTTCTCTCTCTCTCTCTCTCTCCAAAATTTTTTTTTAATTTTTTTTAACTATAGTCTGAAAAAAAAGTATGACAGTTTTACTTGCTAGTTGTTTTTAAATTACATTTCAAACTTACTTACCAGAAAAGAATAGATTTGATTCAGAAAAAAAAATCAATAATATATGTTTCTAGAAGTCACTAAATTCTATGTGAACCTTCTCCAGGATGTTTTTGGAAATGTGCAATGATAATTAGCTAACTCACCTCTTCACAGAGAGACACCTGCCTTTAAATCTCTAAAGATTTACCTTCCGGGGCCCATTAGTTTTGAGCTCCATGATGTTAATCGTATAGTTTATTCTTTTTCCATTCTGGTCAAACTTTATATTTCCTGAGAGACCTTCAACCTGAACCTAATGAGGAAATGAAAAAGAAGCAGAGTTATATATTTACTTCACTAAAAGAGACAAACTATACAGGTAATTCTTGCTGGGCTCCAGTGAAGAAAAGTTCATTAATAGGATTTCTTTCAGTCTTCAACCTATCTTTGTGTTGTTAGGAATAATAATGCCTGTATATTAAACATAAGAATAAAGCAAGCATGGCAAATTCGTCAAGAAAAAATTAAAATGAATGGCCGTGTTAAAAATCATAACTCTCATTTTCAGAGACTGACCTGTTTGAGGGCCCTTTCTATTTCCACACCTTGTCCCCAGGGGACTGCTGGATTTGCCAGACAGTCTCCTGCATTTCCTCTTCTGGAGATCTCGATTCTCTGCTTCCGTAGGTTGCGGAAAGCTTCGGTCATCACTTGAACAGCATCATAGGTCAGGGCAGAAGTATACTGAAAAGGGCCACATACGTGTTATCAGAATGGGAGAAACATTGGACACTGGTTGCACAGTGGCAAACCAAAGAGCAGTTGCCCACCACACAATTCAGAGCGCTTATAACAAAATCCAAGATTCAAACACAATTTCCACATCTACCACCCTGAGGATCCAAGAATGTGGTATGGAACGCAGGGACTACAGCATGTGCTCTTGACTGTGAACATTTTCGGTTACGTTACTATATATACTATTTCAGGTAAGACCTTTTCATAATAATTATTTTGATGTCATTTTTCTTACTGGTTTCTCAGTAAAGCATCACTTTATGGCCAGGTATGAAGATATCCAAAACTATCAAAGTAACAAAGAAACACATATTCACTATCTAGTAAGAGAAATGTAGAAAGAGTAGAGATTGATTTCAGGACCCTCAGTCTCAGATTCAACCCTGGTGATACTTCCCAATTAGTGCAGTGGTCTTAGGAGTGTTATCTAAGTTCTCTCGAATGATTCTGGTCATAGAATAGACTAAAAATTGACCAAACTTCATGACTTCAATACCCTCTTTGTGCTTTCTTTAACAGTCTGTGATAACACTGACTCCAAACTTCCAATGTTGAGAGTTCTGTGGGACAGCAGAGTTATCTCAGGAGCTGGAGCCAAGTAGAAAAATACTATATGGATACCTTATAGAACATGGAGATTAGAAGCCACCAGACTAATTTCTCCCTTGTTTTTCAACCATAAGACTATTAAGCTACCAGTGCTGTTCCTCTCTTGGGATGACACTGCATGAGATGGCCAAGCTCCTTCTCAGGAAGATCCCTCCAACAATGCCCCAACCCCATCTCTGTAATTTCCTGAAGACATTATTTCTGCAGTCACACCGTCAAGACCCTTCAGTAGCCCCATTTCTCTATTAGGTCATCTCTATTAGAAACAAAACTGCTCTAATATCTCCTATCAGAGGCATAGAAATAGATGTTAAAGAGAGAAAGAAAAATAAATTGATTCTCATCATTAAATCCACATGTCCCTCCAATGTCTACCCCACTTTTCTGCTCCTCCACGGACAAACTCTTTGAAACTTTCTAAATTTGCCATTCCCCCATATCAACCCTTTTTGCTCTAAGTGCTCACCTTTGGTCCATAACTTTAAATACCATCCATTTTCTGAACATTACTTCCTGCATGTAATCCTTCCTGCCCAGGCCTCTCCTAGTTACTCTTTTCACTTGAAAATATTTGTTTTCGGCCATCTCATGCACTGTCATCCCAAGAAAGAATGGTAGGGTGAGAATATCATTTATCTAATCTTTGCAAATGAGTCTTTACCAGTATCTGAGCATCTTGTGTATATATTTCATATTTGTTTATTTCATCTCTCCTCCTCACAAGAATATTTATTCCAGGGAAATCTAGACCTCGTCTGTTACCACTGAATTCTCAGAAACTAGGGCAGGGCTGGGCACACTGTAAAGACTAAAGGGGAGGGAAGGAAAGGAGGAAAAGGGTTAACTGATAAAGGAAGAAGGGAGAGAGGAATGAAAGGTAGGAGAGAAGGCAGGTGGTATGGAGGAAGGAAGAGATCTTGATATGGAACCTATCCTCATGAGACGCACATTCTCTCCCACTCCAGTGAAAAGATATCAATAGATCATTGCACCTCACTGTAATATTTTAAGTTGGTTCCATGGTGGATAGGTATGTATTCTTTCTTTTAATATGAAAGATTTTTCAAAAAGGCAAATAATAAAATAGTTTATTGGTATAACTTATCTCCTCCATGCAGCCTGAAATCCTAGAAGCCTTCATTTTATTTTTATGCCAGAATGGTAGGGTGAGAATATCATTTATCTAATCTTTCCAAATGAATCTGTTCAGTTGAATTGCTTTCATTTTACCACATAAATGACATAAGTGAACAAATTTGGTGGGGGAGTTAAGAAGGAGAAAGAATAAAAAGACAAAATCAGTTTGAGGCCACAGTGCACTATGAATGAATATGAGTGTTGCAAACATAAAAAGATATTCATATTTACATGTAAAAAAAATCTTCTTTTTCTTTTCTCACTGCTCCCCCTGGGATTGAACCCAGGACCTCACACATACTAAGCAGATGCTCCACCACTGAACTACATGCCCAGCCTCACTTGTAAATTTCTTTCTAAAATTTTTTCTCAAATGCCATCTGTTAAAATTTCTTCTCATGGGCTTCAGTGTCCCATAGGTAACGATGTCCCTTCTCACTCCCTTGGGTTTCTAAAGAATCTATAGATATCTCCTGAATGGTCACACTTGTGTTTCCTACTCTTGCCTCAAACTAAACAGATCTAAATGAAACCCATTCTCAATTTTTGCGAAATCTGCAATTTTTACCTTTAAAAGTTGTAGGTATTAGGCAAACTATAACACGTGAGAGAGCCACTTGGCCAACTTATGCTAACTGGAAAAAATATGCTAACTCCAAAAAATATTCTGGAAAACAGTGAATTTTCATAGAAAGATTATTAACTTTGGTGTTGTTTGTAGCATGAAAAATATTAGAAACAACCTAAATTTCTGAAAACAAGGAAATATGTAAGACACTACATTTTCTGCCATGGGAAGTATTTTGTAGCTATTACAAAATGATACTAATAGAAGACA
This sequence comes from Marmota marmota marmota, assembly GCF_001458135.2. NCBI lineage: Eukaryota > Metazoa > Chordata > Mammalia > Rodentia > Sciuridae > Marmota > Marmota marmota. Next base: position 14,654,710 of record NW_026000057.1, on the reverse strand, counting down.
AACCAGTATAGAGTAGAGAAAGGAGAATAAAGTAGGAAGGTGGGGAATAAAAGAGAAAGCACTGGGGACTAAAGTTGAGCAAATTATCCCTCAGGTATGTATGACTGTGTCTAAATGAACCCCATTGTTACATGTAACTATAGTGCACTAATAAAAAATTTTAAAGTGATACTAAGAAAGGTTATGTAACAAAACAATTAATGCCTTCAATGAAATCAGTGATAAATATTACTATTACATCTCAATTGAAAAAGTCAAAAATCAAATAAGAAGATTAATAAGAAATAGATCCTTTCCAAAAAAAAAAAAAAAAAAAAAAGAAGGGTGGTTATAATATTAGGGAGGAGACATAGATAATTACATTTCTTTTCCAAATATTCTACAATATCTATGTATCATTTTTAAAAATTAGATTATATTCCCATTGCTTCATACCTTGTCTACTTAAGGAAAGACCTTTGAAGCAAATAAGAAATGTCACAGCAGGGTACATCTGCCTCAATTGTGTGTCTGTTTCTATTTTCCTAGATGGAAAAGCATTGATGAATTTGCTTCCTTATATAGCATTCAGTTCATTGCCACCTTGACTCTTAAAATAATGTCCAGGTCTCTGGATAGGAAATGGAGCCGAAATTGAATAAATTGGATGTTAAAAATATTGCAATTTATATTGAAATTATGATAATAGCTAAAAGCCAAAATCTTCATTGAGTCAGCTTGCTCATATTACTAGGAGAAATCTGTAAAGCCATCTACTAAATGTATTAGTGGTCTATAAATGTTGGTGAACTACATTAAAAAATAAGATTAGACCAAATGAACTAAAAGCACTTAGATCCATGCTGCATATTGCCATTATAACTCAGAGCCTGAGCACATTAGAAAGAAAAATCCTTTCAACCTTTTTCAAATGCTCAAATCTAATCACGTCTTAAGCCTATTATCATTTTAAATTAAAAGTCACAGTCACAGAAACACAATTCTGGGCTAAGAGAAAATCAACTGCTTCTGCCTCCAGAGTTCCTTTTGGTTTATGTTCTGCATATATGGCTCATTGATTCCTCTAAACAAGTATGTTCACATTTTTGACTGGATAGTTAAATATTTCTGTTTTATTCGACCATCCGCTAAAGTCGATGTAAATTAATTTGAAGGGAACATGATGGCAGTGTAACTATCTCCTTTTTTGAAAACAAATGCTTCATCTCTGCCCTGATGTTTACATTCTGTGAAATCCCTGAGCTGAGCTGGAAATTTCAATAGGAGACCATTTCGCTTTGCAGTCCTATTTCATGAACACATCATCTCCACACTATCAGAAGAAATCTGGAAAATCATCTTTATAGTCCATTTTCAAAATGCTCTTTTTATTCCATTTTGAATGCATATTTATTGAAATGTACTATTCAAAATTAAGTAAAACATGCATTTTAAATGTTTATTTTGTCCAACAGTCATCAGACAAACCATTCAATAACACATTACTATTACCACTGATACCAGAATACATCATGCCTGACATCAAAAGCAGTAGGGGTAGGTATAGGTAAAGTTGTATGTTCATTGTGAACATAATGAATATAAAAAAGGATAGACAACAGCATAAAGTTTTATGGATTATCATCACGATGGCATCTTTTTCTAAACATACTATCCATCTCATGATCAAATAGAAAAAAGATATTCAAAAATGAAAGTACTGACCATTAAATAGTATCAAAGTGTTACAAAATGTCCTGTGAATAGCCACTTTCTAAATTTTCCATGAAACGCAAAATTTAGTTGAGTGCAGTTTAGAAAACATTGCATTTAGTACCAAAAGACAAGGAAGGCTCCATTCCAGATTTTACTATTTACTGCTCTGTTATCTTCGGGCAAGTTAACAAGTATTAGTGTCTAAGGGTTCTTAGCCAAAAAAGGAGAACAAGGACCCTTTTATGCCATAGAAGTGTTGAAAAGAAAGATGAAGAAGAAGAATTTTGTTCACTCAGCTCTCCATGTGGCAAACCTCAGTTAAGTCTTTTTAAAACAATCCTATACCACAGTATTTTTATTCTGATTTTGTAGGTGTGGATTCCAAGTTATAAAGGTTTTGGGGGGGGGATTGAACCTAGGGGGTGTTTTATCCTGAGCAACACCCCAGCCCTTTTTTAAAATTTTTATTGTTTTTGTTTTGAGACAGGGCCTTGCTAAATTACTGATGCTGGCCTTGAATTTGCAATCCTCCTGCCTCAGCCTCCCAAGTTGCTGGGATGACAGGAATGTACCAATGTGCCCAGCTTAACATTGTATTTTATACCTGAACACAAAAATATGTGACAAAAGTGGAATTATAATTCAGATTCCTGCGTCCTTGGGTCACTGAGGGAACCCCACTGTTCTGGCTTACATGATACTATACCAGTTTTTGAACAATACACAGTTTTAAACAGACACACTAAGGCCATATTTGATATAGCAAATACTATATCAAATAAGTGGGTATGTAGAAAGTAAAAAATGTGGTGAATTTGAAAATATGCTAAAGATGTAAGTTATTAACCAGAAAGTTTGCTTTATTTTTTTTCCTTCTATTACTATCTACCATAATGTAAAACTAGTTTTGTTTTTTTTTTTTTTAACAATGTTTTGTAAACCACTATCTTGCTCAACAAAAACAGTTCTGGACCCAATAAAATTTTTCTCACATTGACATATCACAGGCTCTGAGAAATCTTGGAGTAACATTGAATCAGCATTGCCCAGACTAAGTATAATTTTTAAAAATTTCCTGAACACCAGGTTACTTTATAAAAGTAATGTTTTGCATAACACTTTGGAATGTTAAAGGCCTTACAGCCTGGTAAATTTCACATACTCATTGCTAAGATAGCATTAAATCATTTACATAGAATCACTGTATGCTGAATGATATTTTTGAGGGGGTTCGCACACAATAAAATGATTTGCTTCTTTTACACAATAGTTAGCAACAACAAAAAAAAAGAAAATGGAGAGCTCTAGGAAAATAAATAAACCCACATGAAGAATCTTAGAAAGTCTTTTTTAAGCTTCCTAGCAATAGTCAAGAATCAAATAAAGTCGTAAGAAAAAGAACAGTAAGGAGGAAATACATTATATCCTTAAAATTATTCACTTGTCATAATTTCGAATTCAACAGCCGTCTACCCTCTGGAAAAGAACTGTCTGTGATAAGGTCATCTTTAATTTACTGTAAAGCATTTTGAACATGTGCCCTTTGAAACTGCACTGCATAAAGGCATAAAACCTTCATAAAAACTCCATATCCTTGGTAAGCACACAAGCCATACCACATTTTCCAAGGGTATGAAATGAAAGCTCCATTGGCAAGAAACCAAAATTAACATCCTTTATTATTCTTTATGAATAATAAAAATTATTTGAATCCACTCTGAAGAAAGCCTCTTCGTGTAGAAAGAATACATTAAAAACGACATATTTTTTTTGCCTAAATTACCAAGAATGGCTCCTGACCTTGACTAAAAATCTTACTTAAGGAACAAGCCTTTTATAGTCAGAAACTTGAAATGACATACTTAAGAATACAACTTTTCCTACAAAGATAGAAAAAAAAAATTTTAATTAAAGCACTGTCTGGTTTTAATTTAGCCAACAGGTAAAGACTTCCTCAGAAGCAAAGCTTTTATTTCATTAGCTGCATAAATCCCTCCTGGTGTCTCCCATTTGTAACAGTTCCTTATTTTTTACAATCTATGCAAAACACATACTGTCCAGGGTGATTTAGGTTTCAGTTTGGACACCTAGATATCAAAGATGTCTACATGCAAGTCACTACAATCTTTAGCAGAAGGGGAACCACATGAGATTTCAGAGATTCAGCAAAAAAAAAAAAAAATGAGAAATAGTAACATTTTATTGAGGACCCGGGTTAGTTTTTCACATAATCATGATTTTAGAGATTTGGGGAAAATATTAGAAATCATCACTTGTTCTCTTTACAGATACAGAAATGTGGAAATGTTACCTGCCCTAATCTTGTTCCTCATGGGAGACCTAGCTGAATTTCTACACCATCCTCATCCTGCTTATCTTTGAGGTCAGGATACCTAAAGGCTAGAAGTTTCTCCTCAGGTGAATTGGCCAAAGCGGGTTGAATCTAAGATGGCTGCCAGAGTGAATGCCAAACAAGCTCTAATTTCATTTTCACTCCATCTATATGCCTAGTCCTTTCCTGCATTTTTTTTAAACCCTTTACCTATAACCTTCCAAGCCCCAAAGGATTGAGAAGTTGATTTGTAAGTTTACTTTCCCTTTCTATGGTTGGCCAAGAATGAAAGTCTCCTTCATCGTCTTAGGTCTTCTGAGAGGAAAAGTCCACCCAGTCTTTGGGGCAAAATATTGGTAAGAGAAATGAGATTTAAACACAGATATCCTGCATTATAATAACTAGAAACATCAATAATGCATATTTAATGGTATAATATATATAAAATTCTTTCAACTAACTTTGACAAAATACATATTATCAAAACCGATTTTTTTTCCAAATTTATGAGGATATTTCAATCGCATGCACACTTTTTTAAACTATGAAATATAAAGAACTAAATCTGCCAAGCTTATGGTTTGTTGGTGGGCAAACACTTTAATATTAGCAATGGTAAATGCTAAAGAATCAGCTGTGGGTTTTGGTCAGTTTAAACCCTTCCGAAGCAGAATTAATTCGATTAGGCCACCAGGGTACTATTTAATGCATGACACTAATTACTGGACTGAAAAAGATTTTACTATTTTCAGACAGGACTAATAAGTCTCTTAGGATAGCAATTAAGAAAGTTAGTATGTGTGTTAGGTCCTTTCCCAAGTAAAATGAGATTCTTGTGAGAAAGGCATTATTTAAAGTGCCACACAAATGTCAAGTCACATTCTGGTATTGAATCACTTAACACCAGCAAGACATCAATGACACAAAGGAGAACCAGGGTTATTATGACAGAAGGTAGAATTAATAGTCGTATTGTGCAAGTTGTTGGAAATGAGGAAAACACAAAAAATATATCTCAAAATGGAAATACTTGTAAATTATTTTTAGATAGGGACAAATCATTTTTCATAATTTGCCTTTTTTTGACATTATGTGTCTAAGGCAGATAAAAATGCCTACTTTCATCATCCCACAGGTGATCTAGATGCTGTGAAGGATCAGGTCAGATTTCTGCAGTCACTTTACGTATCATCAAGTAAAATTACTCACTACTTTTCTGCTATGGCTGAATGAATGGACACATCAAATGCTGTGGCAGAAATTTCAATCGAATTTCATAGCAATGATAACTACAAAGTTTCTCAGTGATTTGTATTTTCTGAATGATTGCTTTTATTTTACAGTTCATTATCCTTCACTGCTACAAGTATCTCTGGTGTACTTACTCTTGCAAACCACCCTGTAAGACTCAGGGTCAATTAGCTACAATAAGAATCTTATTTTTGATCTATAAATATTTCTCAATGGAATTTATATCAGCATATTACAAAAATGAATGGTCGCATTATTTAAAGTGCCACACAAATGTCAAAGTCACATTCTGGTATATCACTTAACACCAGCAAGACATCATTTTTTCACTTATAAATAAGAAAATTAAGAGAAATGGTGAATGTAACAAATTCACCTATTGCTTGCCATCCCCACATCACAACCACAATTCAGACAATTGTTGTCTCTTGACTAGATTGTTTGTGTTATTGGTCTGCACCTGTATTGCCTGCTATCTCTTGTCACCACAGCAGCCAAAATAATCTTCCTGTATCTAAACTGAGATCAGCAGTCTCTTCTGGAGATTCCCTGTTGATCTCAGAATAAGGCAAAATATTTCTTAGTATGTCACCAAGGCACACAAGGTCTGGACACTGCACTATTTTGCAGTGCTGGATGGTCAGACCTGGGACCCCACACATGCTAGGCAAGCTCTCTCCCACTGAGCTACACCCCCAACCCTGGAATCCACACATTTTTAAAGTACAGTTTCTCAACAGTCCCTCAAAGCACCTCTGTTCAACCTTTAGCCTTGTGGAAATGTTCATATTTTCCTTCCCCTGGATATTTCACCGGTCCATTTCCCTCTCTCTGGAGCCACTGTCCCTTCTATTTGCCTGTAATTTCCATTTCTCTTTTAGGTCTTAAGCTCTATGTTGTTTCCTTCAAGAAGACTTTTCTTACCTCCAGAACCAGAATTTTGTCTTTATTATAGTTGATACTTTCTTTTCCTCTACTGTTCATTAGGTAAGTATTTATTGAATAGGTACTATGTACTAGACTTTATTTTAGGAGCTTGGGATATATCCATGAACAAACAATACTTTCAAGTGCACTTACTTTCAAGTAGCCAGAGGCAGACAATAATGTAATAAATGAATTAATGACCAATAAAATATACTTCAAGGTAAGAATGGGATTGGAGAGATGAAGCAGAGGAAGGGTGATGGCACTTCTGATGATGGAGAGACTGCAGTTTTAAATAGAGACCCTCTGTCTATTGACTCCTTGAGAAGACTTCATTGAAGCCAGGATCTAATCAATGCAAGAGGCTCAGTTATGCAGGTATGTAAGGGGAAATTGATCCAGAAGACAGAATAAGCAGTGCCAAAGCCCTGATATGGGAAAATACCCCGGGGACACTTAAGGATTAGCAAGCATGCCAATGCTGCTGGAACACTGTGAGTGAGAGGGACCATGCTGAGAAAGGAAGTCATATGAGACAAAGTGACAGAGCATTTAGGGTCTCCTAAGCCACGAGGATGACTTGTACATCAAGTGAAACAGAAACACATTGGAGGATTTGGAACAGAACCACCAGGATGACAAAGATGGAGAGAAGTGTAGGAAGAGAGAAATCAGTTTATGAGACTTTGGGGATCATCCTGGCAGAGACAGGATGATAGTTGCATTGAGAGTGGTTGTGGAGGAGGTGGTAAGAAATGAGGCAGTGCTAATAGGATTTTCTGACAGATTGGATGTGGGCTGCAAAGGAAAGAGGGAAGTCAAGGTCATTTTCAAGTTTGAAAAGTAACAACTGAAGGTTGGAATTGTCATCAACTGAGATGGGAATGACTTGGAAGAAATCATTTGCAGAGGCTAGGAGGAACTATCTGGTGGAAAATCAAAAGTTGAGTTTGAACATGTCTGTTTAAGATATCAGTAAGGCAGTTTGTATCAGTTCTACAAGGGAATTGTTGAGTTTGGTTCTGAAGACTGTGAACTCCTTGAAGAACAGAATTTTGTCTTTTCTTTAACACTTAGAACAGATTCTGTTGCAGAGTAGAAATTCAACAAATATGTGTTGAATGGATAAATGAATGAGTGAATGAATGAATATCATCCCAAGTTATTAGCAAATTAGTGAAAGACAGAGTCAGATTTAAAATCTCAGTGCAAGGCTAAGGTGTATGTAGTTCAGGGTTACAGGGCTTTCCTAGCATGCAAGAGGTTCTGGGTTTCATGCTCACCACCACAAAAAATAAAATAAAATAAAATAAAAAATAAAATAAAATCTCAGTGCTATTATTCCAGGTGTTTTTGGTATATTATGTAAGAATAAAGAAATTTAAATGTTGCAATTTATATTTGATGTCATTAAAATATATTAAATATTTCAACTCATTTAATATTTTACTGATTTATTGAATGAAATTTATTTTCATTAGGAAACTATGGAAGTTGCATTATCTTTTGAGGAAGACTAAAACTTTAAAACAATAATTTGTTTATTATTCCCACTTGATTTAATTTCCTAAGCCCAACCATGGAAAGAATTTGATATAATGAACAATATTTTTACAAGTTTTTGTGCCTATAGCACTAGTTTTTTTATTGTAGAGTAATAAAATGTGATTTAAATCACCAGAAAAGGTACCTGATATAGTCAATGACCCAAAAAACAACATCAAACAAAGTAACCTCATTGGAAATAATCTCATTATAGATATTTCTGCTTGCTCTCATTAAGTGAATCATATATTGAGAATACACTGTTTATATTTAGAGAATGCAATATAGCTCCTTCTAGTTTTGGCTCCTTTCTTCTGCCTATGGAAATAGAGAAAATCTCAAAAGTAGTTTTCCCACATCCATGCTTTTGATTTCCATGGTTTCAGTTATCCTAGGTCAACCATGGTCTGAAAATATGAAATGGTAAGTTCCAGAAATAAATAATTCATAACTTATAAATCACATACTATTCTGAGTAGAATGCTGTAACCTCACATTCTCATTTGTTCTCATCCACGATGTGAATCATGCCTTTGTCCAGCGTATCCACGCTTTATACACTACCCTGTTAGTCACTTGTACTCTTTGTGGTATGGCAGTGCTTGTGTTCAGTTAACCCTTATTTTACTTAGTAATGTCCTCAAAGTGCTAGAGTGGTGATGCTGGCAATTTGGATATGCTGAAGAGGAGCTGTCAAGTGCTTTCTTTAAGTGAAAAGGTGAGTGTTCTCATTAAGAAAGAAAAAAAATTGTACACTGAGGTCACAAGGTCTGTGTTATTCACCTTACTGTTCACCCCATCAAGTAAGCATTGTATCATCTCAAATTATCACAAGAAAAAAAAAATAAAGGAGTACAGTGTAATAAGACATTTTGAGAGACGATAAATAACATTTATTATAGTATATTGTTATAATAGTTCTATTTTATAATAGTTGTTAATCCGTCTTGCTATGCCTAATGTATAAATTAAACTTTATCATAGTTATGTATGTATATGAAAAATCAAAATATATCTAGAGCTTGAGGCCATCCGTGGTCTTAGCTATTCACTTGGAGTCTTGGAACTTACCCATCATGGATAAGGAGGAACTATTAGAGCTTTTAACTGCTACCTGTTACATCTGTTGGCACTTGAATAGCCTTACCTCTGACAACTCCCCAAACATGTCCCTTTCACCAGTTCCAAATATTTAAGTTCTTGCAATTGCAAAAATTGTCTAGTTCCTTGAATCTGTCATGCTGTTTCACCATTTCCAGTCTCTGTACCTGCTGCTCTTTTAAAAACCCTCCCATACTTATTTTCCTGATCAACCATGCTGCTCTGGTGTCCCTCCTACGGAAGTTCTTCCCTAATCTCCCTCTCACAGACTGTCCTAATCATCTGCAAAGAACTGGCACATTTTACATGCATCATTCTCTATTACAGTTGCATGTTTGTCTCCTCCATAAGACTGTAGATTCTCAAGGGCAAGATTCATACATTTTTCATTTCTATTTTTATATTCCATTCCTGGCTCTCTAGTACATGAGCAATCTGTGTCTGTTAGGATGAACTCCCACCTACAGATGCATTTTCTCCACAGATTTTCAGTCATTTTTCTAAAGTTTCAAAGACCTTATAAAATATACCTTTGAGGTAGAAGTAGAGGGATTACAACATGTTAAAACTGAAATATAACTTTGCAATTGGCTGGTGTTCCTTCATTTAGGACAGGAGTGGGAAAAGATATTTAGGTATTAGTATCTATGCTTCTAATGTTATGCTTCATTTTTTATTTTTAAAGTTAGGCCTAATCTTCACAGCAACCTAGGAATTAACAGTTATGACTGCATGGAACAGATGAGAAAACTGGACCCAAGGTCAAATAGTGATTCAGAGCCTGTTTTTCAACTTGTATACCTATGTTCTTTGCAACATTGCACAATGAAAGGCCATCATGATCTCTGAAAATTGTTAGAAGTCACCAAAAGGAGGCATTATGGAAGAAAAATGCTACACAGGAAGTGAGAAAAGGAGGTCTTCATGTATGCTCCCTGCAGAGGGATATCTGGCATTGGCTTTTGGCAAATATGGTAACAGAATGTATTGCCAAAGAGCTCTTGCGCCCTGAATATACCACACATTTTGATGCAATACACATGAACCTGAGTAATGATATGACTTCTAGGAGAAAAAGTAAAATCTCATGTTCTTTCAAACTTTTCACAGCAACAACAAGGGGACAATACAATGACCAATGGAGTGTTCACGTCACATGTGCTCTTCTTCAGAGAACTTAAATTGTATCCTGTCTTGATGGACAGAAGCCTGAAGTTCCATTGTAAAGGGATGGGCAGTTACACTTCTGTTGGACACAGAGGTAGACACACCTCACATTAACTGAGGGTCCAGGTGTCCATTCGCATTCTCAACAGCTTTGTTACATGCAGATCCCTAGAAAACCACATGTAAACAGCCTAAATGCTAAATCTCGGTCAAGGCCACCAAACAGGAAGATATCTACTTCAAAAAATTAACTGAGAGTTATTTTTTAACATCCTATGGGATGTTTCTCTGAAATTGACTTAAAATTAAAAAGATTAAATTATACACCCCAAAATAGAGAACATCAAAGTTTCTAATCTTTATCTGGGACCAGTTTCACAGCCAGAAAATTTATAGTCAAATACCCTCTCCATGATGTATAATCAGTTTGACTGGGGACAGCAACTAAAATAGCACTTCCAGAACTGGTTCATATAAAACTCACTTTATAAAACACAAACAAAATCATTACACATTTGAAAAGACTTTGCACCCTTTGCCTGTCATGGTCACAAATCTCTAGAAAGTCAACAGCATGCTTCCTTCAGTCCATTCACTTCTCAATCCACTCTTGGCCAAGACTTAACTCTGCTCTCAATAAGGTCAACAAAAAAAGGAAAACAAAAACAAAATCAAAAAACCTTACTTCCAACAGCAGAAACATAGAACATTTGAAGGTAAACACATGCATATGTGTCGATACACATAAAATTGATCAAATAAATAAGTGAAGGCCTCAGTGTGTCCAAACCCATGGAGAGCAAAGAAGAATCTGTATAGGTCATATATCACAGCAGCAAATGACATCTAGTACTCCTGAAGTACTTGTTTGATTGCATAAAGCATTATATTTATTTTTTCATTATTAAAGTAATTGAGGTTTTTGTCTGCTTTCTAAAGGGTGCCAAAGTCTAGGCTATTCATCAGCAGTTATTTTGTACACACATATACACACACACACACAAAAAAAAAAAACACATAAATACTCTTTTTGTATGTGGCCATATGCTTATTGACCAAAGGATTCCCAGGGAGTTTTGTATAAATAAGGGAAAATTGACACCTATTATTCTTTAATTTACTTGCAAACAAAATTTTCTAAGTCACAGCCAATTGCCTTTTATTCTTCAGGTCTTATGTTAAAAATTCCCTCCTCCTCAGATAAGGCCTTCCCAGAGCATCTAATTCAAGGAAAGACACCTGCTGTGTCTTTCAGTTTGCTGTCCCCTTTCTCCCTGGCATTATTCTCTCAGGGCTATTGCCCTTCCTCCATTAAACTGTGAGTAAAAACAGGACTCTTTATTTTATTTTATTTCTTTTTTTGTTTGTTTGTTTAAGTCACCCAAGTGCCGGTACAGAATCCACTCAATATAAAAAAGCCAAATGGATAAATAAATGAATGCAGGTAATTGCAAACAGGAAGAAAACGAAATTGTTTCTAACTTAAACATAATGTAAAAACTGTATTTAGCAGTCTATAATAAACTGTGTTTACCAAAATTTGATCTGGGCTCTCTATTCCTTCCTGTATTTTCCACACTCCATCATTACCCTTATATGAAAAAAATAAAATAAAAACAGAAATGAAAAGCAAACCTTAATTGTGGTTGTATGTGCTCCAGGATATTCTTTTTCTTCCAGTGTTGACCATCTTTCTATAAATTTAGACACCAAGGAATCATCATAATCCACGATCTGAAATCCAGAGACATTTGCGCCTCCAAACTGAATTTTTAGTAGGTCTCCATCAGTAAATCCCTAGACATAAAATATTTGTATGTCATTCAAGTAGAACTTAACATTCCCCAAATAATTCTACACATTGTGGCTTTACATATTTTAAAGAACATATGAGAGATAAAAAGTCTCCAAAAACATTTTTACGCATTTATCAGTCAAAGCTCCTCACCAGCGCCTAACATCATGTAGGTATCACAGTGGGTCCTTATAATCAATCCATGCTTAATGATTGGCTGTCTCATAAAGTACTGAAGAGTCCTTGTATAAAAGTTCTCCATTTTATTGAGAGACCATCAATTAATAAGGAATGAGCTTTATTTATTGAATCTAAACAGAACACTGCCATGTGGTTACAGACACTAACATTAATCTAGTTCAAGACTGCAACCTTGTGGTCAAGTCATTCCTATTTAAATTGATCATTCCCTGGCCTGGAATAAACATCTTTAAAATGAGAATGGAAGGTACATGCCCAGTCAGTGTTCTCAATTGCTTAATTGAAAATACACAATTTCAAATTAAGCCTGAAACTAATTTTATAGAACATATTAAATTTTATAAGATCAATGTCTATTACATTATTAGAATGAATTCATTCACTACTAAAACTATCATGTGGTATTTTCATTGATTTCAAATATTGTGCTGTCGTGAATTTTGACTCAAATTGATTATCAAAAATAAAAATCACAACTTCAATATGTCACAATTATAAATATATCACATTTTATAATTATAAAATATTCATATTTTAAAATATTTTCTTATTTAAAATGATTCATTATTGTGCATAATGATTAAGAGTGCCATGAATTAAGTGTGGGTCCTCATACTGAAAAAAATATAATCTTTTCATTGTTGTTGATATGAAAATATATACATATATAGAGAGTTACACTAAAACATACATAACAAAAATCAGAGATTCTCTGTTCAACCCCACCCATGGTCCAGTTAAGCTGCTTCAAAGCCTTCAATTTCAATGATTTCATTTTCACTAATTTACCTGGTGTTTTTTTTTTAATTACACACTTTCACTGTTCTTTCTTAATTTCTTAATTTTAGATATTTTTGTTGAGTTTTTATTTATGCTAAATGAGTATATAACCCAATTATGTAACCAAACCATTTCTCTCTTCACCCATTTTGATCAATGTTTTCTGTTTACATATTTTTAACTCTGTTATTAGTAGCAAAGTCAAATAAGGTACTAGGATTGCATTTTTTTTTCCTTGAGCATTATTTCACCTGAATGTTAATCACCATCTCTTCACTACTAGAGATCTCTATATGCCTAACCTTATGTTTTTTTCAGTTGCTTCATGAAAACATTTCATATACATATAAGAAAGGCTTCTTTACAAAAGAAATATTCAAACATCAGGAAATCTATTTCAGTGTAATCCTAAATATTTAATTTCTAGGACTCCTCCTTACTGCTGCAAGCTGAATTGGTTCCTCTTTCCTTCTACTTTACAGCTATTACTACCCTAATGTGTTCCTTCACTTCTTTTTTTGAGTAAATCTCATTTCCTGGGTCATATTTCCTTTTTCCTTTATTCTTTCTTTCTACTAGATTCCTTCATAGTTTCCTAAAACACATTGGAAGTAAAGTTTTTGAGACATTTTATATTTGAAATGATTTTACCCTGACACTTGATTAGCACTTTGGCTCAAAATAGGATTTTGAGTTGAACACTCTATGACTTAAATGTATCATTCCGTTGACTTTCATTTTCCATTGTTGCTCTCAAAAAACGTCATTTCTAATTCTTTTTTGCATGTGACCTGCTTCTCGCTCCTATCTACTTCCCTGTTACTGCCCCAAACTTCTAAAATCTCTTAATCTCTGAAATTCCATGATGATATTCTCATTTTCATTCTTTCTTCTATTATTGTATTATTTATTCAGTGGTGAGATTTGTGTCATTTCTACATTTTTCAAACAATTCTTTAATAATTCCCTTCCCCTATTTTTACTCTTCTCTATTTCTACAAAGTCAATTATTAAAATATTGTAACCCTTAAATTAAATGTCTAAGTTTCTTTCAGGTTTTCTTTTTTCCCATTTTATATCTTATTGTCCTTTCGTCATATAATCTAGAAGTTTTTCTCAATTTTATTTTACAATTAATGTAATTTAATTTTCTATTGTAAGAAATAAAACAAATTAGCTTTCCAATGATTTTATTCTTCATTTTATTTTTTATGGGTTAAAAGTATTTTCCTTTATTTTGCAGTAGATAGTAACTCTGATTTTAAACATTTTTCCTATGTCACCTGTGTTTGTATTGCATCCTTCATGGCAAAATTTATTTTTTTCTCAAATGACTAGTCATGCTTGATTATTTCAGATTAAGACCCTGGAACATTTCTTGGAATTTCTATATATGTGAGTGAGGCTCATTAGCAAGTATGCTTTGCTATAAGATAGATTATTGGGTGGGGTGGACAGAAGTGTGTCCTGCCTATATCTGCTCCATTTGGTTTCTTCAGATCATCCACTCTCCACATAAGTGTATATATGTGACCAAATTCTAGAGACAGATGGCAGATGAGGGACGTGAGGTTCAGAATTCCACTTGTAGACTTTCATTTAGTTGTCTTGTGTTTTTTGCACATGCCTCTTGAGTCTCACAAATTCCTCCAATTCATATTTTCTACAAAGTATATTAACAAGAGAGAAGTGGGGGTTTAGGGACCAAGGCTTGTGGATACTTGTTTATTTGGATTGGGTGGAATGAGTACTTGGGGTGTCCAATCATTCCTGCAAGGGACTTTGAATCAAATACTTTGTCCCAGGTGTTCCTAATAATTCCTGGTTTCCTGGAATCCACCTCAGAGGTGGAACTGATATGCCCTTCCTCTGTGGGCCTTTACTGCTTTGGCCAGTGGTTCACGAAATACATAACTTTTCCCAGATAAATTGGCCTTGGAATGGAAACCACTCCCTCCTTGGTCAAGGCGAAAACTAACTGGAATCTGGTAGAAAGGCCCCTGTCTCTGCCTTGTCTCCTGTTGGAAGAAGGTGATACAATTTATGCAACAGAAAGTCCTAGGGGATCTGGGCTCAGACAAAGCCTAAACCTAACCTTAACCACATTCGTATTTAGCTCTCTTTCCTTCTCTGCCTTGCCTCCTTCACTCACTTACACATTGCTCCTGAAAGCGCTTCCTCAATAATGTGCATATGAATACCCTTGTTGGGCTTTATAAGCCAGTAAATGCTGCCTCTTTTTAGCTATCCCACTCTGCAGGCACTTTTTTTTTTTTTTTTTTTAGTTTTATCTTCCTTCTGTTAGCTATCCCACATATTCATCCTTCATCTGCTCGATGTCCTAAAAAATTTTGTTGACTTCTGGCATAATTGGTATTTTCTTTCCTATTTTCTCCTTCCTTTCCATTAGGTTTTAAAACATTTTTATCCTTTTACTGTTGTTTTACTGTAATTTTACTACGAACAATAAATTCAGTTGCAAATATGGGTAAGATTTTAAGCTGGCTTTAGTGAGGATCTGCATTTCCCTAAGTTTTCTTCTTTCCTGTCCAAAACTTTTCAATTTATGAGGAGCAGAAGGAAAAGGAGATAATGAATGAGGGCAGAGAAGCCAAGGCACAATCTGAATTGTAGAAACATTATTTTTAAAATAATTAAGTTAAATCCATGACAGCAGAAGGGATGAGGAAAGGAAAACAGGATGCCCTTATGTGCACTTTATGTACTAGCTAGCCTTTCAATTGCTCTTTCAGGAATTTATTCTCAGACTCTGTTTCAGAAGCCTAATCAAGGATTCAGCAATTGCTGAAGAAATTCATCAATAATGATATCTGAAGTTTTTGAAGATTTTTTTTGTTTTGTTTTGCTTTGTCTTTATCTTTTATAACCAATTCCTCTAACACTCTCCAGACATTCTCCAGACACTGGCTGGGGGAAAAAGGACATTCTCAATCAAGAATTTGGATAAAAGCCATTCACCTTTGGATGGCATTCTTTAATTTTAAATGTCAGTGGAATTTCTGAGGATGCCCTAAATTCTCAGAAATGACAGCATGATACAGACTTTTGAAATTACGATTCACTAGAAGTTCCAGGTGGTGAGGAAATCAAGTGTTCAAAAAAGGAAAAGCAAAACTTGAATTCAGATCAAGTATTAGGTAGATTTCTCCATAGAAGCATGATAGCAGCTTTGTTTTTTTTTGTTTTTGTTTTTGTTTTTGTTTTT
The DNA here is from genome assembly GCF_001458135.2 of Marmota marmota marmota. Classification (NCBI taxonomy): domain Eukaryota; kingdom Metazoa; phylum Chordata; class Mammalia; order Rodentia; family Sciuridae; genus Marmota; species Marmota marmota. The sequence continues at coordinate 14,638,690 of NW_026000057.1, read as the reverse complement.
GTTTTTAACTTTGGTCATTCAACATTCAAATACTTATTTCCTTTTCCATAGCATCAGATACCAACTTTCAAATTGATGAGCCGCCTTCTGTCATTATTTCTGAATGTTCCAGTATAATCTTCTCCATCTGGACATTTTTAAAGATCACAGCTTTCGATGTGGCTCTGCGTTGTTCATCAAATGGCAGGATTCACACAGGGGACTGGCTGTCCAGGCTGTTCTCTGCCTGAATGTGGCTCTGAAGAGCCTTATTACAGAATTTCATTTATTTTAACTCTTACTTTTTTATAGGAAGTACTTTAGGATCTCCTTAGTACACTATAAGGAAAAAGCCTAGATAATTTTGTGTGTGTGTATGTGGGGGTGGGGTGGGTAACTAGGGATTGATCCCAGGGGTGTTTTACCACTGAGTCACATTCCCAGCCCATTTTACCTTTTGTTTTGAGACAGGGTCTCACTAAGTTGCATAAAGCCTTGTTAAATTGCTGAGGTTGCCCCCTAACTTGCAGTCCTCCTACTTCAGCCTCCCAAATTGCTGGAATTACAGACCTGTGCCACCCCATCTGGCACAGAGAATTTTTATGCAGGACCGTCATCTCATCGCTAAGCAAATCTCATCTTGAACAAACCAACTTCTCCCAATAGCATGTTGATTAGAAATTTATTATTCCTAAATCACTGATACAACCTTCAGTGAAAACAGTATTTATGGTAAGCTGATAAATTTTGTTTTTTTTTCCCTCTTCTTGTCACAAGTCAAAATGATGTCTTGTGATATACAATCCAGAACTTCAGAAACTATAAAATAAATCTACATTTGTATTAAAAAAAAAAAAACTCTACCAGACTCCTACCATGCTATTTAGACAAGCTTTCATTCTCTTTCCTTCTTTTTCTTTGATTCCTGAGGACATTATACATGAGCATGCAGGGAGTAGTTCTTAATTACAAAGGATCATATACAATTAAAGATCATAAAATTTTACAATAATAAAGGCCAAAGCTTATTTCACTACTGATATAAAACCTTTGTGAAAAAAAAGATTTTATAATTCCAAATTAATTGATTATACTTGAGAAGAAAATACAATTAATCACGCAGTCATTTCAGTGTAAATTTTAATTTGACAGTGAAAAATAAGGAACACCTGGACAATTAATTTATATATTTATAAAAATTTTCCCCTGAATTGAAATTAGCTTCCCATATAGATATATTTTATTAAGTCAAATATTGTTCTGTAGATTTTTTTTTGGGGGGGGGGTACTCGGAACTGAACCCAGGCACTTAATCACTGAGCCATCCCCAGTCCTTTTTATTTTTTAATTTTGAAACAGGGTCTTAGTAACTTGCTTAGACCTTCACTAAACTACTGAGGCTGGTTTTGAAGTTGCAATCCTCCTGTTTTAGCCTCTTGAGTTGCTGGGATTATAAGTCTGTATCACCACACCAGGCAGTTATACATAGCTATTTTTGTTGGTGTCATTGTGGTTGCTTTGTGAGTTGTAGGGAGGTTTGAACTCAAGGGAACTTACCCCAAGCCACATCCCCAGCCCTGTTTTGTATTTTATTTAGAGACAGGGTCTCACTGAGTTGCTTAGCATCCCACTCTTTCTGAAGCTGGCTTTGAAGTCCTGATTCTCCTGACTCAGCCTCCTGAGCCTCTGGGATTACAGGTGTGTACCACTGTGCCTGGCATATTTCTATATCTTGTTACGTAGTTTGTAATAATGGGAAATTGACTGGGAATGGAAATTGGGAAGTAAATCTAAAATATAACAAATAGGAAATATATTGTCATTTATAATCTATCAAATATAAACAAACTATATCTTTAAAATACTACTAATAAATGATGATTGCTCTAAGTTTTTATTAATAAGCATATCTAATAATAATAAGTACCAGTTAAGTCACCTACCAGATTTGCAATGATGTAGTGGTACCCTTTAACATGTTTCCCAATGGTAATAACCTAATAAAGGTAAAGAGACAATTATTTAATAAAAGCAAATGATATAAATGTAAGCTACTGACATTATGATCTAATTTAGGAAAAAAGTGAAATTTTATCTGCTATGGTTTTTAAAATAATATTTATAATAAATCATCAAGTAATATATGATAAAATATAATCATCAAATCTAGACACTATTCCTCTTAGAAAGCAGTAATAATAAATTTTAGTGCTTAATAACTGTTATCTTTCACAAAGTCAATCACTGAACCATAATAACTATCCCTTTTTTGTCAATAAAAAAATAAGCACACAAAGTCCTTAAGAAGTTTAAAGATACATAAAATCAAAATATATTTAATTCATGAGTCATAATTTCATTCCTACAAAAGTTACATCCTTGTTATTTTAGTAAAAGATTAAACACTTGAAACCGACACCTGAGATTTTATATTCACAGATCTACATTCAAATATAAATACAAATAAAGTTTCTAGAATGACATAAATTTAAGAATATTAGTGAACAAATAAAAAAATTTCTTCATGAGTATATAAAATAATACTGCTATCCTAAGGATCTTGAAATGTTGACAGCTTAGTTCAAATGGACATTATTTCTAGGTTTAGACAGCCAAGTATCAGAAAAACTAATTTTTTTTTCTCTACAGTTGTCAAGCATATCATGGAAGAAGTCGTCACCCTGGTAATAACACTCTCAATAGTTTTGGACATTATTGAATCAGTTTTAGTTTTCATTGACCTATGTCAGTTATAAAGAGAGTAGGTACCTTTGAAATGTCTGTGCCATTGTACTGGTACATAGTCACAGTTAATCCTCAACCTGCAATGGACTTATGTCCTGATAAATCCACTGTAACATGAAGATATCTGAAGTCAAGCATGCATAGAATACACTCAACAAACATTAGAGTATGGGGTGTTGTCACTTGGGATGACATGGTAGACTGAGAGGTCTGCCTCATTGCCACCCCAGCATCACAGAGAATATCACATGCATGCTGCTAGGCCAGGAAAAGTCTAATATTCAAAATTCAAAGTAGAACTTTACTGAATGCATATGGCTTTCTCATACCACTATACAGCTAAAAAATCATAAAGTAAGCTACCCTAAATCCAAGGTCATCCGCATTCAAATGAAATTTCTATTTGTAAGAAAATGATCACACCAATGGAATGTATGAAATGCCAAGGCTGTAGACAGGAATTCAAACCATTAGCTCACTTTCCTGATTAAACTGATTTGGTGGTTTCCCGTTGTTTTAGCATAATAAGCGTAATTTTTTTAATGTGCTTTAAATGCCAAAGATCTTGTGACCTTCTTCAAACCTACTTTCTCCATTCTACATTCTTACATGGCTATCTTTTAGTTTTTTTGCACACAAAAGTCTTTTTCCCATCACTTCAGGCTATGCACAGTGGATCTCAGCCTAATCATCCCATCTGCTGGGAGAGGAACTCCCTGACTTTCCATCAACCCAGACCAAGCCAGGTGCTCCAAAGCAGCACACTTACACACCAACAACAAAACTCCTGGGAAGGATTCTACCATATGCCACTTGGATAGGAAGTGTTAGCTGTTCAAAAGAAAGTTAGAGATTTTATTGTTTTCTAACCCGTTTTTAGGCAACATAACTCAGTTGCCTTTCACAAGAAACTGAACCCTCCATGTTGAAGAGAGAATTTTGAAGAAAAGATGTCCTGAATGAAAAATATGTGAACTGACATCAGTTTAATTAAGATGATTGTGTCCTTCACATATCTTAAGGACATCTGTTGGCTTTGTTTACTGTACATTCTACTTTCTAAAGCATCTATGTCTTCCTTCTGAGAATTGAGATAAACAGTAAAACAGTGATCCCAGCCTCCTTACTTGAGTTTAGTGTACATTGTGAGAAGAAAAGGGGACATGAAAATTCACTAGTTCATGTCTATATAAAAATTAGTGCTTGACCATACTGATTTTTGTAACTTTCCTTTATAATAACGCGTAATGTTATACCAACAATAGAAATTTGTGTTAATTTCTAAATTTTTTGATGACTAGATCCTTTGCTACCTAATCACAGCTATAAATGCCTTCAAAGTCTCAATAAATGATAGTAATATACATTATTGAATACAGTTTAATTCTACTGCTAACTTCAAACTATCATGAAGATAAAGGGCTTCATCTCATTTCTGTTCTTTTTTACCTGCTAGTTGAATGAATAAATAGCATTTCCCTTTCTTAAAATGTACTTTATCCTTACTTTTTGCCTAGTCAACTCTACTCCTTGATGAATATCCAAATCTTAATTTTTTTCTCAGAACGTTCTGTTCTTTTCATTTGTAGTATATTCCATTGCTAAAATTCTATGTTAATTTCTGATTCAGTATTAATTTATCTCAGTGGAGCTGGCCTATTTTGTTTTCCACTGCTATTTTGGACACACCACAGTGCTTGTCTGACAAACATTAGCCAACAGAGATATCTATTTGATAAATAAATGGATGAATCCAATCTGGCCAAATGCTACCTTCTAAGTGAACACTTCACAGATTATTCTTTCCCTGGAAAGATAGGTACTTCATCCTCCATGTTCCTTGACTTCTGCTCACTGCTTTAATTTAGATTTTAAATTTCCCCAAAGGCCTGTGTCTTAAAGTCTGGGTCCTCCACTTAGCATTATTATAAGCAGAAGCCTTCAAGAGATGGGCATGGTGAAAGGTCTTTAAGTCATTGAGAGCATGCCCTCCATGGGGATTGTGAAAGTCTGGTCTCCTCCTATCTCCCTATCTCTCTCTCTCTCTCTCTCTCTCTCTCTCTCTCTCTCTCTCTCTTTGTTGTTGTTGTTGTTTTGGTTTCATAGTCACCATGGGGTGAGCATACCACGACATACCACCATGATGAACTATACCTCACCACTGACCTGAAAGCAGTGGGTTAACCAACCACAGATTGAAAACTGTTAGGCAAAATAAACCTTTCTCTCTGATTAATCTCAGGGTTTTGTTGTTGTTGTTGTTGTTGTTTGTTTGTTTGTTTTGTTTTGCTTTGTTTTTTTGTATCAGTGATTTAATCCAGCAGCATTTTATTCACTGAACTATACATCCCCAGACCTTTTTATTTAGAGTCAGGGTCTCACTAAGTTGCTTAGTGCCTTGCTAACTTGCTAAAGCTAGTCTCAAACTTTTAATCCTCCTGTCTCAACCTCCCAAGCCTCTGGGCCTACAGGCATAAGATACAGTGCCCAGAGATGTATTTAATCTAGCAATGGAAAGCGAACACAACCACTTTCATTATAACTTGTAATATTATAGTGTTGTAGGGGTACATTTTTTCTTCCCCTCTAAATAATATTCATAGGGGACAGATGCCATTCTAGCTTGTCTTTCTTAGGATCCTTCACTCTGGACAGACAATGTCCTCAATAAATGTTTCTTGAATGATACCACCAAGTATATGCACTTACTTAATACATTAAACATTAATACATATACATGCAAAACACTCTGCATTTTGAATTGATGTCAATACCAGTAATCGTATATTTACTTCAAAACATAGTTTTTCATATGGTCCCACTTTCTTTTGCAGTTTCACTCTTCTGATTCTGAATATTTCTATATATGCTTTCACCAACATTTATTATGATGAGTCAGGAATAATTAAACTTGTTTAACCAGGCTAATGAATATTTTTAAAATTCAGTTTTAATGAGAACCTCCTCTGAAATTCAAATGAGATTTTGAGGTTCACATTGAACAAGAGACCTTTAGGTTAAAAACAATCCTAACTTCATCTCCTGAGACTAGAATTAAGATTTTTTTATTGAAGTTACTCATCTTTCTGGGGTACAACATTTAGTTCTTTCTCATAACGAGTTAGTTTTATTTAGTTATTCAATATTTCATGATGGTTTCATATTTTATGTTTTAAGGTCTGTATTATAAATCAGTTAGGGCTTCATCAACATGTATGGTTGTAAAATGTTTTCCATTGAATGAATTAATAAATATAACTAGATGGGCCAAGAAAGATGTTCTCAACTGTGAATTTTCTTTCCAATCATACATACTTCCAAGGAACACACATGTGTGCTTGTGTGTGTGTGTGTGTGTGTGTGTGTATGTGAAAAAAAGAGAGAGAGAGAGAAAGAGAGAGAGAGAGAGAGAGAGAGCGCACTAGGACAAGACACAGATAACCATCCAAGGAAATTTTTATCAATAAATCATAATACATCCCTGGTCTTTTATCTTGTCTTAAAAACATGATGGATATTATTTTTCATCATTAGAATATCACTGATCGTTGTCCTATTCTTAAAGATCTTAAATAGAAGCAGCGTAATATGGTAAGGACAGATAAAAATATCCTATCTTGTTATTCTTTCAAACAGTCCAAATGGATACTTGTAATTTACTTCTCAAGTAGTGAACACCTTTGAATGCCTTTCCTTCATATTTTAACTTCAGAGATTACAGTTTTTTATAGTGACACAAATCCCCTAATATAGAGACAAAATTACTTCTTACAAAAATAAATGTACACTCTTTCTAGAGCTATAGATCCAGTTAGAGAATAATATGGACTTAGTACCTGAGATTACACCATCCTGTACTCTAATATTTGAAATAATCCACGTGTCTCCAAAATATTCACTTGCTTTTGCTCTAGAATTCAGACTTATTTTGACTTTAAAACATATCTATTTCTTGATCTCTAAAAACTTTTAACAGAATGGAATTCAGATTTTCTAACTCAAAATATCAAGGTTTAAGGCAATACTTATCATGTAAAACACAACTCTGGAAATATACATTGAATTTATTTAGTGATTAATATGATCCATCTGCATTATTGACAACCATCTGTTATTGTTAACTGAAGCCAGATATAATTTAATTGATGATCTTTGCTACATCCTACATAAACCATAAAGTGAAAACCGCTGTTCAAGCACCTAGCACAAATGCTCTTTGCAAACGCTGAGGTTGCATGCATATTCTATATTTGGTGCCATTAGACAACAGAGAGGAGCAAACCTGGTCTACAATATCGTTCACTTTATCCCGTTCGCAGTCCAGGATTACACGCCGTTCTTTTTTTAACTCCAGATCTTGAAAGAGTGATCGGTAGGTCTCATCTTTCTTGTCATTGTTGATGTTCCCCACGTTGATAGCAGTCACTTGCCATTTCTTTTCAGCAGCAGAATCCAGCACAGCTTGCAGTGTGGATAAGCCTGGGAAGGCAAAGGAAAATGATGACTGATGAAAATACGTGAATAACTCAGAACTGGGCTGCCACATTGCCAGTGTATACATTTGTTAAGACTGATTTATTTGTAAAACTAAGGAGAAGCTGATGCCTCAAAAATATGCTATGGCTCTGATCTTTATCAATATCTACATGTGTCTGCTTCACATTAGGAAAAAAAAAAAAACTCATTACTTAAATGCTATTGTTCTGCCCAAAAGGAAGGGAAAATAATATCACTTTCTTGGGGTTGGGGATGTGGCTCAAGCAGTAGCACACTCGCCTGGCATGCGTGGGGCTCTGGATTCGATCCTCAGCACCACATAAAAATAAAATAAAGATGTTGTGTCCACCAAAAACTAAAAAATAAATATTAAAAAATTCTCTCTCTCTCTTTAAATAAAAATAATAATATCACTTTCTTTGAATCCTCTCTGCTGTTTTCTTTGGGATAAGACTAAAGTTAATGTCTTTAATATCTCTGAATTAAGTGAAATCTAAAGACATCACAACATTTCTTACTCTTACAAAAGAGTAAAAAATGACTTAGTCATATACAATTGTCTATCATTTGATATTAACATTCTGGAAGGGTTGTACACGTTTCCATGAGATGAATCTCTATGAATCTATGGGAGTGAAAGAGCCAATAATGTCTATGGGGTTGTGGGTTGTGATATTTCTTCCTATTGTCTCCTGGTCAACAGTTTTATTGCCTTTCTTTTCCCTTTGGCCTTCTATTATATTACTTTTTGTTATTGGCTCTGATCCCATAGAGATTAAAATGTTCACCTACTAATGAGACGTTTGAAATTAGTTCTCTATTACAGACTGATCTCACTTCCTAAATATAAGACTATTTTACTACTTACTAATGATTATAGCATTATATGACTTAGAAAATTTTTACTATTATTTCTAATTATCAACATAGTGTAGGTAGGAAGAAGTCAACAACTAGGGGATTTACTTCCTGAAGAGCTAAATCTGCAGTTTTGTCCTGGAGAAAATACACAAAAAACTTGTTTTCCATATCACATCAACTTTTCACAGTAAAGCCAAGTTCACAATTTATATTAATAACTTAAGGAACAACACAAAGTCAACATTCCAGGAGAAATTCAGACCTCCACATATCAATTCCTCCTGTTTCCAGGAAGGTCCACACATTTCTCAAAAGAATACTGATCCCTTTTTATCTATAAAATGTGAGATTTGCCTAATTTGATCATATCTCTCTACAATAATTGGTTCCAATTCATCTACAGCCTATATTTAGATCCTCAATTTTACATAAATCCCCTCACCAAGAGGAGAAATACAACAATTACAAATCTTGTCAAACACTATTCCAATCTAGAAAAAAAAATTTATGGACACAAAATTGTCCAAAGAGTATAAAAAATGAGCCTGAAATATCTTGTGATACCAGAAAACAAGCACACCCTCCAAAAGAGAACTACGTCAAAAGACAAAGAGTCATTTGAAGAGAACCTCTTTAAAAGATAGAATAATTTGAATATCAGTTAAATGTTTTAAATCTATAAAATCGAGATTTTAAAATAATTTGTTCAAAAAATTTTTTTTGCCTTTGATGGATTGGAACCAATTATTTCTGAAATTGACAAATATAGAAGTAAAAAAGCTTTTTCCTTTCTTTCCTATGTGAGCTACACTCAGGATAATAATGAGTCAAAGATTATTCATTTTAAAACTACTCTAGGTAATGCATGATGGACAAATATAGATTTAGAATTATTACTATTTTGTAACACCTACTGAAACGAATATAGGCAGCAATCATCAACCGCTAGTCACAACACAAAAAGAAAGGTGACAATGGATATGAGTCTTTAAATGGTTACAGTCAACATGACCTGTGATACATTCCTGCTCAAAATGTAAACCTGAACCTCATCAAGCTTCTATTACCAAATGTTAGGAAATACCTGTCAAAGAGTGGCATGTTAACACCAGGGTATAGCTATCAAAATCAACAGTATGGGCAATGCTACATGACATTATAAAACTCTGACAAGACATCTTAACCAATGGTAATATATGGAACTCATTTTGATCTTATTGAATAAACAGTTAAAATGATAACATTAATGATTTTTTTCAAGTATGATAGTGATACTGTAGTTGTGTTTAAAATAAGAGAATTATTCTTTTATAAATAGATAACCAAAATATTTACAGATGAAAGAATATGATAGCTGGCATTTCTTTCTTTTTTTCTTTTAATTAATTGGTTAATTAAGTAATCAATTAATTTATGGTGCTGAGGACTGAACTCAGAGATAGTTTCACTCAGCTACATCTCTAGTCCTTTTTATTTTTTATTTTGAGGATCCTGGTAAGTTGCTAAATTGCTGAGGCTGTCCTGAATTCTCCAGCCTCAGCCTCCTGAATCTCTGGGATTACAGGCATGCATCACCACACTGGGAGTGGTATTTGTTTCTAAATCACTACAGAAAGCAGAAGGATATGATAGATAAAACAAAATTGCTTATATTTTATTCACTAATAAAAATAACTTAAGAATGTTTGGGGTCTTTCTATGATTTTATTTCATAATTTAAAATACTTCATAATGAACATTAAAAATGATTTACTTTTATTTCAAATTGGACAATTGAACCAGATGCTAAACTTTCTTTTAAGTTTGATTTTATTTTGCTAAAACAGCAAAATTATTTTCTTGCAGATAATCTTGTAACAGAAGAAATAAATATTAATTTCTTGAGAGGTTACTTAAAGAGACCACATGCCATTTTTAAGAACTTTCACTGGTAAAACTTTAGAATACATCCGAGAGTGCCTATAATTTCTGCCTGCTCTACATAAATTGACTTCTTTCAAGCTAAAATTCAAGTTCCTTCCCTGTTTTCCATCATCAGTGGAGAAAGAATATGCACAGCTGGTCATCATATCAATTCAACAACTATTAGCGTGCTTGAAAACAGCTGTTAAATTGATCCAACATTCTCTTCCAGTAGGAGGGGAAAAAAAAAACTGAATTTCTAAACCTCCTACATTCTCTAAGTCCTACTTTCCACATCTAATCATTGTACAATTCCTCCTTGTCACCTTCTTAAAAACATTAAATCTAGAAGTGATGATCTATATAAAATTCACTTTTTATCATATGGCAATTTAGTGACTCTCCTTTATGCAATGTTATTTTATTTTGTTTTCATTGAATTATGAAGTTCCCCACATACTAAAAATTTCCAGCAGTGATGCACTTGATATTCTGTCGCATCTCTTGACAGATACTACAAGAAAATTTAAATTTAAATCCATTTATCAATTTGTGAGTGGTTTCATCAAGAGATAATTTTCAACCTAAAATGTATTGGCAGTTCACCCTGTCAAAGAATATGGAGATGATATATAAAAAAGAAAAGAATACATTTAAAATAAATGTCTAACTTTCAAACTCATTCATCTTATGTTTCAACAGTAACTTGCAGTCTATGTAGATTCTCCATTATTAAAACTATTAAGGTTAATATTCTGAAACCTGTGGGACCCAACCAAAATTATATCTATTTATTAAGGAGCTAAATTGTTCAAGCAGTACTATATAAGATTTGATAGATTTGGTTTAGTCAGAAGACACTGAATAAAATTAAATCACCTCCTAAGAGCAGCCACAAGTCATTCACAACTCAGGGTATGATCTGAAGTACAAGTTGAAGAGACATTCTTCTTTGTATAGTAACCCATTTTCTTTGCAGTCATAGTAAAGGAGTAAATCCTCTCTACTCAATCTCCCCATTCTTCACAGCTAAGTTTTGTTTTAAATCTGATTTCTTCATAGTTAATAGATGATTTTAAAATGTAAATATAACCAAACATGTATAACTGTACAGGTAAAACTAAACTCTTTACACAAATTCATGCTCTTGGTTTCTGGGAGCCATATTTTAATTAGGAGAGAAAGCACTTCTTGTGATGTGCCTCTTTACCATCCACACAAACTAAGACAGAATATCTTTATAAGAACAATTCTTAATTCAGAATTCGTTTCTAAATCACTGCAGAAAGCAGAACTTGTATGGACAATGGAAGTTCTACATAAATGCTGGTTTACTTAAAGCTATTAGGAAGTACTAATCAGTCAAATCTAATATTCATGCTACTGTATCAGCATATTCAAATTTCTGATTTTTTATTTCTGAATTACTTTGAACAAAGAAAACTGTTGATATGCACAGCCATTAGAAACACATCTGGGGAATTAATTATTTCTCTTAATTAATATATTTAAAATATATTATGTTCTAAAACAGTTCAAGAATATTACGAGTATAAAATTAAATTCTCAGTATTATTGAATTCTCAGACACTTGGCTAAAGTAAAGAATGGCTACACTAAAAGATTTTTAAATTGCAGTAATATTTCATATACCTATTGTTACTAATGTGCTTTAGCTGTATAACCTAGTCATCAGTTGACAATCTCCCTAAAATTCAAAGTGAAATTTCATCTAGACATAGTATTAAAAACAATGAGAGGGGATAAAAAAATGTGGCATATATACACAATGGAATATTACTCATCAATAAAAGAGAATAAAATCATGGTTTTACAGGTAAATGGATGGAGTTAGAGAAGATAATGCTAAGTGAGGTCGGCCAATCCCAAAAATCCAAATACCGAATATGTTCTCTGATGTAAGAAGGCTGATTCATAGTGGAGTAGAGAAAGGGAGCATGGGAGGAATAGATGAACTCTAGATAGGGCAGAGGGGTAGATGGGGAAGGGAGAGGGCATGGGGTTATAAATGATGGTGGAATGTGATGGACATTTTATTATCCAAAGTACATGTATGAAGACACGAATTGGTGTGAATATACTTTGTATACAACCAAAGATATGAAAAATTGTGCTCTATATGTGTAATAAGAATTGTAATGCATTCTGCTGTCATATATAAATTAAAACAAATTAATTAAAGAAAACAATGAGAGAAAGAGAGAGTGTGATAGAAAAACCATTAGCCTAAAAGCAAGTAAAGTCTAGACGTCTTTGTTTACACATTAAAGGGTGAAATTTAAAATGAATCCTGCCAACAGGTATATTTCATTCAGACCACGTCTTTGTTCTTAAAAATATTTTTTTTGTTCCATTTAAAATTCACTGTCCTTATTCAGTCTTTCAGGCAAAGTAGTTAATATTTATGATCACTAAATCATGGCAGCATGCCTAGGCCGGATTAGATTAACATATATTTCCCTCATCAGCTTTCTCAGGCACATCAGAAAAAAAATTATTTTGAAAGTATTTTTGCTGTATGCATGATGTTGTCTAGAACTGGAATCAAAGAGCTTTCCCTTCAGGGGACAAGTAATATTTGCTCCAAATTGAAACCGACAAAAAGATATCAAGCATTAGTTCTGTTTTTATGTGTTGTCTATGGAGATGTATTACCTTACCTTGTCAATATTGAACAAATAAATAAAAGCCACATTTTGATTAAGGCCTGATTTAAATATAATGCCTATATATCCAAAGACTAAAACTATAATATTTAATGCATTAACAGAGATAACCAATTATTCTATAGTAAAAAATGTACTGAAGCTCTATCTGCCTACAAGTAATAATATCCAGCTTTTAGAAAAGGGTCTGAATCCTCAGAGTGCCAGGCTGCTGCTATATGGTCTAGATAAAGAAAAGACAGCAGGAATCTTAAAAGTTTCCCTGGCATAAAGTTGCCAGGTTCAGCAATCCTGTCACCAGTGAATTAGAGATTAGATGAAGATCTTTCTACACAAAGATCAGGATGCATCCATGTCTTTCCATGTTTGTAATTGGGATCTAAGCTCTGGACCTGTTGCTCAGCATTGGATGTATTCGGACACAGGAATGAAATAGCATAAAACAATTTTAAGTCTTTTTCATCTATTTGATAACCTGAGCAAAATGTTTTTGAGCCGTTTTCATGATTGGCCCCTGTATTGTTCAAGAAAACATTAATTTATTAGATAGTATAATTCAACAGAATATTGACCTGACCTACCCCTTCAGAAAAGTAAAGATTATTAGAACACTGAACAAAATAATCTAATCAAGGAAGTAGATAGGGTACCACACCAAGGACAGATCGAATAGTTGGATATTGCAGTAGGTAGAGATCTCAGTGCAGAGATGGAGCCATGGAATCTATTTTTAAAAGTATGACTAATATGGACAAAGGGAAAAGAGGATGCACTTTTTCATTTCCAAATCATGGAACAGTGAAGGAAGAAAGTCCTTGAAGCATCAAAGAAGGGTTAAGGGCCAGAGGAAAGAAAGCAGCTCACATGATGAACACAGAAATCATTTTTTTAGATATAATATAATGTCAAAGTCATAAAAATTAAGTCATTAATAAGAAAAATCAGAGATCAATAATCCCATTTCCATAAGTCAAGTAAAACATCACACAAAAGTCAAGTCTTCTGCCAGTACTTTGAGAGTCTTGTACATTTATCTCTGAAAATAATTTCAGATAAAAGACCAGTGTAATACTCTTCACATTAAAACATCAGGAGCTACTTGATAATACCTTGAAAATGTATCCATAAGGTCATTTTGGCTTTAATATATAATTACTTAATATTATCCCTCTAATGTTCTTCCCTCAACAGATGCACTTGACTCAAATCAATTTGTATAATTTAATAATTGGAGATTATCTCACCATTCCAATCCATTTAATATTTCTAAAGCATTAATAAAAATCATTTAAAATGTCCCAGATTCTCTCTGCAAGTACATAAGTTCATCTATCTTCACCTCTCAATTCCCCAATGCTTGTCTATCTCCCTTCAAAGGCTAAAATTTCTCTTTTTCTACTTTTGTCAACTGTTGTCTATTTGAATGTTTTCCAAAAGACCAGTTTTATCCAGTAGGAGTAATAGTAAAGGTGATGATAAAATATGTTCCCAAATTAAAAATGCCATCTTCAACCTTGTCAAATACTAAAAAGGAGTTCATCTTCTGAGTCTTCAATTTAGTGAGTAAGATTCAGCTTCTCATATCATCTCAAATCAAAAATACATAGTTGTTTAACTCTTCCGTTCATGACCACTGCTCATTGAACATGAACTCTGCTTCTAGCCCTACCTGAAGTGCTGGGTATCTAGCTATAAAGTATATACCCAGAGCTCTAGGCACTGCTTGGGCATTGCCCTTCTGCAGCTTATAGCCAGATCTTATGTGAAAAACAGTGCTAACTAAGCCCATGTGACTAAATCAGTCACACTGGGACATAGCACTCCTGGGATATAACAGGAGCTCAATAAGTAGTTCTTGAGTGACAGAATCAACACCACTATTAATTATGAATTGTGAAAAGTCCTGGGAAGTAAAATAAAACATTGATTTGAAGAGAGAACAACAGCATGAAAAGCATCTCAGAGGGAATGATATATAAACCCAGATGTCAAGAAGGAATCAGAATTTGAGATATGTGCGGACATTTGAGGTGAAAGAGTTTGGTCCATCTGAAAAATTAAAGGAAGGTCAAATGGATTTAGCTTCAGTGAATGAGCAAGGCAGACAGCAGAATACATTGGAGAACTGGGCATGATCCAGGTATTTTCAAGTCTTAAAACCATGCTAAGAATTTTGATTTCTTCCTCCTTCTAATGTGAAGCTATCAGAGTCTTCTAAACAAGGGAGTGATGTTGTCAAATAAATATTTAATAAATAATTCTGTAAGTTTTGTAGAAAATGTACTCAAGAACGTCAAGGGTGGAATTGGAGAGGCAAGATGATGAACACCTGGTGGTGTCTTGGCCTACGTGGAATGCAATGGAAAAGAAGGGTCTAGAACTAAAATAGACATGAGTAGCAGAAATCACATCAGCAGAACACAAAGGTCAAAAGACATTTAAAATACACCCAGGTTTTAGGCTGGTTTTAAAAAAATCAATGCAATAAAGGAGTTAGCAGAGAGCAAGATGAAAGACTAAATATAATTTAATAAGCTCAATTTTATCATATTAATAAGAAGTATTGTTCAGAATCATTCAGTGCATTGAAATCTGTATTTACTCTAAATGGTTCTGTTTTAGTTTTTCATTCCCTGTGGAAAGAATGAAGCACTTCCTCCTCAAGGCTGGGAAAAAGTTGTTGACATAGCACAAAAAAGAACTTTTTTTTCAGCTTGTAGAGTGCTGACTGGCTTTTTTAGTGAATGTGCTCATCCCCAGGGCTAGGAGGACAGGGCAGAGAACAGACACCTGGCATGAGCACTCTGACTCAGGATTGCTGCCATGAATGACTACAAACTGATCAATGGAGAATTGACTGATGGCAGGCTCTCTTCTTGTCTGCCCTTGCGGGTAACAAGGTGCCCTATCTTGGTTGAAACAGGCTTCTGATTTTCATTTAAATAAATAAGAAACTGCCAAAGGAGGCATGATGAGGTACTTAACTACTCTAACAACTGAAGGGAGTATCTTAACCTTTTTGCCTTTACCTATGATTTTCTCTCTAGAGGACACATATATGAAAAGTCACACAAAATGTTATGGGTTGCACAGACCTACTGATGCCCAATCATGGACCCAAGGGATGGTTAAGAACATTTGGGCATCTGTTAAATGCAAGTCAAGCCGGAATGCTAATATTAAACTTCACAACAAGCAATATGGTAAACATGGGTGAAACACTTCCTCAGACAAACTTCAGTATAATGAGTTAAGACTGGCATGCTAATCAAAAATATCTCATTATAAACATTCACGTGGAGTTTTGTAAAAAAAAAAAAAAAAAAAAAAAATGGGCCTGAACACAGAGACTATGTTTGAGCTATACCACACACATAGGTTGATGATAAGCAACCTCATAACTTCTCTGAAATTTAGTGATCTTACTTTTATGCAAGGGAAGCAATAATACTACTACCTGACTGATAAAACATTTGTGTATAAATACTTAACAACTATAAAAGTTCTTATTTCATATATTTACATAAATTTTACTTAAGCCACTTAATTCTCCTTGGATTAGTAACATAGTTATTATAGAGTCTTTGCTTCTGGTGCCAGAAATTGCTTTTTATGTTACAACTGAACATTTGGGCCTTGGGTTGATATCGTTCATTTCTGTAAATTCTGGACTCATTTCTTCTGTTGTTTAACCTTAACTATGTTTCCCAGATTTCAAATTGCATTGTTCATGTTATACAAAATTAAGCCTAGTGATTCTTGGGCTTTAAGATACTTTCATAGTTCTATAACATCACATCTAAGTGTCAAGGGCAAAATGTTGAATGTGACCTATCACAAAGAGAGATATTATCACTTACCCCTGTCACTGTCATAGAGGTATGCAAACTTGTCCCATTGATAGTATTCAATCAAGCTAAGGAGTGCTCCTTTGAGGTCAGGTCTCATCTGAATGACAAATGGATGTGTGCCATCTGTTGGGAAGCTGGGAGTGATGAAGGAGACATGGAGCGTTCCACAAAAGGATGTGATGGTGTTTACAGACTTCTTGTCATAAAACCCAAAAATCGCATAGACTCCTCTTGAAAACTGGGAGCAGACTAGAAGAACAAGAAAAACAGAAAGGGTAAATCATTGCAATTATCATGCAACCTCCACAAATTTGTTTGAAACAAAGACAATCCAATATATCATACACAAAATCATTAACAGAGAAAGAGAAATACGGAGTTCATATTCATGATTTGTGAAAATTTACAAACATTTATTAGCACTCCATTTGAGGAATTCAAGAATTATAAAGCATAAAAAATAATAATTCTGGCTACAAGGAAATATGTTATTGTTTAACAAGCTACAAAATATGGGAATATTTTAGGACAGACACATAAAAATGTGCAAGTAATAGCCATTAAATGTAAGAACAAACCATAGTTAGCTAAGATTTACACACATTCATAACAGCATATTCCTTATCAAATGTTTTCTTTAGAAGGCCTCATTGTATTTATGATGCTTTTATATTAGAAGGTCAGTGTGCTTCCATAGAGTTCTAATGCTAACTACACGTCCCTAAGAGAAAGTGATGTCAGAGTCCCATGAAGAGGTGTATCACCAGAAAGGCATTTCTCACTCACTGGTGACCCTCAGTCAAGTATCAAGTAAATAAATTTCAGAACTCCTAATCTTAATCTTTCCCAGGAACTGATTTTACCCATTGGTTCCAAAACATGAGAAAAGGAATATTAACAAAATATTTTGGCAAAGAAACATGATTTTTAGCAAACATGATAATATTGTATTTGAAAGTCCCCATTCCTTCTACAACCACTTCTTCTTTTCCAATATTACTATTCCAGTGGATAGTATATGACACTACTCTTTCCATTCCCCCCCCCCCAAAGTCAATCCATCACAAAGTCCTGCTCACTGTAATACCTGAATATACTCAGATGGGGTCCATTTACAGTTCCACCCACTCTGATGATCCTGGTTCACTAACAGATATACTTACATATGTTTGCTATGTACCTGTCAGATTCTATTAACTCATTTCTTTCTCATGATATCCTTTGAGGTAGAAACTATTATTATTCCCAAATTACTAATGGGAAAATTGACAAAAAGATAAAATGACATACCCAAGTCACACAGCTAGTAAGGGACAGATAGGGCATTCATGTCCAGGCACTCTGAATTCAGAATCCACACTCTTAATTAACACTATTTCTTTTTTATTAACCTCAGTTAGTGGAATATCTACCCCACTATTTTCTCTCCTGCACTTATGGTCAGAAGTCAATTCAGTTCTCCACAATATAATCAGAATGATCTTTTGAAATATAAATTTGCATATCTCTCTCTGAGAATTAAGAGTCACTTTTTCCAAAACTGATTTCTGTAATGCTCTATAAAAACCATCTTTAGCAGAGTCCTAAGGCCATTAGTCCAGGTCTATCAGATGGCTTCGAATGAATGAAAAGCTGGTATTTTTCAATCTCAGGGGTCTTTTCAACCCTAGAAATGGAAATCAGTCATCTAGTAATAAAACCTAATATCCCAGAATATAATGCCAAGCGTATTTCTAAATTGATTAACCTCATTTAAAGGATAAAGCGAGTACTATTTTATTTTACTTCATTTCCTTCACAAAAACAGTCTATAGAATAGATTTGTAAATAAGAATATTGCTAAAAAGATTTGCAGATTCTAATAAGCAGTTCCAAACAATCAATACATAGCAATCAATATTTTTTTGTAATCATTATATGATATGAATTGAAAAGAAAGCAAGATAAATTATTTCTTCAGGTTTTTCATTTGTTCCTTTGTTTGATACTAGGTATTAAATCCAAGGTTGTTTTGCCACTGAGCTATATCTCCAGCATCCTTTATTTTAATTTTGAAATAGGTTCTTACTATGTTGCTAAGGCTGACCTTGAACTCAAGATCTTCCTATCTCAACCCCCTGAGTCATTGGGATTACACAAATGCACCACTGTGCCTGGTTAAATTAACTATTTCTTTGAGTGACCCTTACTTATAAAAGATTTCCATTTATCTTTAAATATTCAATTCACTTCTTTGTGTTTGTGTGGGTGGAGGACAGGGTGCTAGGGATTGAATCCTGATCAAGCTATGCAAGCTCTACCACTGAGCTGTACTCCCCACCCTTTTATTTTCTCAGAATTTCTCTAAGTTACCCAGGCTGACTTAGAACCTGAAATTCTTCTACCTCAACCTCCAGAATAGCTGGGATCACAGGTGTGCACCACCACAACCAGTTTCACTTATGTCTTTCTGGGATTTCTAAGTTACATCTGTGTAATACATCAATTGAAATCTCTTTTATCCCCAGTCTTTTGCAGAGTAGACTAATATATCTCAGAAAGCAACTGAATGTATTGCTTTATATTTATTTCGTATATTCACATAATGCCAAGGTGAGATTACTCTCTTTTATTTATATCCATGTTTTTTGTTCTTATCTGGGTACAGATGTTGAAAATAACCTTTAATGTATTTGATGACTTAGTTCATTTGTCACATACATGAAAAAGATCTTTCATATTTATAACACTTCTGGATAAACTCTGCAGTGATTTTTTATTTTATACATACAAAGATATGTATATCTGAAATCCTAAATCTGTTCACATTTTTGTTGAATCTTAAAGTGATAAAATATGACATATGAAAAGAGAGAATTGCTATAAAAGTCTCTCTGGGTCTCTTTTATTTCATTTCCTTCAAAGCACTGGCACATCACCCAGATACCAGAGGAACATCATGCAATATAATTTATTAGCTAAAACTGTTCTCATCTTAAATGAAATAGCTTCTGTGATGGAAACGGCAGCCACAGCAGAATGCTTGATAAAGAATGTCACCATTTGAATACACAGACAACCTTAATAAGGAGTTATACCTTTCATTTTCCATTTGTTATGGGGTCTGCTTTGGGTTGTCAAAGGACTTCTTGGTTATTACAACCATCTGGAAACACTGGCTTTAGCCCAACAACAACAAACCCATACTAAATTTCATAAGAAATTACAATTCATCCAACACAGAAATCACTTTTTTTTCTAGGCTATTCAGCCAATTCTCCTATGAACATTATTTACAACAATAGGCTTTCTCTCCTGAAAATCCTTGTTCTCCCTCAACCTTCTCACTTTATCCTTGATCTCTTCATGGTACATACTCAGTTGTCTTTTTGCCCTATATCTTCCATTTTTCTGGATATTTCTCTCTTAATATCCCTTTTCTACACACACACAATTAGCCATTTTGTCAATATTGTCCATTTCCCTCTCTTTACTTAGGTCAATCACTGTCACTGACCCTAAGTATAATGAATGACAGTAGAGGGGGCAGAGAGAGAAGAGGGGAGGGGAGGGGAGGGGGGATAGTAGAGGATAGGAAAGGCAGCAGAACACAACAGACACTAGTATGGCAATATGTAAATCAATGGATGTGTAACTGATGTGATTGTGCAATCTGTATATGGGGTAAAAATGGGAGTTCATAACCCGCTTGAATCAAAGTGTGAAATATGATATATCAAGAACTATGTAATGTTTTGAACAACCAACAATAAAAAATTAAAAAAAAAAAGAATGCCATTGAGATTTTCGAGGAGGAGTCAATCACAGTGTTCAACTGACCATCTGAAGATGAGAAAGTTCTATGATTCCAACACTCCATGCCCAAAAGTCTGAAACTGCGTGCATTCAAATATTGATCTTTTCTCCAATAGAGCATGGATACAGGACCTTATAAATATCCTGCACAAGGAAATTACTCGTGGTACTTTGCTATTACTTGATTAGAAAAGGAATCACTCCTTTCATTTCCATCTCTAAATTATTCCCTGCTAATGCCTTCAATACAGGAGGAAGGTTTACTATCACTGAGAATATACAAAACAAACTACCATAAACTCTGAAAACAATTGCAAAGATGAGTTTCCGAAAAGAGTTAGACAATACCAGGATCCTATACATAGTCATTTCTATAGGCAGAAGAAGGAGCACAAAACCTCACAGTTTCACTCTTGGCTTCCTGACCTATACAATTACACTATCAAACACTATTATGTTTCTGAATGGTTGGGCTGATTAACATTAGAATTGCATTTATGACTTGAAACTCTAACCTGATTGCAAAAGAGTAGTGAAAGATGCTCTCATTGAGTTCTACTTGAATTAAATATTTAATATCAACTTTGAGAAACTCAGCAAAGGCAAGACCTTCTAAGAGACACTTCAGGTCAAACAGCAGAAATAATAATCTCCTGGGTGTAAGTAAGTTGCTGATTATCTCACTTTTTATTACAAGCCCAGATGATATAAGCCAATAACAATGCTGATAGTGCATCCACACCATCTTTTCCTCTTGAGTCCTTCTGCTCACTGGTGCTGCTAATGTACCATACAAGACACAGTCTGGAGAACTCTGCATGGTGATTTAGTAAAAGGGAGAAAAGCTGGGCAAGATTTATTTTTGTTTTACAGATTTTACAGTTGTAAATCGTCATTTATTTCAATGAAAGAACACAGGCTGCCTCATAAGCAGAAAAGGCATCATCCCCTTTGCAATTTGTAGAGTCTGGAAAAAGCTACATCACTGAGGAATACTGACCTCAAAATATGGACAGGACAGCAAAGTGCTTTCCTCATTTCATCACTTAACTTCTGACATCAACACCTGTACTCTTTGACCTGATTTTACAGTTGACTTTCCTATTTATTAGTAATGATCTCCTAGTGATTAAACCCAATAATCTCTTTCTCAAATCTACCTTCCTCAACTTCTCTGAATTTATTAGTCTTAAATTTACTTCTAGATGTTCTTCTTTTTCTCGCCACTAATAACCCTAATTCCTTTTCCACATTGCTGCCAAGGAAAATCATGCCATCTTGGTCATTTTTTCTACTTCTGGTTATCTTTCACTGCCTTATGCTTTTCCTACATTTCTAACTTAAAATATATTCTCCAAGGTTTATCTTGCAATTGATTTCTCTTTTTACATTTTATTTCTTAGTGGTTTGATCCCTTTTCACAAAGTCAAATTCAACTTTTATACCCACATTTCTTAAACCTTTATATCAGCTCTGTTGTCTCTTGCAACTATTTATTTACCAGGAAACTATGTACTATAAATATTCTATGTGACAAGCATAGTGTTAATTTTAGAAAATGCCACAACAGGACAGATAAAGAGCACTTTTTTTTTCTTGGAGTTGACAGCTGAGCTCCCATCTTTCAACCCCACCCCCCGCCTCCTGCTGGAAAACTTATGATTCCATATAATTCCATAAAAATTAGAAAAGAAAACCTAGATAATTTTATCCTGGCAAACAACATCTTTGTGCTGATGTTTCTGTTTCTGCTCATGGCATTGTAACTATTGCAATCATTTCTATTCAGTATTTCAAAATAATGAATTAATTCCTGTTCCTTGTCCCATTTGTGCCATCTATCTCATTTTGATTTTATTTCACTTCATTGACTCCACATTGGACAAGTATTTTGAAGAACCTACTATTCTCCATTCTAGGTATAGGGAAAGCATTATGCATCACAGTGAGGTCCCTACTCACATGAAGTTTGCATAGTAGTGCTTTTTAAGCATCTGTTACATCTTCTCCTTCTCTTCTTATTCCTTGGCTCAGGCTAAACGGTGCCCCACCTCTTCTCTCTCCTTCCTTCACTTTACACTCTCGTCATATTTGTCTTCAGAAAAGGCGCCACATAACAGACATTCCCCAACTGTTATTTCATCTTTGTTTATACTCTCTTAGTGATCTTACCCAATTAACAAAGTCAATTCAACTTTTTATGCAAATGTTACACAAATAT
The DNA here is from genome assembly GCF_001458135.2 of Marmota marmota marmota. Classification (NCBI taxonomy): domain Eukaryota; kingdom Metazoa; phylum Chordata; class Mammalia; order Rodentia; family Sciuridae; genus Marmota; species Marmota marmota. Next base: position 14,616,152 of record NW_026000057.1, on the reverse strand, counting down.
CATTATCACCCTTGTTGCATATTTACCGAGAAAACATATACTGTAAATATATTCTATCTTACTAGTGTGTTTTCTAGTTATTCTGCATTTATTTCCCTGGTAGCATAATTTCTAATTAAAATCCTTAATTCCTTCAACAAGACCTCAAAATGTGACCTTTCTAGAATAAAAAAGAAAACCCACCTCTGTTTTACAAAATTTAAAAATTATAATTCTAATCTCAAAAGTTAAATACCATAAATTTGGAATATAGAAACTCTGTATTTTAAGATCTTGGGAGCTCTGTCCTTGGGTATAACAGTTGTAGAGGCTAAACATGAGAACAAACTGGTTTGAATCTTTGCTCTTCTCTAGTTGGCTTGGTTAGACAGTTACATTATCCACCTACCTCAATGTGGGACAGAGAAACATTAAAGAAAGTACAAGCTATAAACAGTGGTGTCAGCCAGTAATCCCCAGGTGAATCATGACTTTCCACCTTTCATCCCACAGTCTAACTGATGCTGAGATCAACTCTCTTTTAACCATGCACCAGAATTTTGCTTGTATTTTCTTTTAGCCTAAGATTCACCTATTCTACAAGATAAGCATTCACATGGTGAAATCAAACCCATCTTTTCAGGGCAAAAGATGCCAAGAATCACTTGTGATTTCTTCCCTTTCTTTATTTCCAGCAAATGAATTGTCACCAAATGCCCATTTGACCTCTCCAATCTGTATTTTTCAGCTCTGCTGACACTGCCTTAATATGGTCCTTAAACATTTATTAACTGAATTGCTACAATAACCTCTCAAATAGTTCCTTTTATAATAAATCTCTCTCCTATCAGAGCAGATATCACCCTCGCACTTTAATCCATCAATGTCTTCCCTTTGCTTAGAGAATAACACAGAGATAACAGAGAATAAGGCAGAGCCCAGCTCTGTGTGGTCTGTTGCATGACGCTCCTATACAGGATTCTAAAGCAGTCTCTATCTCTGCATATTAGCCTGTTTACAATTGTCTAGTTTTCCCCTCAAATTCTGAGCTAATCAAAAGTGCAGAATGAAGTGTCATTTATCCATAAATGCCTATCAAATACTTGGCACACAGCAGGCATGTGATAAATGTCACTTAATAAAATACCAACTCTTCCATGAAGGGTGCTCTGTTCACTATCAACTGAATATGATCTTCCCCTATTATGATTACACACTGGCACTCTGCCTTAACCTCACCCATGTCCCAAACTGCAGTATATGTGTGTTTGCTGTGGTGGTGATTTGTGGTCTTTTTGAGGGCAGGAGTCAGAGTGAGAGCTGAAGAGAATACCAGAGTTGGAAGCCCAGTTTTATCTTTGCTGGCCTTATCTGGTGGAAGAGCCAATGATCCCAAGTCTTAGTTTGTTAATATAGTGAATGGGGATATTAACTTCTATTTTGTCTCCTTACAAGAATGCTTTAATGTTTAAGCTAAATGGTGTACAGAAAACATAAATGTACAGAATATAATGTACAAGAAAATACAAGTCATTACATAAATATGGTACTGACGATAAATCTAATCGTAATGGTTTTTCTATGCTTTCCAATACCCAAATCAAAATTTTCACAAGCATGCTATTATTAAATATTTGTTGAATGAATGTAAGATCAGAACCAATTGAAATAGGCATAAAACAGGACATATGTTGAAATTCATTTCTGTTGATACTGGGCTATTTCTGAAATCACATTATAACAATGTTTTCCTTTGTCATCATTTTGCAAAATGACTACTATTGAGATTACTTAAAATTTAGTCAATCAGTTCTCATTGTAAGAAAAACCATAATTGTTATTACTATAAGACAATCTTTTGAATATCTGTGATATTTTATTATACTAAGATTTTAAAATAAATTATGTATGTGAAGAAGTTTGTGCCGAGAGGTGAAATTATTAATCCCAAAAAAGTACAGGGCAAGATGAAATTGAAATCATAAATGAAAAGATATAAAATTCTTTGTCTTGGACACATATTCAGTATACATTTTATACATGAAAATATCCTCAAAACTTCTAACAATCAAATCAAATCTTTTATTTCATATAATTCAATGGAAATCTTCAAGCCTTACAGCTTATCATAAGCAACACTTATTCCTTTTTAAATTACAGTTCTATAAATTTGGCACATATAACAAGAAATATCCACGTAAAAATTTGGGAAAATGGAATTCTTATTCTATTATTCTTGAAACTGTAGGTAAATACAATATTCTGTCCTTAAGATTAACTGGAATTAATCTATGTACTTCCATTATGGCAACTTTTTCAAGGTTCATGTACCTATAGGAATGCCCCCTTCTCCTCTCCATGGACTAAAAGGATTTCTCACTCAGAACCTGCAGGTTTAGCATCTCTTACAGAACTTAAAAACTGTTTTAAAAAGCTTAAAAACTTAGACTTTGCTCTGTTAACTCCTCTTCCCCAGAGACCAGCACTGTTCCTACCAGACACTCAATACAGAGCTATTAAATGATTCACTAAATGATTCAAAGAAAATGTGAGGAATAATAAACACACACCGCAATGACATTTGCTATAAATTGCCTCCCTGATGGTTTTCCCTATAGCCATGCCACACATCTTTATGATGAAAAATTACTTCTCCTTTGCATACATTTTGATTCCATTTTTTATAGAAATATTAAATGTGATACAACATCATCACTCATAGAAGACTATGAAGTTGTAATAATGCATTTTTCTTTCTCACAACAAATATTTATCCTTCCTGACCTTCGTGTTATGTTTGCTGAGGGAGGTGAAATATCAGTAGTTTATTGCTGTTTCCCACATTATGGGCTGCTTTAAAAAAAATCCATAGCATTTATTTTGGCTTCATTCATCATCTGGGGTAGCAGGCAACAGTAGAACCAGCCATAATAGGCAATAACTCTCAAGTGAATTTTAATGATGGGTTCTGGACACAAAAAGGAAGGAGAATTACCTTCATTCATATAAGATGCTACTTCATGAAAGATAGTCCCATTTTTCATATGCTGGACATGTATTTCCTTGTCATACAAATACACAGTTTTACCCTCTGCAAATTCTTGCTCAATTCTTGCTCTCTATAAGTTCTGGGCACCCCATGACCTGGGGCAACTTGAATGGAAAGAGCACCAGGCTGACTGAATATTTTCAGGCTTTGTGCCTGATTCTGGCTGTGACACCCACCAGCTGTGTGCTTCTGGCAAGTTGCAGATTTCAAAGGTCTCAGTGCCCTCAATGAGTTCAAACTTGGGACTGAATGACTGAACATCAAAGAGAGAAAGTCTGAAAATGTCAGGTAGTGGCCTATTTATTATTCATCACATACTTTCTCACACAAAATGTGTGCATGAGATATAATAAATTTTCAGGGATAGAATTCTACCATTCTCTGCTGTTTTCACCCTGCATTTCAATCCCCAGTACTTCCCTTTTCCCTGCCCCTTTGTTCCCCTGATCCCCTTCTTCAATTCTATTAGGGTTTCTTCAATTCATTTATTGCTTTTTAATTGGTGCATTATAGATGTTCCTAAAGTGGAATTCATTATGATATATTCATACATACACATAGCATAATTTGGTCATTTCCCTGAATGGTTTGTCTTTCTTGTTTTTCCTCTTTTTTCCTCCTATATTTCTTATCCTTTCCTCTTGTCCTGTGAAAACTAAATTTATTTTACTCTGCTTTTTCATAGTTTCAGCTACTCTTAGTCTTGATACCTTAAAAAATCTAATTGCATGTCCAATTATAATTAGAGTGTACAAAACTGAACAACACTAACAGAAAATGTCCCAAATATTTATAATATTTACACTCCCTTAGAATGATATGTCAAAAAAAAAAGAGAACTCTGTTGCCTTATTGTATGGATGCTCTCAAATTAGATCTGATAGCCGTCTTGCTTTTAAGTATCGCAGAATGAGCTTTCACAGGACTGTCCTGATCATTCATTTCATGGTGACAGGGTTTCTATGTATGTGCCATAGTACTTAATTCAACCCATATAAGTTTATTTTAAAAGAGAAGAACTGGTTGAATATCATAAAATGAGAATTCATGTTGATGTACCAAGAAGTGCTCTAGACTATTGATATATACCCTTGACTTACTAAGAAACTGGAGGAATTAACTTCAGTGCAATGGACTCACATATGCTTGATGCGTTAAATCCTGGTAAGATGAAGACTGAATATCTGGTCATATTGCCTTATTGTCTGGATGCTCTCAAATTAGAGAGCATCCAGATAATATCCTGGCACTTGGCTCTATGGTTGTCTTAAGGGTCAGTCTGCTTCTTTGTAATTCCTCCTTCAATAAAAGAAGCAATTTACTTTCCTTATTTGGAGAAATATCTACCCATATCATTTGACCATTTTCTAATTGGACCACTCATCTTTTGTTGTAGATTTTTTGAGTTCCTCATATACTCAGAATATTAATTCTTTGCCACAAGAATAGCTGGCAAAAATTTGGAAAGCAGTATGGAGATTTCTTGGAAAGCTGGGAATGGAGCCACCATTTGACCCAGCTATTCCCCTTCTCGGTCTATTCTCTAAAGACCTAAAAAGAGCATGCTACAGGGACACTGCTACATCGATGTTCATAGCAGCACAATTCACAATAGCAAGACTGTGGAACCAACCTAGATGCCCTTCAATAGACGAATGGATAAAAAAATGTGGCATTTATACACAATGGAGTATTACTCTGCATTAAAAAATGACAAAATCATAGAATTTACAGGGAAATGGATGGCATTAGAGCAGATTATGCTAAGTGAAGCTAGCCAATCCCTAAAAAATAAATGCCAAATGTCTTCTTTGATATAAGGAGAGTAACTAAGAACAGAGTATGGTCGAAGAGCATGAGAAGAAGATTGACATTAAATAGGGATGAGAGATGGGAGGGAAAGGGAAAGAGAAGGGAAATTGCATGGAAATGGAAGGAGACCCTCAGAGTTATACAAAAGTAGATACAAGAGGAAGTGAGGGGAAAGGGAAAAATAATACAAGGGGGACAAACGAAT